>NC_051440.1:9888897-10018636 GCF_001649575.2 Kryptolebias marmoratus | reverse complement strand
CAGGGCCACATATAGACAAACGAGACAAACAACCATTCACACTCTCACTCACACCTAGGGACAATTTTTAGAGTCATCAATTAACCTAACATGCATGTTTTTGTTCTGTGGGAGGAAACCGGAGTACCTGGAGTAAACCCACGTGTGTGATTGGATTCATCATTTTTTCTTTTTTTTGCTACATGAACAAAATCATGTATTAGCTTTAAATAAGAATATAGTCAACAAAAGTGTAACCAGTTAATACAGAAAAAAGTGATTTGTAGTTATTCAAGCGTAAAAAAAAGCATTAAACCTTTAAAACTGTGAAGATTTTTAGGTAGTTTGGCTGAGAATTGATATTTAAGTCTACTGTGTTTTGGTGCCGACATTATGAATTAGACTTCATACATTAGCAGGTTTCAGAATGTGTCAGTGATGCAAAGTAAATTGTAATACTGCAGTTAAAAAAAACTCATCACATTGGAAGAATTAGACCTTCCTACTCCCCAATGGTCTGCAGATAGCAAAATGAACTGACACCATTTGGGGGGAGTGTTTTTAACAACCCTGATCTGTGATCCCTCGCCTCACAACTTGTTGAACTCTGCTGCTAACATCTTGGTGACAGACAGGGAGCACTTTCAGAGGTCAGACCCCACGCCTCGGTGGGTTTAGTGGGTGTTCTGGCTGCACGAGCAGAACTACCGGCCTGCAGGAAGAGGTCATCACTGCTCATGTATGCTTTTAGTCAGATACTACATTGAAAAAAATCCAAACAAAAGACTTATTGTAAATTTTCCTGAATTTAGAGTCCTGTATTTTGTTACTACTAAATAACAACAACAATGCGCTGATATAATTGACTTTACAAATATATAGAGTGAGTAAAAATGTTAAAGATCATTCAGAGTTAATTGTGGTAAATGTATTTTTTTCATAGTGATCCAAATCTGCCCCCAAAAATCTGTGGATATCCTAAATGCTGATGTTCCACCTCTCCAATCAATTAGATCATCACAATCACCTACTGTACATATATTTATTATCAAATAGGCTATAGGGTAAGGGGTGAGGGTGGTGGATGGGGGTAAAGGGTGCAGAATGAAATCTTTTATGTTCAAACAACTAAGATTTTGAATCATACAAAAGTTGGGTTTATGCACACATACATACAGACATAAACAGGTTGAAGTGAAGAAAACAAATTCCTAATTTATTTCTGTAGCCAAAATTTTCAAAAAAGTCATCTTAAATGGGACACTTAAGATCCAATTAAATATCTAATTCAGTCTTATTTATTTTAATTTATTCTATTTGAATTTAATACATTTCAATTCAATTTAGTAGAGCCGTATTCCATCCATATGTGCTAATAACATTTCATACAGGGATAAAATACTGTAAGGAGAATAGCAATATATTTATTAATAATATATATTATGAGTGATCAATTACAGCCCATTAAGTTAACTTTAAAGAAAGCTCTAAAACAGTTTATTTTTGTCCTGGAGCAAAATTCTCAGCTGAGAACTCTTAAAATTTCATCTTGCACCCCTACTGGCACAGCAGCCAAGGATGCTTCTATAAGAAAAAGGCACTTTGACTCCAGCCCTTGGGAGTCCAGATCCTTATATATCCTCGCTGGCTGCTTCTGCTCCATACGGGTTGGCCTCTTTCTCATCAGAGAAAAAATAAGCAGAGTGGACTCCTCAGAGAGGATCAGGTGAACGTACACTTCCTGCCTGCTCTTCTTTAAAAGAGCTGCCAACTTCTGAATCATCCCTTCATAGAAAGTGTTTAAAACATGTTCATTTAAACACCCACTGTGTCCCTCTGATCTCCTCTATCCTTGATTCGTGTATACATTAGTGCACATCATCAAGATTAGCATGTTTACTGGCTGTTTGGGATTATGCTCTACTCCAGTAGAAAAAATTTGATTTCTTCTTAAGGTTTCAGCTGCCTTTATTGAAAAAAATACAAGCAGCCAGCCCATCAGTTTGTATCAATAACTGAGTCAAAATGCCCACCAGCTAAATGGGAACTTTGACCTGTGCTGCCACATCAGTAGAGTTTATTAAACAGTAATCTTATAAACAGAGCTTAAATTGTGATGGAAGATTCCTTTATATGTGCCATATTTTAAATCAAATCAAATTTTATGTGTGAAGCACATTTCATGCACAAAGCAATCCAATGTGCCTTCCATTTCCAGAAGAACAATGGTTTGGGATACACATTTAAAAAGACCAAGAGGAAGAGATGTATTATGTGTGCAAGAGACCAAGTAAAAGGGCAGCAAAGCTCGCAGCATTGGGGCAGGGTTTAAGCTGTTATATCATGGTGTGGATAGGAAGAGAAATGGAGTATGGGGGGTTCTGAAGGAGGAGTTAGCAAGAAATGTAGTTGAGGTGAAAAGAGTATCAGATAGGGTGATGTGTCTGAAGGTAGAAGTAGAAAGTCTGATGCTGAATGTTGTCAGTGGTTATGCTCCACTGGTTGGATGTGATGTAGAAGAAAAAGAGAAATTCTGGAAAGATCTCCATGAAGTGATGGAGAGTATTTCCAGGAAAATGAGAGTGGTGATCGGAGCAGAGCTGAATGGACATGTTGGTGAAGGAAACAGAGAAGATGAGGAAGTGATGGGCAGGTTTGGTGTCAAGGAAAGGAACCAGGAAGGACAGATGGTGGTGGATTTGCCAAGAGGATGGAAATGGCTGTAGTCAACAGCTATTTCCAAAAGAGGGAGGAACACAGTGTGACCTATAAGAGTGGAGGCAGGACTACGCAGATCGACTATATTCATTTGAGAAGAGGTAACCTGAGGGAGATTGTGGACTGTAAGGTTGTGGCAGGGGAAAGCGTGGCCAGACAGTTTCGGATGGTGGTGTATAGGATGAGTGTTGTGGTGAAGAAGAGGAAAAGAGTGAAGGAAGAGAAGAGAACCAAATGGTGGAAGTTGAGGAAGGAAGAATGTTGTGAGGAGTTCAAAAAGGAGCTGTTAAAGGCTCTGGATAGTAAGACAGAGCTTCCAGATGGCTGGGCTACTAAAGCAACAGTGATCAGAGAGACCGGTAGAAAAGTGGTGTGTCATCTGGACAGAGAAAAGATAAGGAAACCTGGCTTTGGAATAATGAAGTGCATGAAATTATTCAGAGGAAGAGATTAGCCAGCAAGAAATAGGACTGAAGAGAGTAAACAGGAATATAGGGAGATGCAATATAGGGTGGGAGGGAGGTAGCAAAGGAAACAGGAGGTCTATGATGAGTTATATAGGAGGCTGGACACTAAGGAGGGGTAGAAGGACTTGTATCGACTGGCATGACAGAGGAATCAGGCTGGAAAGGATGTTCAGCAGTCAGGCTTGTTAAAAATGTAAATGGTAATGTTCTAACGGGTGAGGACAGTGTGATGGGAAGATGGAAAGACTACTTTGAGGAGCTAATGAATAAAGAGAATGAAAGGACAAGAAGAGTAGAGGCCAAAGAAACTGATGATGAAGGGGAAGGCAGTTGGACCAGATGACATACCAGTGGAAGTATGGAAATGTTTAGGAGAGAAAGCAGAGAGATTTTTGACTTGATTATTCGGTGGCATTTCTGAGAGAGACAACAGCCAAAATTTAAAAAAAGATTCACATAGAGTTTTACATACACAGACATATTCTCACACTCAGAATCATAAAGGTGTGACACAAGAAACAAGCAATAAAATCTTAAAAACCTTCATATCAAACACATGTCCCTAAACACTTATTCTCCCTAAACCATCTAAAGTAATATCACCAACTCCACCCTCCTTTGGCTCAAGAGTATACATACAGTATTATATGTAATCATACGTTTTAAGAATGGATCATGGCTGCAATAATTCTTGGACAACTGGGTAGCTCCAACAAGATAAATGCTTTGACCTTTGATACTTTTCATACGAAAGAGACAAATTCATGGACAAACCAGAAACACCCTTAGAGTTCAAACCTCCACCAAGGTCATAGTGTCAGTAAAAGATTGTAGGATTGTGATCTGGATCACCACCAAAATGTAATCACTTGTTTTTTTGTGACAGACCAAACATTTCCTGAAAATTTAATCAAAATCTGTTCATTAGTTTTTAATTAATCTTGCTAAGAGACACATGGACAGACATACTGAAAACATGACCTCTTTGGCAGAGGTAGCAAATACAACTAGTATTCCCACATTGACTCTTACCATGGTATGACTGCATTTATTTAACTTCCATTAAATCTTATTTAAGTCAAAATGGACTGAGATGCAGCAGGAGATGAAACTTGTCTCCTCAGTTTTCTTTGTAGACCTGATTAAAACCAATCCCGCGTTAACCCCACTTTGGCATCCGCCTGCAGGATTACAGCTAATCTTTTTGGGTAATGACTGATTGTGGTGTTGGGGGTTGTGGTGGTAGGATGATGGGTGTGCTAGAGCAACATCTCGGTGACATCTTGGTTTAAAAGTCCTCCACCCTCCCAACCACTGAGTCCTTCTCCTACTCCCTCATGCTGTCGTCTCCTCCCCCCACACATCTCTGGATCTGCACGGGCTCAAAAGGGAAACTATCCAGTTCAATCAATCAGCTCCCTTTGGGCCAAACACCGAAAAGCCTTTAGGAAACTTTAGGGTAATAAAAATAGCTTTAAAGCCCTTATTGATCACTGGACTGCAGCAGTTAAATTACAGAACCTGCCATCAGAAGCTTCTGCTTGTAACACGAGCTCCACTTTTTTGAACAAAAAGGAAACCTAAAGCATTCAAAATGAAGTAAGGACATTTTAAAAAATGAAATTAAGGAAGCAAAGCCAAGCTGGAGGTTAACACCCATGTGTCAGAAGTCTACCACTAAAATCAAGCTAAAAGCAACAATATATGTGGCAGCAGTGCTCTAGTGGTGATTTATGGGTGAGAAGAAATGGCCTTGTTTGAAGGCTTTCATGTCTGGTTCTTGTGCTTCACAATGATGTATGGAGCGCTCTCATCACATGCATTCAGACCTCTGAGGTAAGACAGGAGAAGCAGGAGGCAGCAATAATACTGATTGTATGAGCTTGCTGCCTTTTTTGCATGGTGCTAGTCTGATAGGTTGTTGCAGTTCATCAATCCAGTGACAGTCCATAATGGGATAGATGGGATTGGTCCTTTCACTACTCAGATGCAGTAATGGGGGTCCTTTTGTTTTCCTCTAATCTCTTAAGTGCATCTATTAGGGGCATTTATGATTTATGAGTAACATAAATAACTGCTTCAGAGTGAGAGAGATGGAAAGAGGCACAAGTTTATCACAGCTTTGCCTAACTTCAAGAGAAGATTTTTTTTTAAGTAGATGAGGAGAACACTGCAGGTCTTCCTCCCTCCCACAACAGCAGCATTGTTCCAGATTAAAATGAGTGTTTGCATAGTTTCATTGCTGGCCATAAAAGCCCCCCTCCCGCTGCACACAAACTGCTGCTTTTGAAAGGTGTTGCTAGGATACGGTCCCACTTAGAGATAAAATCCCCTCTGTATGACTTTCTTGCAGCTGTACAGTGCAGACATTAGTAAAAGTTCAACACATTGGATGCATAGTTGAAGTTATAGGATGAGGTTTTCTCCCTTGTGTACTTTTATTAGTGTGCATTTACATCTTTAGTTCTACACTGGCTGTAATTCTGGTCATGCAAAGCTGCCAATTACACGCTTTCCCCCCTGTGTTGTAGCCCATTTTCTGTAATAAAACTCTATTTGTCCTGTGTGCTCTGAGATCTCACTCCTTCTGTCAGACCTCTGAGTCTCTGCCAGCTGACACCTCAATCTGCTCACAAAGAATCAATAGGGTCTGCCTCATGTTCGATTACGCTCTAATCAACACTCTCCAATCCAGCATGACCTGAGAAGGAATTGGACAGGTTTGGTTTTACTGAGCTGATGCTTCAGCGGCGTGATGCCAGAAAATGAGTTTGCATGTGAGTTTGACAGTCAAGAAAAAGATGTTGGAAAAAGATGTTCGGATGTTTTTGGTGGTTTGATATCAAGAAAAGGTTTTGCCGCAAATTATAGACCTGAAATTGCCTGAGACCTGTTGTTAAGGGTAAGAATGAACATCTGGATTGTTGTTATAACTATTACATTCAATACCCAAAAAAGATTTAAAGAAAATTGGGTTAAAATAAAATTTTCTTTGGAGAATAATTTCTATGTTCCTGAAATATTTTAAAAAATATTTTCAGTCTAAACTTCTTTTTTGACTTTTAAAGGAAGAGTTATAAACTAAACTAATTTTTCTAATGACTTGAAACCTTTTAGAACTGACCTGATTCTGGGGCTGATTGATTTTAAGAAATTAAGGCAGATGACTGATTTATGAAGCCAATTATTTTGTCTGTTTGTTTTTGGTTTCAAAATATAATTGATTGATGTTCACATTACATTTTATTAGATTTAAAGTAACAAAACAACAATAACAAAACAAAAAACAGTGATTAAAAAACTCTGGGACATCCTTAAAGTCTGGTATGTGATAGTCAATAGTAGGAATAGCACAGGGCTCAGAACTAATTGATTAGAAACACTTAGATTCTAAATGATTAAAAACCCCACAGCATTTATGTTTTATTACATAGACTCATATCTGTAATGCTTAAAAAAACTACACAAGCTACTAATGATATCAGTGGAATGACTGGTTTGGACCCACAAACTGTAAACACAATTAATTTGTAATTAATTAATAATTAGTAGATTTGTAAAGCATAAAGTTAGCATAAAATTCTGGTCAACATCTTCTGGGTTCCTCCAGTGTTGTGCTGAAAAAAGCACCCTCGCTGTAAAAGTCACAACACCCTGTTCTGCCCACAGATGTGCCTGTCTTTTATTTCATAAGGTGTTTTAAAATATAGTAAATATCAAGCTAAATAATCAGCTGTTGGGTTGATCCATCTATCCCTAGTCTAACTTATAAATTAAGAGAACTTTTATGAACAAATTCACAATGAATCCTGCCTGCACTCATCCAGAGATGAGAGTTCATCTTCTTGCTACTGCGTTTCTTCCACTGTGGTTCTGTGGTTCCTTCTGCAGACAGCTGTTGCTTTTCATCTTTTCTCACCAGGCTCGAGGCTGAGAGCTGGTGCTGGTGTGGTGTAAAGATCTTTGAGCGAGCGAGCTTTCTGGATGTGCTCACACAATTGTCTAAATGTCAATCATCAAGCATTAACGTATCAAGAAGCAAGCACCTTTGAGGCTGACAGGAAGCAGAGACTTGTCTGCCTCTGGTGTGAAATGGCGATGATTGGCCGGTGAAGCTTGTCTTCAGCTGCAAGTTGATCCTGAAACAGTTAAATACAGTCTTCCACATGAGATGTCGCCTGCAATGAGGATGAAGATGAGGATGATAAAGAACATGTCTGAAACTGTCATGTTTCTTTCTTTTCACTATGCTTTTTATCTGAAAAAAGATTAAAAAGCATAGCAAAAAAATGTAGATGAGTAGTAGTTTTTGGTTAAATTTAACTGGAATATTGATACTATTTATTACCACCTGCTGTGTTTGTGAGCATATGTTTGTGTCAGATTCCAAAATATCTCATTAACCACTGAATAAATAGTATTGAAACTTTCAGGAAGCAATCACTGGATTTACCTTTACACTTTATTAACTTTTGGAGACAATTAGACTCAAGATGGCCACTGCAGCTAACTGACATGAAAAACACAAAAATGGCTGTAAAACAAAAATGCTCAGTCAATATCACAAATACTGTCCTAAAATCTGTTGTGTTATAAGTTGAGAGTCACTCACAACACAAGCTCTGAGCGTGATGCCTTACAGTGTCACGGGAGAATGTCTGTTAGGGCTTTTATTTTGAAAGGGAACAAAGAACGTTTTTGTTTCGGTCCACCATTGACTGGAGAAAAAGAGGCAACACAGTTACTTGTTGAACCAGTAAAGAGCTTATATTGTGTAGCTGATCAGTATTCTGTCCTTCGTTTTAATTGTTAAGGGGAATGTCTAGAATTTCTTATTAAATCAACAATCATGGCCATCAGCTAAATGTTCTGTGACGAGTTTTGTGTTTTTGATACCACCTCTTTCCATTTTCGACCCCACAGGGAAAACCAAGAGGTTCTGCTCATGTTTCACCAACTGAGCTTCTAGCTTCGACCCCACCAGGTGGTTCTCACTTCAACATCATGCTGCGCCTCCTCCTGCTCCTCCATCTCCTCGTCCTCTCACTCTCTCCTGAAGGTCTGTAATTTCAGTTTGGCTAAAAGGGATTAAAATAAATCACAGGAAGTGTTAGAGAATGTTTTGAACTACTGCTGTGCTGCGAGAAGCATCAAATCTAAAAATATCACAGCCAATCACGCTGCTTTTTTATGTCCTCATAAATCATTGCATGTCTTTGCTCAGAGCTGGACTTGGCATGAAAACGTTAAAATCACAAATTTGACGCGATGTGAACAAGTATTGGAGTTAGATGAGTCGTTGGACAAGTTCGCTTACTGACAATTAGCGTTTCAAACATTACCGGTGAGAAAAACTGAGAATTTCAAAAGATTTAGCTCATTTAGGGACACTTTTTCTAGCCAAATACCACTGTCCTAAAACCAACTTGACAAAAATTCTTTTGGCATGTTCAAATGAAACATTTTTTTGTGGCAGCCACAGAAACATACATGAACTTTTGTTTTTGACTTCAGAAACAAAGCATAAAAATTTCCCAGGTGGAAAACGACTTGTGTAGTAGCAGACATGTCAAATCTGAGTTATCAATTTCCCCCTCAGTGAAGACAAACTGTTAGCTTTCATGAATGTAGTGAATATACTGATGCTGACAATGATGTGTGCTTCAAGGAAATAAAGCTAAATAAATCTGATGTAATCACTTGGTCAGGTTTAGTTCTATTTAAGGTGAATAAACATGCAAAGGGTGACTAAAAAAGGGCACAATTTGTCACAAAAGTTACATATCTGAGAGAGTCATGAGCGTTTGAGGACATAAAGTTAGCAAGGTTCTGTTCAGCGTGCTGCTGTGCAATCAGCTGTGCAGGAAACAACGCAAAGTGGGCAGAAAACAGCACATCAGATAAATGACCTGCCAAGAAAAGCAACAACCGCCTCAGTGTATTCCCATGCCTCGGGCGGTTCACGCTCATCCCAGTTTGTTTTGACAAATAAAAAGGAGAAATTCTGAGCTCTGCACGACATCTTTCTCATCAAGACGTTTATATTTATGAGATATGGATTTATTCTTCTGTCTTTTATACTTAAAATAGAACTCGGCGAGGAGTGGCTGCATGACTCAACTATGATCTTAGTTGGACACTGTTGTGCTTCTCAGAAACGATGAACAAATAAATGCATCATGTTCTGCACACATACGCTGGATACTGGAAGTTTAAGAACAGAATTTTGTTGGTGTTTTATCTGAACAGACAGCAGCTTCTAGTCATCACTGTAGATTCAGGACATCAGGTTGACATTTTTGTTTAGACCCAGCTAGAATAAAAAGAGACAACTACACACCTGTAGAATCTCAGCAGTGTGCAGGTTTTCAGTGGTTCATTTCTGTGGACCATGATTATGTTTGTACTGCAGCTTATAAAGTAAAACAAAATTAGCAGCATTAGTCAGTGTCATTGTTTATTCATGACTGTAGAAATCAGAGATGTTGCTGTGATTTTAAAACACTGGGGCTTAGCCCAGGCCTGAAATATTTGAGTTTTATATGTTGCATAGTTTTCAAGATCTTTAAGAGTTATGCTGATATAAGATGTGTTGCACAATTTATTTGCTTATGCTGTGTTTCTTTTTATTATTATGAGATAAAAACAGATTTATTCCATTTAGAGTTCTCATTTTTATTATTAGCAGGTGAGGAAATGCTCCTTATGAGCAGTTTAGATCTTGTGGCGTCCCATCTGCCTGTTACACGCCTCATCTCTTCTGCTTTTCGTTTTTCAATATTGCTTGTAACAAGGAAATTAAAATCTAAGTTCTCATGTCTGGGGCTGAAGATTAGGCTAGGTCCTAAAAAAATGCTCAATTAATTTATTTACTCTTAGACTTTAACAAGTATTTGAACACAACAAGAAGTGTTCTTTAAAACATGTTTTATGTAGGCTATAGCATAGGGTTCTGACAGGTCAAGTTTTGTCATTTGTTCAGCATTGCACAAGGTAATTCTCAATATAATATTGATTATTTGTCTTTTTTGTTTGCTATTTTATCTTATTGGGCTTTTTTCATTTGCTGTTTATATTTGTTAGTGCTAACATATTTTTCCAGTTTTAGAAAAAGTCTGTCTATCTGTCATCGCCATGATTATGTCAATTGTGGCATAAATAATTACACAAACATTTCAGAACCAATTAACCAGAGTAGATGGATGAAGATCCCCCTTATTTATCAGTTTGATTTAGTAGATGAAGCAGTGTCACTCTGCTGCTGCACCATCATGAAGAAACTTCACTGACTCCTGCAACCTCACCTGTTGCATCTTTCATTTTCATTTAGGAAAAATCCTAATGTCTAGTCACAACTGAGCTAACAGTCAGTTCGTCACCATCCCAGTGAATGCATGCTTTATCATGGTGCACAAAATATGCACAAGTATTGTTAAGAGGATGATGATAGTAAGAAATACAATAACCTACTTGTTTGGCAAGTTTAATGCAAAATTTAATAGATTCATTGGACTATTTTTTGTACTTTCTCCTATCATGAGAGCTGAGGCTATTCAGAGAATGTCTGGGGTTAAATTCCTGAATTCTCCAGTCAAACTCCACTGATGGCAGAAACCATCTACAAACAGCATCACAGAGTGATTAAGTCTGCCTTCACTAAAAGGAATTAACTTTGACTCGATTCCTTTCACTCCTAAAGCTGCATTTTATTGCGAAAATCTGGATATCATAAAGATCACCTTAAGCCAAGGATCTTCTTTCAGTCAGAATCTGAGTTTCTACTCATTCATAATATTTTCTTTTTTTGAAAGACCAACAACTCCCTGAAAAAGACCTCACAATTTTGTTTATTCTTTGTGTTTCTATTCCTACAAAAATTGGGAAAAATAAACTTGCAGTTTGTTGTATACATAGAGCATGAATCATGTTTTTGCAGCATTGTGATTTGTTGTATGACTGTTTTTTTTACAGGTGCTTTAGCCCACGAGGAGGTGCCTGACCTTGACGAAGGTAAGACTGATTTTAACGCCAGAAAATAGGGGCTGTTTTCACTTCACACTCTCATTGGGTTTTAGAGTTTTTGCTCAGCTCCTTTGTAATAGACTCTCTTTTTTTGGAGCTTGATTAAGCTGGAGTCACAAAAGGCTTTGGTGCTTAACAGCAAATGCTTCTTGGTCTTTCCAAGTTTTATTCAGCTGCAGATGCTGTGGTTGCTGTTCTGGTTAAGAAGATATTGTTTTTTTTTTAATTTTTTTTCAAAAAGCTTTCATCTGTTTGGACAAATACAGAACATATAACATGTATAAAGCTGTTGGGCATAGAAACTAATACACACTGATTATATTCAGACCTTAGCAGAACCAAAAATGCCTATAACTCAGTCAGTTTTGCAGATATTGAACTAAAATTTGGTGCGATAGTAGTTGAGAGACATCCACAACAAAATTTTTTTAGCACTAAGAAATTGCATGAGATTTTGCAGTTTTGCTTTAGATTAAGCACCCCAAAATACTAGTCAAAATACTTCCTGATTGCACGTTTTACTATGAATCTGATAAACTAAAATCAGAAACGTGTCTGATAGTAAAGTTGTTCTTTCCACCACAAACATGGCCCTGAAGGTTGACATTTAGAAGCCAAAGTGCTAAACATGAAGTTGTGGTTTTATGCCGCAGAACCAGAGACTACTGTCTTAGAAAAACTGCACATGCTGTGAGGTTGCTGTGGAAACTTGAGCAATAACAGCGTCTGGCCAAGAAAGACTCCAAAAATAGTTCACATTGATCTTTTTTTTGTTACATAGAAAGCAAATGTATCACCTCAGAATGGTCTGAAATCCTTATATCGAGGATGTTGTGATAAATAAATTCAAATATTCTAAACATGAACGCTATGTCAAAACTTAAAAAGTGTTTAAGAATATTTTTCTTAGAAGTAGTCACCTTTTGAGACACCTTCTTTCTTTAGATGTGTAAATTCTAACAAAAAATCAACATTTTGATAAGATGGATTACCTTTATGTTGAGCAGATTTATGTGTACAAGATGTGTAGAGTGTGTGTAAGTTTCAGGGAGAAAAATAGAGTGCAGTCGGGCTGTCAACATTGGTAAACTGGGCAGAGAATTATGTGCTGATTTGTTGCTTGGAGACAAGCTGTGATGCTGCATGTAGGTTGATTTATTGATGGAGCGGGTAGTCTTTCATTCTAATGGCCTCTCCTTTTTGTAGTTTGTTTTCCTCCCCTCATTTATGACCTTCTTTTTAGGAGAAGCTTTGTTTATTTATTTTTCTGAAAATAGTACAAAATTATGCTTGTGCGCTGCTAAATGGTTTAGGTGCATACCGCAGTCTGAGTAAGTGCATCTCTCCTGCAGCTCAAAAGAAAAAAATAAAAAATAAACACGTGGCAGAAAATGCTTCTTTGGTTCTGCGATTTCAAACCTAAATCAAATGTGAAAAAGATGATGCTGTTGGGATGGAAGGAGACAGAATCACTACCAAGCCCCTCAAAGGTCAGAACTTTGTGTAGGTGGCATTCCAGATACACTGCAGGAACTTTCTTTCTTTTTTTTTTTTTCCTGAAAAAGGAACTGCTTATCAGCCAGTTCGTAGATGAGTCGATACTTGTTATTCTGCTGGTAAAGCATTACCAAAGCCCAGTCCTTTTATTGCTTCTAATAAAGGGATTAGGCTGAATAGTGGCTTCGAAAGAAACTTCTCTTTATCTATTTATCAAAACATCAATGTCAACTCCTTACATCAACTCCAAAGCCGTTTAGCCACGGAGAACAAACTTTTGAAAGACAAAATTTGTAGCTACAGGACATTAAAAGTGTTTAAAACTAGCAGTGTTTACACATTAGTAGTCATTACAGTGATAAAAGATGTGTCTTTAGTTTTAACCACAAGAAAAAGGTTTCACATTTCTAACCTGTGAAGATCAGATATATAAATCAGATATATAAATCCTGTCTGAATGTTGCAGCTTCACAAATATTTTTACAGCCAATGGCACCGAGTGAATGTATTAGATATTATATCAAATAGAATAAAAAAGTAGATTAATCTCTACAGGGATAAATTAGGTTTGCCACTAGTCCTCATTAAAATGGCCCAAGGGTTTATGGGTAATTATTGCTACACTGAGCCTACTGTGCCTCAAGGATACAATATGTTATCTGTCCCAGTTGGACACTCTCTTGGTCACGCAAATAAACTGTGCTGCAGATGTAAGACAGCATCAGTGCAAGTAAAGATTAAAATCATCAGAGAATTAAGTTTCACAGGGATTTATAATAATTATGTGACTATTAAGATTTAAAACCAACCCAAAGCCTGGAAACAGTAAAATTACAAACACATAAAAACACATAGTTACCATTTACAACCATTAAAACACTAACAGGATTCATTGCAGTGTAACATTATCAAATTTATATCTTTATCTTCACAAACCTAAAGGTTTGTTGTGACCTCTATAAATAATTGATGTTGTGTTCTAAGAAGATGTTAGAGAAGATAATAGTGTCCAAAAATAGGAAAGAAAAAGACCGTGGTATTTCGATTTCAAATGAGAGTCTAAACTTACCTGCTGCAAGCTGAATAGAGCTGTCTGTGTTTGATAATACAGTCTGTCCAGAGAAAGATCACTTCCAGTAGACCCTGGAGACCTCCTCTGTCTACAGTGTGTGTGTGTGTGTGTGCGTGTGTGCGTGCGTCTACTTCTTCCTCTTTCAGTACAGCTGAGGGTTTTCTCTAAAAGCAACTGTCCATCTTGCTTTCTTTATGTTTGCGAGTGGGAGGACTCTCTATTGACTATTGTGTAAATAATTACTCGCCTGTTGAAGAAGTCAAAGCAAAGCGTCCACAGGCAAATGGTGCCAAAATCGGAAACAGAGAAAGGGTTTGATGCAGAGAGAATTAAAACAGAACCTGAGAGCCGCGCAGATAAGGAACGGAGACTGCGACTGGAGGAACACTGAAAGAGATTTGATGCGTTTGGTCAAGGTGCTATTTTAGGACTGAAAGTGAGTGGCTATGAGAGAAAGAGCCTTGATTTGAGATATGTGTATCCAGTCATATTTATGCTTCTCTGAAACTCCTTTTTAGCGTTGCAGATGCTTAAACCTAAAGGTGGTTGGGCTATCTTTTGAGCCTCTCAAGGGCAGTGGGTTTATTATTGCATAACAACATTAATCCGAATCCTGAATCTTCTAAAATTGTTGTCAAAGAAAGACCCAAATGCAAGATGCAGCATGATCTGAGGTCAGAGCAGAAATGATGAATAACTGAAAAACAAAACCAGAAAGGCTGCCAGAGCAGGAAGTACAGTACAGTTTTAAACAAACACAGAACTGGACTGCACTGACCAACAACTGAGACAACCAAGATGTGTGAGGATACTGCAGTGATTACTTGAGTGGCAGCAGTTAACAAGAAACAGAATGAGTGGTGAGGCTGAGGACAACGAGGACATACAACAAACAACAGAAACAGGAAGCAAGAACTAAACCCAAATACACAAAAATTACAGATTTTAAAGCAGCATTTAACTGAAAGGGTGGTTCCCAACCCTGGTCCTTGGAGGAGGACTGTTTTAGTTGTTTGTTTCCCTGTTTTGACACACCTGATTCAAATGAGCGAGCTGGCTTCTTCAGACATCGAAGACCTGCTGAAAACCAGGGAAACAATGAAAACACACAGGAAAGAACCAGGGTAGCGAACCACTGGACTAAAACATAACCAAAAGACCCATAAACAAAAACAAGAATTGTGTTCTCACCATTATTTTGTCAAAATTACTGTTGATAAAGCTAAACACACAGCTGATCTGTACAACTGTAACATTTCCTTTAGTCTTCATTTAGTCTTTGGTTTACTTAGGTCTTTCTGGTTTGAGATTTCTGTAAATTCTTGTTTTTTAGTTTTATGTGTCAGAATGTTTGGATGATCTTGTTTTGCCAGGATAATTTCAGTTTATTGTTTCCTGACACTAATCTGTTTCTCACACCTGCCCCTCATCTTCTCATTAGCCTAGCTGTTTACCATTCTCTAATCACCTCTCCCTGTTATTTGTACTCCTCAGTCTCTTTGTGATTCTCATCATTCCTACCTGCTCTGTTTCTGTTTCTATTCTTGTTCTTGTGTACGTTAGTCCTGGGGTTTTGTTTGTTTATTGGTTTTGTATTTTTTAAAATGAATCTATTGGAATCAGCTATACCTGCCTTCCACCTGCTGCTCTGCACCCTTTGGTTCTCATCCACTGTTACACTAATATTCTTATGACAATTCTAACATCCTGATGTTTATTTCATGCTGCCTGACATTGCTTTTCATATTAGCATGAAAACGTTAATAAAAATACAGGAAATGGGCACCCAGCAAACATTATTGATATTGATTGAGGATGACAGTGAGTTAGCTGTGCAGTACATTGAAGGTATATAAGGAAGATAATGACTCCACAACAAAGCAGATGATTTACAGCTGCTCTTCTTCAGGTGCTTCAGGAGAAAGGCTTGGCTGCATCTGCCAGAGGTTTGTCACATGTTATATTTCACATGTAAATTTAGTTGAATGTACATTAACATTTATGTTATAAAAGTAGTAAATGATATTGTTCTTAACAGTTTAGTGTTAAAACGAATGAAAAATTATATGTTGCCACCAAAAATGCCATAAGAAATGGTGGAGGATATGTGCAGTTTCCACAAAGTTGCATAATTTTGTTAATTATGCATACTAGTTTATTATTAATAATTTATTTTAAATGCATAATAAAAAATAAATAATAAAAAACCCCATATAGTTTTTGTGAATATACTGAAGTTTTTGATTGTTTCAGCCTTGCATTTTTGGAGTCCCAAAAAGAATTGTCATGCCTGCTTTTTTCAGGCAAACAGCCATAATGCAACCTTTTGAAAATTATGATCATGCTCCTCTAACCTAACTTATGACCCGAGGGCATCTTCTTTTTCTTGTTGTGTTTACATTCTGCAGCCAGAAAGCACACTTTAAGTCATGCTCCATGCCTTGTTTCCTGTTTTTGGTGTACTTTTTTGTGGCAGCGTTACAAAGCCATAAACAGGCCTGGCATAGTTACACAGTTTAATGTTTCTGTGTGGACTAAAACATTTCTAAAAACTGTCATGTTTACGAAGATATATTGTAAAAGCGGAAGGTAAAAAAATCTCTTAGATAAACTGCATTTTGTCTAGTCGTGCATTTTGTGCAATTCTTTTTATTAAACAAAACAAAACACCCTGTGACAGTAGCAGAAAAGAACATAATCACTTTGAGATTTTTTGCAGGGGTGTTAATTTTGCTGACAAAAGAGCCCTTCCATATAAATTACTTGGTGAAACTTGGTGATTTACTGCAACACTGAGGTCGTGTTAGAAGCACACTATGCTACCAGGTGCTGGAAAGAGAAACTGTTGCTTTTCCACATCTACTATTCAAATTTGTATTTTTAAAAGGACTATTTGAATATTTTAAAAAAAGTAATTGAATATCCCTTATAGATAAAATAAATATTAGCAAAAAACTTCAAAGAAACCAATTAAATGACTTAAAAGGGGGAATATAATTGTCATATTTGCACCAAATATCAAGAGGACACATTGGCAAGAGCGTAAGTTCTTGGAATCGTTCTGTACAGAGTCATCGCTGTAATGGTTAGATATGAGCAAAAGTGGGGAGCTGCTCAACAGATATTCTGTTAGAGAAGGAAAAAACAAGAGTTAAAAGATCAAGGAAGGAAGAGCAACACATACCTTAGGGAGATAGGAAGGTTAGTGTCAAGGCATGAAGAGTTGGAAATACAGAAAAAGTAAATTAAAGCAAAGAAACGGTAAAATAGCCTTCTGTGCGTGTCTCCAGGCAGTGTATGTGGCCTGCTTTAACACCCCCCTCCACCATCTGTCACATCCCACTCTCTGTGGAAAAAAAAAGAATGCCACCAGTGCTCATCTCTTTGAGTTACAGTCCAATTGCTTTTTTTCACCAACGTGCAGAATCTCAGCAACTCCCCCCACCAGGCCATCCAACATTTATATTCCATTTCTGCATGTAAAGATTTTACTTGACACTCATGTAGTCCATCCTGAGCCCAGCAGCAGAATAGGCGCCACAGTACTTCACTTACTTATTAATGTGAGCTTTGTGTTTCCTTCAGTTCTTTCACTTCTTCCCTTTTGTTCCTAGAACCTACATTCTCACCTAATTTTCCTCTTTTTAACCCCTACAGCGGCCCATTTTTAGCATGTTTAATTTCCCTCACAGCCAGCAGAAATTTAAAGTCCTTGGGATTTGCATCAATGTCAAACATTCTCAGACTGTTGGTTGGTGGGGTGTAAGCAGGAGCTGATCCTTTCTCCTAACATCTCAAATACAAACAGCTGGTTGGTTGGAAAAGGGTAAAGTTAACTCATCAAATATGGTCTGTCCTCATACTTTCTAGGATTACTAGCTACTTAACCTCTTTAGATTTCTGCCAGCCAAAGCTAATAAATATGCATCTCGTTAACTGAAGTTAAACTGTCAGTTTTGTGGATTACTGTACATACTGTAGGTGTCAAGAACCCATAAATGAGCAGCTTTTTATTCAACATAACTACTGTATATCCTGCTGCTTTTCTGATGATCAGTGGTACTTTGACTGCAGTTTCAGGTGTAAATATCATTGTCTTCTTTTAGATTTTAAAAGGTTGCTCACTGTGTTGTTTTGACATTTTCATTCAGTCGCAAGCATTGGCCTTGAATTGAAAAGAAGCAGGATATTACTCTCTGAAAGAGCGGGCTTCTCCCCATTGAGGTGTCAGCTGTGCATTCTAAGAGCTCGAAGATTCAGGGGAATAACGCACACATTCACACACGCTTTCTCGTCTGTAATCCTTCACCTACGCACACTCTTGATCTTTGAGAAAAATCAGCGTTTGGGAACATTCCACCTCATTGCTTATTCATAGCCTGTGTTTATGTCTTATTCATGCCACCGCTCATCATGTCTGTCTGTTTTAACGAGTAATTGGGAATAATTGCGTGTGTGTATTGAACGAGCAAAAGGCAGATTGAACCAAGAATGGCGTATTTATGGTGGGGGCCGTAAAATTTCCTGCGAACTGCATCTCACAGCTAAAGATGACACATGCTGTATGAAAATGTTTTGGTATGTGCTAAGTCATGTGGGCATTTTAAGCTTCCAGGATTGGTATTGGCTTAGAACAATTACATATCTATGGGCAACAGATGACTGTGTTACTGTAGTTTGATGCCTGAGTGAGCACATCTCTAGTATAATTGGTGTGATGTTGTGATTTGGTATAAAACAAAGGCTTTCTACTCAGCACAAATGTCTAATCCTATGTAATGCTGCAGAAATATTATGATAGTCCTACAAGATGTGTTGCAAATGCTTTAGCTAGCTAATGCTAGTGACTGTATTTATAAAATACTATTTAACCACAATCAAAACATTTTTAGACTGGAGTTTTTGTAAGACAGTTGAACCCTGCTTTGCTCTCGGTCCTGCTAGCTGTTAGCTTAGAAGACTGAAAAAAAAAAGCTAGATACAACAGGTAAGATGATAATTGTTTATAACTTTTCTTCAGAATTCCAATTCAAAAGATCTGAATTATTGTGTCTAAGCTCTGTATATATACTGTATATATATATATATATATATATATATACATTTACCTGTTTCTTTGTCTAACCCAAGCTATGTTTTTTTTTGTCTCCTTTGTTTCTCACTAACAGATGAAGTCACAGGTTTTGGGCCGGAGTTTGAGGAGCAACCGGTGGACACCATCTACCCCGAGGAGTCACCTGAGGCCAAAATTATCATGAGTTGCCGGGCTAGAGCCAATCCAATTGCCACATACAAGTAACATATGTTCCCATAGAGCCACTCTCTTTGCTACACACTATGTTCTGTGTGCCTCCAAGCATTTCTCTCTGGTTATGGGTCTGTTTTTAGATGCCAAGGTCACAAGGATGTTCTTATTATCTCTGATGCAAATCTAACATTCAGTATTTGTATGTGACCAGTATTTTTAAACCCTTCCTCCATGTGTTTTTGAAAAAAATGTGCACAGATAAATGTATTTGCGGAGCTTTTTTTTTTTCCACAATAGCCATTTAAATTCCAAAACATAACACAACAGTTCTTGTTGCTGCAGCTGAGGCACACGATGCATTGCCATTGTGTCTGAACCTCACGTGCCAGCATCTCACGCGTTCTGTTTCAATTTAGATGTAAATCTATGTAAATGTCCTGCTCTGCATTCTTGAAAATTGCTTTTGCTGTGAGAGGTCCCAGAGTTAATGTCAGAGGAGAAAGAATTAGCTTTGACCACAGCCTGTATTGTTTCAGACGGTACATGTTTTAAGCGCAATGAAATTTCAAGCAAACATAAAACCATTGTTTTTGCATGACACAATCGTTATTTTGTGCAGCTTTGGAAAAAGATCAAACAGTATCTTTGGTACTGCTTCAAGCAACTTATCTTTCTAGTTCTACTGTGATTCTCCCTGTAAAACAACCTCTTTAAAAACAATAAAAAATGTAGTTCTAAACTCACTCAACGCTGATTATTTTACAGACTCATCAGCGTACTGATCCCACTTCTTTTCCATGCAGATGGAAACTGAACAACAGGGAAATTGACTTGAGTAGAGAGGGAAGCAGCTACAGTTTATCTGGAGGCAACTTGGTCATCAGCAACCCCATCAGAACCCAACATGTGGGAAATTACTCCTGTATGGCGATCAACATGTTTGGCACAGTCATCAGCCGAGAAGCATCTGTCCAGTTCGGATGTAAGTTGTTTTGGAGATGAGCTTTACTTTACCGGAGGCTGGGATGTGCAGCATCATCCAGATGTTCCACAGCTGCCCTGGAGATGCACTTTCATGCATTTTATGCAGATCATGACTGCAAAAAAGCAGCAGGGACAAATCAATATGTGCTATCATGTGTGTTCTATAAAAATTATTGAACTTTAGACAAAACAATTTTTGTGTTGTTTTTGGTTGTCTTCTACAGTTGTAGCAGGTGCATTAGGTCAAACTTTAACTGGATGATGTCCTCTTACCTCTGCTTTTCTTAGACCTAGATTTTTTCTCATTGGAGGAGAGGGGGACAGTGTTTGTCAAGGAGGGCCAGGGGGCTGTCCTGCTCTGTGCACCCCCTCCTCATTATCCAGGTACAGTGTATTATTCTGTTTTTGCTGTCCTACTACATTCTGTTTTCACATTGTGTAACATTGCATCTGATCATTTGATTTCTGTCCTGGTCTTTGATTTAAAGAAAATAAAAACCACACATTGTTGTGTTTGCTTAACAGACTTAATAAAAACAGATTACAATTATTTCTTATTTTTCCAAAATTTTAATTTACACTCTTTAGTTGCTCCTTTGTCATTTAATATTCCTGATAAAATCATAATCTTCAACCAGAAAAAAAATTACATTTTTAATTTTCACAGATGCAAATTTGTCCCCATTCATCTAGTATTCAAGCATTCACTCTCTTACACAGTTACAAGAAACAAAATGTACTCACAACATGCCCAGTTCTGCCTTTCAGCTGGGTTCTAAAAATTCATCTGCAAAGGTCAATGGATGCTTGAATCATGAGTTCCCTCAGCACTGCGTAGTTGTTCTATTTTTGCATGCATTTAGATTATTCAGAGCGAGCCAGCCTCATTTCAAGTCCCTTCAGCTATTTCCAATGTGCGGCCACAGAATCAAACCTTTGATTGACAGTTTATCCTGTGTCACTCTGCGCAGGCGGGCTGTCATTTCGATGGATGCTCAATGAATTCCCCACCTTCATCTTTCTGGACAAGCGGCGATTTGTCTCCCAGATCACAGGCAACCTGTACATCTCTAAGGTGGACCCATCAGACAGGGGCAACTACTCCTGCATGGTATCCAGCCCATCCAGCTCTAAGAGTGTGTTTTCCAACTATATTCCCCTCAATCCTCTGGCTGAACGTTAGTATTCCTCTTCTTGTTACTCAACTGTTTGACTTCCTGTTGTGAGTTGAACTCTTGAGCACGGTTTGAGTTTGCTGCACAAGTAAAGACTGACTTCTGCTTCAACCATCTAATTTAAGCTGCATAGAAGTTCGTCATAACGTATACTTTTTAGGTCGGGTAACAGTACTGCTTTCAATTTTCTGCACTGAATTTACTGAATAGATAAATATGGCAAAGAAATGTAATTAACTTTCTGCTTAGTAGCAACAAACTCTTATACACACCATACAGGTGGTACTTCTTTATAGTTTTGCCATTAAAATGAAGTGTGAGTGAAAAGTAGGACTTCACGTTTTTTTTTTTCTACTGAAAAAAAAAGGATACTATTACTTGTCGTTTTTCTTTTGAATACATTAGTGATTTTTACTTCTGTAATAACGCCCCATGCTTAAACAGAGTGGTGCCTTTTTAGAGTCTGATAAAGTTATGTTACCATTATTGACCTTTTAAATGAAATGTACAAAAAGGAATTAGTTCAGACTTAAACAGCAGCTTGGACTGAGAAAGAGTAGTCTGCCTAAGAAGAAAGTACAAAACCCCTAAAAGTAATGGAAATGACAAAAGTAAACTAAAACAATGTAGCTGTACTTATTTATTAAATGGGACCATTTAGATCTTTAGATTATGAATATTAGTATCTTACCTGTTGTAGATAGCTCTTTGAACAATCTGAGTTTAGAGGAATCCAGTTTAATTCTGACTGAGTTGATGAGCTAATGGATTGTCTAAGCAGTCCAAGAGCAAATACTATGATATTCCTGCTTAAAGTGCTATAGCTAGCTGCTGCTGCGGTTAGTGCTGCGAATAATTATAGAATTCTATGTAAATAACTAATGTAAAAAAAATGGTGATGTAAAGCTTTACAATATTGTGTTTGTATGATCAGTTATAAAATTTTAAACACTGGAGCTGTTTTATGATACCAGCAAAGTGGATTGCTGCTATTTTAAAATAATACTACATGAAACAAGTCGTGAAAAATGGTTTTAATACAAACTAGAAGGAGCACTAAACCTTTTATTTAGGACTTTTTTTTTTATCTAGCTGTTTTTGTTGTGCGTATGTGTGTGTATGTGTTTGTCACCATCTGATCTTTCTGCTCAGGTCCCATCAGGAAATACCCAGCTGACCTCAGAGTTAAGTTTCCCACCACCACCGCTTTGGTGGGACAGAATATCACCTTAGAATGCTTCGCTTTGGGGAAGTAAGCGTGAAAGATCAATTATTAGCTGTTTGCTTAGGCGCCTTGTGCATTTTGTGAAAATGTCATGTCAGCCATTAGGATTTTTAAGTATCTAAGTGTAATTCAATGACTTCAAAAGAAAAGTTGGAATTGTATTAAATAGATTTGAGTGTTTTTTGAGTAGAATAGTAGGAAAATTCAGTCATAATCCATCGCTCTTTAAAGACATCATAAACATGAATAATGTTTACTCATTTTACATGTACTGAAATGCTATTAGCCACTGCTTGGTTTGTCAGAAAGCAAAGCTAAATGACTTCTAGTATATTTCTAAAAGATTATAAGTGTATTGATGCAAAAGCACAAATTTAAGCTTGGCTCATGTATTACTTTTTTCCAATCGCCCACCTCAGCCCTGTACCTGATATTTCCTGGAAAAGGGTAGGCAAAGGCATGCCGAATAACCATGAGGTGCGGATGGCAGGTGCTCAGCTGTATCTCTATAATGTCAAGTTTGATGACAGTGGCACCTATAGATGTGAAGCAGTCAACTCAAAAGGAAAGGACTTCCACCATGCAGATGTGTCTGTTGAGGGTAAGAGACGTGTGTCTAAGTTTGTCAGGGTTCAGGCTATTGTTCTAGTTTTATTTTTTAATTACATTTTATTTGCGTTTCTTGTGTTTCATTTTGGAGTTTAGGCAATTTTACTTATTCTGTTGAATGTATGTTTTGTTCTTGTAATTGAGTTCAGAGCCTCCTGATGTCCTCAGATAATCCCCTTGTCCAGCTCTTTACATGGCACCTGGTTTTTGTTAGGAATCATCACACCTGTTTCCACTTACTCATCACTCCTCCCAGCATGTGCACTTCTTAGCCCCTTTCACAAAACAGTTTAGCAATATGGCCACAAAGACAAGCCCCACTTGGAGCTGCTTCTGGCTGTTCATAAATCAGCAATTGAGCCAGCCACATGTGATGTGACCTTTTGATAAATGAAACCAGTCTTGCAGAACTGTAGGAAGAGTGAAAGAGAACTTAGCGGTGTTGACATAGAGCACTACGCATAAAATGTACGCCGTACGCCTCCCATTCTAAATCCCAGACCCAACTAAACTGTGTAGACTCTGACACCACTACATCAAAACATGGAGCCATGATGCCGACTTACCCTGACATACACTGACCTTTCTGGCTCTACCATTACCTCTGTAACACCTCTATGGTTTGGCAGTTCAGAGGTGTAACAGCGGCAAGTTGAGTTCATCTCCACTATACCGCCTCAATACTTGCAGAAATTACACCAAGATGAGAATAAGGCGCCTCAGCCCCAACTTGAAGTGTTACGAAAGACGCTCTTGTTTTCCACCATTCATTGTCAGATGCTTCTTTTGATAACATTTTGTTCCTACATATGTTCCTGCCATGTCACGTCATCTATTCGGTTTCCTGCTTGTTGAATTTTTAAAACTCAACACTAGTTCTGATTCTGCCTCCTGTTTTTTTTGCATTTGGGTCCAACGACACACCATTTTATGACAAAATTTTGCTTATCATATTAGCTATTGTGTCTTAGAACATATAGCTTCAGCTCACAGGCAATAAATTAAAGTTTTACAGGTTCTCTGCATAGATGTTGCATGTGCTCACTATTTGTTCTAAATACAGTAGTTCTTTCTAACTAGCTTTATAAAATTTTCAAGTTTCATCCCATAGAGTCAGTTTTCAGTTTTCTGACATTGTTCTAAAAGACTGTCTCCCTGTCTTTTCTCATTTGCAGCTTTTCCTGAGTGGGTGGAGTACATTAGTAACACAGAGAGAGACATCTATAGCAGCTTCACGATGTCATGCATAGCCAAAGGTGAACCAAAACCACAAATCCGCTGGCTGAAAAATGGAAAACCGGTAAAAGCAATGAACTCAGATATCTTTGTTGTCCTGCCCCTGAGCAGTTGAGCAGTACGGTCAGAATCCTCTGGGTAGCTCCCTCCTGTTCAGTATGCAGCCACGTGTTTTTACTGTAGCTCAGCAGAGACAGGAAGCTGGCACTGTGAGTACACATCACGACAGCAGAAAGTACCTGTTGTTAGGCAGCATGTGTTGTGTAACGCTCCTCCAGAAACCGCTGTCATCACAACTAAAATCCTCGGGAGAGTAGCCGCTAGTGACAGCCAAGTTAGCACATAAAATGCAAAGTACTGAATCAGGTTTTGTGTGAATGAGAACACATTATAAAGTGCTTTGTTGAACCTACATGAGATTAAAAAGGCAATTTTTAAATGTTTGCATTTTACTTAAAGTGTCATTTTTATTTCTATGAGTGTCAGAAATCAGTAGTTTATTTTTTGCTTTGTATCAAAACTAAGAATTCACTGGTATTTTCTGCAGATTGATAGAAAAGAAATTAGGTTCAGCCGGCTGACATTTCATGATTCAGGGATGTACCAGTGCATCGCAGAGAATCGCCACGGAGTTATTTTTGCCAACGCGGAGCTGCGAGTGATCAGTGAGTCAAACTTTGGCTAAAATCACTGCACGGACTCTTGTGTTGATACTTAAGGGCCATGTTTCAAGCTGACTTGTTATCCGGACTTATTAACACCTACTTTCACTCCTCAGTTCGTGCTCCATCGTTTAAACGCCACCCAGTAAATAACGTGCTGGCACCTAAAAACGGTCGTGTTGTGATCGAGTGCCGACCAAAAGCAGCTCCGAAGCCCACCTTCTACTGGAGCAAAGACACAGAGCTGCTGTCCAACTCCACCAGGTCAGCAATTGCTTCATCATAAAATGGGATTTCTTCTTTTTATCACCTGTCAACACGAAAGGCAGGGAATCATGGGTTTGAGCCTGTATGTGTGTGTTCATGTGTGTCTGTTAGCAAAATATCTCGTGAACCAGTGGACAAATTTTAATGAAACTGTCAAAAAGTATTTATTGGCTGGACATCCACAACTGATTAATTTTTAGTGTCGACCTGATTTAAGACGGCCACAAAAGCTAATCTTAGCAAAGGCAAAAATAGCTATAACTCAGTCATTTTTACAGATATTGAGCTAGAATCTTTGTGGCTGAAGCTGAGAATCATCCCCGACTCATACAACAACACTAATAGATTGCACAAGATCTTTGTTCCAAACTTTTGCATGCAAGGAGGAGGGCGGAATGTTATCCTGAAAAGAGTCCAATCAGGGAAAATTTGATGCATTTTTATTTGTATTTGTTTGAGTTTTTTTAAATTGAATATCCATTTGTATTTATATTATTCATTCATAATATTTATAAAATCTGCCTTAGTTTTCCTCTCTTGTTTCGAATGCCCTTATTCATCAACTGTATGACATGACGTTATCTGTCACTGCGAGACACATCTGGGTCACAAAGGAAAGAATCTGTCATTCTGCTTTGAAGGGGAGCTACAGCGGCAACACAAATACTGTACAAAACGTTGATCTATGGGATCCAAATAAGCCCCAGATCTAAGATTTTAGAAAAGTCTTTCATGATTTTCGCACAGCAGCTGACATTAGGCTTATTCTGAAGATCAGTGTGGGCAGACTGGAGACTAAAGCTCTGCCTCGTGCTCCTCACTGACAAAACAAACATAATCTGAGTACAGCGAGACCCCCAGCTATGACCCTTGACGGTACAGCCCCCCCTTGGCCCCCCTCACATATTGTAAGGGAAGGGGAGCAGACAAATTACAATGCAGCATATGCATCCTAATTCTCTGTTGTTGTGAGGGAGGGTGCATTGTGGCGAGGAGGCAGCTGGCACACTAGTTGTCATGCATGAACATGAAGTGTGCAGAAAAATGAATGCCTTTTTTTGAACTGACTTCAGATAGTTCTTTAAATGAGCAGATATTCTGAGCATTTTCATCATTTTTCATCATCCAGTCACGTTCGGAATAACAAACAGTGCACTTCTGACCCTTTGAAATCTGTGCTGAATGTTTTATGTTATAAAACTCCCTCTCCGGAGAGTGTGTAAAGACGTGACTCTGATGCCTCTTCAGGATGTTCATCTGGTTGGACGGGAGCCTGGAGATCCTCAATGTGACGCGAGCAGACGAGGGCAGGTACACCTGTTTTGCTGAGAACGACTTTGGGAAAGCCAACAACACTCGTCCTCTACTGGTCACAGGCAAGTTGCAGCAGAACAACAATGTTTTTTTTGTAATTGTTCTGTTCATGCCTCTGATGCTTCCTGGACAGTTGAGGTTGCTTTGACAGATGCTGACATTAGCTGGCAATCATTTAGTCCCATCAAGAAAGTGTCGACCTTCAAATGTCTGCTGGTTTTAAATAATAGCCCACAAAGCAGAATGACATACGGCCTCCTGCTGGTTATCCAGTCATCCCCCTCAAGGGCAGATGCACAAGGGGGTTGTTTTAGATCCAGTGTGTTGAGAAAAGAGGATTAGCCTTCATTGTTCAGTTAAAAAAGCAAGAGTACTTGAGTTCAAGATCAGCTGGGATTGTTAACTCCCCAAAACAAATGCTTAAAAATGTTTTGCTTCTTGTTTTCGACAATCTCAGCTCCACAGCATCCTTTTTTTTTAATTATTATTTTTTAAATACAGCTGATCTCAAATGCTTCTTAATACACAACTCTTTTCTGCCCTCTTCTGGACATTTGTGGAAATTGAACAGGTTCCCCTTCTACACAGATTTTTTTGTACATTTTCATCAGTAACTGCTCAAGACTATTTTTCACATGTCAAGAAAATGCAGCAAAAAAAATAAAACAAATAAATTAAAACTTTTAAAAAGGTCACCCTGTCTAACCTTGTGATAGCAGACTACTGAGGCTTTTGACGTCTTTTTGCTGCACCACGAGGGGATGTTCTTTATAGACAGTGAGGTGATGTGGGATGATTTGAGATGATTTGAAGAAAAAAAAAATCCCAAAGCACAGTTCCACAAAACAAACATAGATTTACTTTTGTAAAGAAGTGGAAATACACCTCACACTTGCACATAAAGCCATTTGAATAATTCAGTTTCACATGCGAGGCTTTTAAGCTTGAATAACACAAACAGTAAAAATGAATGAAAGCAAAGGGAAAAACAGATGGAGAGAAGGTCCAGTGACAAATAAAGTATCAATCTCATAGTCATCAAAAGCTGGAAGATGTAGGAGTTCAAGGAAACATCTGTCAGCCTAATTAGCTCTGTGGTAAAATAGTCGCTTATTTTGAATTTTTTATTTCAGTTGGAATCGCTTCAATGTACATGTTGTGGAATGCTGAGTGCAAAGAAATGATTAGGGCCCTAATTTTTGCTGCAAAATATTTTGTGTGACTCTCATGGAAAAAAATGAAACACTGATTTAAACACTTTTAGCTACCAGGCATCATTCTTTCTCATAACTGACATCCAGTAAATCTTTTATGTTTTTCCCTTCCAGAGTCCACAAAGATCACCTTGGCACCATCTAACGCAGATGTTAACGTGGGGGAGAACACCTGGATGCAGTGTGCAGCATCATATGACCCACTGGTGGACATCACTTTTGTCTGGTCCCTGGATGGAAGAGAAATTGACTTACACAAGGACGGTGCACATTTTGAAAGCATCCTGGTGAGTGGTTATGTTTAATAGTCACGTTTTGTTTGGGTGGATTGAAGTCCGACTGGAAAATCTAAACTTCTGTCTTGAGTTCGTCCAGGTCAGAGCAACATTTGAGGCCAGGCTCATGTCAACACAGTTTTCACTCAAAAACTTCAAGTGAAGACTGATAAGAACAGATACTCCTTTAAAATAAATTGGCATGCCATCCTTTAATGAAATCAAGCATTATCTATCAGTTGTAATTGCTGCTGCTGAAAGGACCTCTTCTCTCTCTAAGTGCAGCTCTGGACTCTCCCTTGTCCTTCTGCTGCTCAGCAACCAGAATATTATGACTGTGATTGATGAAATCCCATTTTTGTGTGCAGGGATTTTCCCTGTTTAAAAAGGAGGTTTGGTTTCACATTTGTTTATGTTTAGCTAATTTAGGTCTTTAGAAGCGGCCCCGTTGCAGAGATGTATAATTTAGTTCTTGATCTGTTTTTTCCTTTTAATAAATAGTTTTGACCTAACATTACTTCATAGGAAAAGAGATGCAGATTAGCTTCAATCTTCTGTACAATTTTCTTCGACCACTCTGCTGACTTGAATTATATTTCTGTTTCCAAGATGGGTTTCATGCTGAGTGAGAAACTTCGTCATGTTTGTCATTAGGTGTATTGCTCAGTCTTGAATTAATTGCCGCTTCTTGTGTTGTTTTTACGCAGAATGGGAGTTCAAATAGCAAGCTGCTGATTAAAAATGTCAAACTGAAGCACGCCGGACAGTACACCTGCACTGCAAAGACCCAGGTTGACAACATCACTGCCTCTGCCCACCTGGTTGTCAGGGGTGAGTCAGAAACTACAAACAAAATGTATATTTACCTAAAGGTCAGTTTATTATATGAACACTTTCTTTTCTTTCAGGTGATCCATAGTTTTAGTTTACATTAAATTTGATGGGTTTTTTTTTCACATTTTAGGGATGGGAGGGTTGAGTGCTTTTTGGTTATTAGTGTGAAAACCAACTTTCATCCAGGATTGCTCAATTTATCTAGGCAGCCAATTGTAACAGTACTCTTGACAGTTTTCCTTTTTCTTTGTGAATATTGGAATTTTCTGTGTCCTGAAGCATTTTAAATGCTACAGAAACTTTCATTTATTATTCCACAGATTTCTAAGTTAACGCTTTACTCCACTTTGTAGCCTTGATCTCACTGGGTTGCGACTATTGGTGGTTAATTGGAAACAACAAAATTGCCAGAAACCCATAAATTTTCACATTGGTATACATGACCCGTTTCTGTACATACTGTGAAGAAATGCAACATTCAGGTGACATTCCTGTGAATGGCGTGCAGTCTGTTTCCCATTGTAATAATGACTTGTCTTAATTCTGCTAACTCTGGCTTTTTGAGAAAAAAAGTTTGTCACACAAATATGTCAGAATATGTTCAAAATTCTAGCGATATGAAAGTGAGGCCTTGTCACCCACGCAAGGAAATTGAGAACCGTTGTGAGCATTTTGAGATATTTTAAAAGCTGCCTCGCAAATGATGTGTGAAATTTGACGCCAGTAGTTGCAGCCCAGTGAAATACTGGTTTTAGGTTTGGCTGTCCCTCTGGCACAAACCATCAAGAGTGATCGATTGTATGGAAAAATTTGTATCTTTCTTTATTATGTAAAACTAAAAAAGTGGACACAGCAGAGTTGCTTGTGACAAACCAGACTCGACCCCCTTGTATAAAATTTGAAGTGGAAATATTGGAGACTTTAAGCCTAGAGAGCTTATTAAAATGCTCACATGAAGAAACAGTTCTACGGGTCATCAACCACATGCTTCTAAAGTTCTCATTAAAGTGTTTTAAAAATACAATTGGCAGGAACAGAGAAGAAGTCACACCAATGTAGCAAAAGTGCCGCATGTTCTTTGGTGCATGTTTGAAGAGAACGAAGTCTGTCCACAGTAACCAGACCGTAACTTTATTTTAACAGCCAGTCTCTTAGAAAGACTGTGTGAACAAAGGTTAAAGGGAAAATATTGGAAACAAAAAAAAAAAAACAGTTGAGAAATGCCTCAATAAAAAAAGCAAAACTATATATTTACAGTAGATGCTGTCTTTTGCTAAATGTTAAAACATCAACATTTATTCAAACGACAGACCACTTCCATTTGGGAAATAAACACTGCAAATCTGTAGTTTCTGTTATTTGTTATGAAGGCTGATGGGGAGCTGTTGCTTTGGTTTCATAGTCACAGTAGTTGATCAAACTGAATGGGGCAAGAAATACTTCAGTTTCTGTAAAACATGTGAAAAGTACCATCTGTCTTCATTATGAGTGGATGAAGTGTAACGCCATGTGATGAGTCATAGATTTTTATCTCTCCTCAGTATTTGCACATACAGCTGCTGATTTCAGCACTTGATATTAGCACACCCAGAGTAAACACTGCCACTCTTCGGCGCTTTGTCTCTCCTCCAGTGTATTTCCCCTCCTGGATGATTCATCAAGACATTGTTGTTTTGTTTTTTTTACCTCTTTTCACTTCTCAAAGACTGCAAGCTTGCCTCACAGCCCTCTCCTCTGGTCATGAACCAGGCTCAGTGTTGGCGACACAAAGGCCTTCTTCAGATCGGCACTCAGGAATTCTAACAGCGATCTGGTTGCCAGTGATCCCTGTTGTGTCCTGGCTGTGCTGCTGCTGCTGCTGCTGCTTTCAGAGCAGCTGCTGACAGATGGCCAGGTGAACGCACAGTCTCTGAGAGTGTGACGTTTTCCAAAGTGTAACCAAAGCACACGTCCCGGGCTGCTCCTAATGGAGTGCCAGTTGCCAGCAGAGATGAAAGACAACCATTTTTCATGGTGGATGAGGAAGTAGATCTGCATCAGGAGGTTATTCTGCACCTATAGCTTGTTGTTCTTAGGAATCTGAGATAGTTAGGGGCATTGTTTTCATTGTATTTTTTGGTATTTTTGCTGTACTGGAATCTGGCCAAGTTAATGCTAGTTCACATGGATAAGAAAAACTATTGCTAAATTTTATGAAAACATGGTACACAGTATGTTTTTTGAAAAAAAAGAAAAGAAAATCTAATTCAAACTTTTTTACATTAACAGAGTGGATTGCTGCGGTCAAAAAACTACTCCAGTCTATAAAATGTCAGTTCATGGGAACATTGTTTTGTGTTATTCATTATATTGTCGTTTACACAGTAGTCCTTATTTACGGCAGTTAATTACAGTAGCAGCAGCTAGCTGTAGCACTTCTGGTGCAGTCTGGGGCACTTATGGCATAAATATAATATTTCAACTGAAATCACCATGTAAAGCAAAATTAAAAAGCTATGCAACTTTGGAGATTAGAGTTATTTTGAGATGGCAGCAGTCCACTTTGGTCTTGGCCCCACTCAAAGTAGTCCTTAGCTCAACTGTCCGGTCAGAAATAAACTCTGTTTTTCCAAACTGCGGTCACTGAAAGAGCTATCTCCAACAGGTAAAATATGAATTGTTCATAACTTTTCCACAGAATCTCTTTTCAAAACACCTGAACAATCCCTTTAAAAGCTGAACGTAATCCCTTTACGTCTAACAGTTTGTGCTCATAATTTGGAAAAAGTGAACTCTGGCTGCTTTCTAAGACTGTGGTTGGGAGGGCAAACCCTGACGCAGTCTGGCTTTTCTATTAAGCCATGTTCCTGTTCCAGTGGAAGAATCAAGGAGAGAATAAGGTCCAAAAGAAAAACTGGATTTAGAATACTTTGGTTAAGCTTTAATTTATTTATCTCATTGCACTCTAAGCTTTGATGCCTTAATCTGTCAGTCTTTGCTGAGTTCTCTCAAAGGAGGATCATTCAAAAAGGAAGCATAAGGGTTCTTCCATGAATTCAGTTGTTTTCTGAGACTCATTTTTAAACTGCTTATAGGCTGAAGCTCTTAATGACATCAGTCTCTGTGGCTGCAGTTTGTGCACAAGTCTGTGTTTTGCAATACGACAAAGTGAATTTAAAAATGTAAAACCTGAGTGGCACTTTCCTCTGCTTAAACCTGCATTCTGCACATACTGACTTAAAACTTGTCTGTTTATCCTGTCTTCATCTCAGGTCCCCCCAGTCCTCCAGGTGGAGTACAAATAATAAACAAAACTGAGAAGAGCGTGACGCTGCAGTGGAGCCGTGGAGCAGACCACCACAGCCCGATCTCCAAATATACTATCCAGTACAGAGACCAGTTCTCCAAAGATGTCTGGAAGATTGCCACTACATGTAGGAACTCCTGCAAGCTCTTCAAATACACTTGGTGCAATTGCACTGTAGACGTACATGCTCGTTAATGTCTTTTGAAGATAGCTGGATTTAAATTTAATCATGCCTCAGTGAATTTTACAGTAGGAGTTTAAAGTCATACAAAGTGTGTTTTTCTGTAGCTCCAGCTGATATTGAAGGGAATACAGAGACAGCCATCGTGATGAATTTGTTCCCCTGGACAGAATATGAGTTCAGGGTCATTGCCACCAACACTCTGGGGACAGGAGATCCAAGCAAGCCATCACCTAAAGACAGAACTCAGGAATCAGGTAAAACTGCGTCATGATGTCCGGTCTGATGACTCCATTTATCCCTGATAGAACAGGGAAGCAGGGTGACTTCAAAAGTCATAGAAAAGAAGAAAAATCAATGTGCTCACAGTCCAGCTTTCCATTTTGTTATTTATTCGTCGTCATTCTATTATTGCCCTTTGTACATACAATGAGTATCGCTGTAGAAATGAGTCAGCAGGATTTGTCTTGCGCTGTGCTTCCAAAGAGCAGAAACATGCTGCCAAACTCACCACACAAACCACCACAAATGAGCACGTTAGTGAAACTGTACACTGAAATTCATCTATAAAATGTGGCTTGCGGAACTCCAGTGACCCCTCTTAAAACAATAATCACCAGTTGAAGGTGAGCTCGAACAAGAAAACCTTTTCCCTCGCTGCCTCTCTGGCTGGCAAGTTTCCTACACGCACATTAAGAGTTGGAGTTTGGCGGAGGAGAAGACATTGATACTGTGTTTTCAGAGGAAGGATGTTTCAGTCGCGTTAGCCAGGACAAAGTTACAGCCTGTGTGGGTTGGCTTTGTTTGTGTGGATTCATAGCATGTGGGCTCATGGTTTTTGCTGTTGCTGTCTCGTTGTAGTTCCTGTGGTGGCGCCCTCAGATGTCGGCGGGGGTGGAGGTGCCAGCAGAGAACTGACCATCAATTGGACGGTAGGTTGGAGTGTTCCAATCCACAAAGTGGGGAAAAAGATTACAAGTCAACAACAAAACTGACCAAGTTCTTCAGTTTCTTGAATGATTTGTCATAAAATTTTACTGCACACAGAGAGAAATTAAAAAAAGAGGGTCGTCACACAAACCTGGGATAAACGATAAATTATTTTTTTTTTTTTACCAAAACCTGAGGGTTTTTGTGATGGGCCTTTTGTTTATAGTTGTTATATCTTAATGTGACTTTCCTTGCCAAATCATTAATTATAAGTCCAATTTCCACAATATATTTAAAATGTGTTTCTTTTCTTTTTTTGTTTTCAGCCGGTACAACCTCAGTACTACTATGGGACTAATTTTGGCTACATTGTGGCCTTTAAACCCCATGACGAATTTGAGTGGAAAAGGGTGGCAGTAGCTGACCCTGAGGCCAAGCATTATGTCCACAAAGACCCCAACATTGCTCCTCTGACAGAGTTTGAAGTCAAAGTGAAAGCGTTCAACAGCCAAGGAGAGGGACCCTACAGCCTCACAGCCATCATTCACTCCGCACAGGATGGTGAGCACTAAACACAGCTCTCAACACTTTCAGTTCTAAAAGGAAAAATGGGGAAAGGTGATTTCAAACAAAGTAAGTTCTCATGTATTGTTCTGTGGAATGTTAACACCCGTTGAAAGTGAGCCAATCTTCCCATCTGTCTCTTCCCATGTGGGGGGATTATAATGATTTGCGTAGCATGAACCAGAAAGCTGATCATTTGCCCAGGGATGTGAAGCATTTAGCCTAGTTATTACCTTCCAGTGACAGACAGTTGAGATAACCTCGAACAATCCAGACATAAAGGGTTACAGGGATGGCGTGATGCCATGGTAACATACTTAGGAAACACCTGCATATTTCATGGCACATGTATGACTGCAGTTGTCTACATAAAGCATTTTGACTGTGTAAACCTGTGAACAATTGAGAATGTAATTGTGATAATTATGCAGCTTTGCATTTTTGTATTTCTCAACCATTCACCTACTGGCAGTTTGACAATTTAAACACCCAAGGACAGTTTCAAGTGTTACTGTAACATGAGCCATGGGTTTGCCCTAATATCCATATATAGTTTATTCATAATTACACTATTCTATAATAAAATCATTACTTTTTGAAAAAGTGACACCCAGGACAAATATATCACATCACACATTATTTATGAAAATAATCTGCATGACTAAAATTGTGTTACAAAATGTCTTTTTGCAGATCAAACTGTAGGCTGAAATGGTTCTTGTACAGAAATATTTACCTGAATGTGTTCTGGGTCTCTCCTTAGCGCCGTCTGAAGCTCCTGGAAGTGTTGAAGGTCGAGCTCTCTCTGCCACAACAGCTACAGTCTCCTGGAATCCCCTCCCACAGGTTAACATTGATGGATACCAGGTCAGTCAGACAATGTTACACTCTGTTAAGGTACCTACGTTACTGCATGCCTGCCAAGTACCATGACTCAGGTATTGTTCACAGCAGAAACATATGTGCAAAATTGCCTGCATGTTTAAATTTTTTTTTCTATAAAAGCATTTTCTTTGAAAGCATTACAGTAAACATTTTACACTCAGTACAATATTTATTCAAACCCTTAGTGGCCATAAAGAGTTCTAACACTTTATTTTGAGACCAGTTTTTCACACTGAGCACACAGGAAACAAATTTGTTAATTTACTCCTTCTTTTGTACATTCTAGTTCTTTAGCTTGCACACGTGGGTAAATGGAGTCAAAACAGCAGAGATGAACCTTTCAAATCTGGCACAACATGCACTAATAGAAGCGTGGCTCCTTTTTATAACACATAAGTTGTTTTGACGGCTTTATTATCACCCTCTGCCTTCATATGTTTATGTGTCTGTCTGTTACCTCGTGTCTCCATATCTCATGAACCCCTGGACAGATTTTAACAAATTTTGTTGAAGGCGATCTCTGATTGTACATCTACAACTGTCAGGGTTTGGGTTTTCTTTGTTTTTTTGTATTCAGATTGTTTCTTTTCTTGTCTTCATGTTTTGTCTTGTCTCTGTGCCTCAGTCATCATTCTCTCTTGTTTGCCTGTCACGCCCATCTACACCTGCTCCTAGCTTTGTAATTGTCTCACCTGTGCCCACTTCCACTAATTACCTCCTGTTCTTAAAACCTGATCATGTCCTTCACCTGTCACTGGTCCATTGTCGCTTGTATGCGCTGTCTGGTTCGTTCCTTGTCTTGCTTCTTGTCATTTATGCTACGTTTGGATCTTTGTTATAGTTAGGTTTGCTGCCTCGTCAGCCTTTTGTTTGGTTCTTTTATTTTTTAAATAAATTAGTTTTTCTTCCTGACAACAATGAGTCTGTGCTCTGGGTTTGCCTCTCTCTCCTCCCAACCTGACAACAACTGATTAACATTTGGAGGCAACGCAATTCAAGATGGCTGCCACAGCTAACTCACCCTACAAAACGCAAACAATGACTATAATTCAAACAGTTTTTCAGATATTGAGCCAAAGTTTGGTGTGGTAGTAGCTGAGACTCCTCTCTGTCACATACTTGGAGTGCTAACATATCTCTCAAACACTTTGTTTAATACTGGTAGACGTAACTTTAGCCCAATCTGCATTCCTTCAAAGAATGATAGTTTTTATTATTTATTTGTTTAGCAGGAAATCCCTTGTATGTATGCTTTTTATTATATTGTATGCTATTTTTACCAAGATTTTATTCATTTGATGCCAATTACCAATAAAAAGCAGGTAAACAAAATGGCCTTTTTAGGCTATTTTCGCCTCTATAGTTCTTCCTGCTTTTGCCGGTATATTCCCTCTGTTGTACAGTACATATTAGTGCTCACTCAGTGCTTCATATTTATGCAAATCAGCAATATTGCTTCACTGGTGCTGTTAAATTTTAGGTTTTCAAGGATTTGAAAAAAAAGAGGATAGAAGTTTCAGATTCACCTCAAACTAATGTCATAATGAGATGTAGTTTCCAAACATAACTAACCATAATAAAATTGTCATAATAAAAACTGTGCTTATTTGGATTAGGCTTTTATTAGTCCAAATCAGGAAAAAACAATGAAAGAGTTTAGTGTTTATTGCTCAGTAGTGTGCATTTGTAATACAGAAATGCAGAAATCTATATCATATACTGTATTTTTTTTTTTTGCATTTTGCAAAAATAGTTTGGGCATCCAGATTGCCTTTTGAAAGTGAATAGGATAATTTCCTCTAATCTTGAATCATTCTGTTAATTTTATGATAATTCTTATTCTCTCACCACTTCTGCAAAGTGCCTACTTAAAACAAAATGGATCATTTTCGTCTCACCTCAGTTTCTTTGGTTTCAGATAAAATTCTGGAGGAATCATGAAGACAGTGAAGGTGGGGCTCGAAGGGCAGGTGTGCCAGCCAAGGAAAACCACACTAAACTCGAGGGTTTAAGGCCCAACTCGGAATACCTCGTTGAGGTTCGAGGCTACAACTCTGCAGGATACGGCCCACCCAGCAAACACATTAAGATCCACACCAAGAAACCTCGTATGTTGGGCTTTAAAGCACTCTTAAAATAACATACCTCATAGCTCTGCATCCTGCACACAACATCTAAGCTACTTTGACAGAAATGTTATGTATTAATGTTTGTTTTTTATCCAAAAGCTCCAGACCGACCTCCAAAAATAATAAGTAAAAAGCTAAAGGGCCAGTTTTTGAATATTGCCTGGGAGGAGGTGGAATCACTGAACAATGAATCATCAATAGATGGTTACAGAGTGAGTATAATATTTTAATTTAATCTCTAACAAAAAACTGCAGCTACCAAAAGCCTGATGTTCTTCGCACCCCTAAACATGTTTTTTTTTTCTCTATTTTTACCTAGGTGCTGTACAAGCAGAAGGGCCACAATGAACCCACTCTGTACACAACCAGTAAGCGGCACATAGAACTCCCCCTGCCTATAGACGAGGATCACATGGTGGAAGTCCGGGCGCACACAGAGGGAGGAGACGGTGCTGTGGCACAAATCAGCATGAAAGGTAATTGTTGTACTTTTTCCATTTAAAGATGATTGAGCTCAGATTTTAATACTAGAGTTCTTATTCAAATGTTGTTTGTAAAATGTAGGGGAATGAGTTATGAGAAAAAAACCTTAACTTATAAGGATTAGATTTCCTTGTTATTGTAATTAAATGTATCGATTGAGTGTAATCTCCTATCAAAGCCATCTTCACCAAGATTTGGTTAAATAAAGTCTTAAGTCATCTAATGACATTTTACATTTAAATAGTTGAGATGAAACAATGTGACTATTTATTCTGCCATTGCTTGGAGGATTATACCAGGCTCAAAGTTAGCAGTAGGTTATCATTTATCAAAGGTGGGGGAGTTCTCATGAGCCTGAGCTGTCACATCAGGTTTCATACCTCAGATTGGAGGCGTGTGATAGACCGTGACTAAAGCCTCGCTAGCCCACTGACTGGATTGTCTCACTGCACGGCTGAAGGAGTGGCAGGCTGCCTGGATCGAGGAGAACTTAAGCCTCTGTAATTGATCTTGATGAGATGAGGAAACCCTTCTTTTGGCTGCCCTAATCCCTTATTATTTGGTTTAGATCTCACCTGACAGTCTGATTTCACAAACTCAGGAATTTAAGTTGGAATGGATTTCAACCACGGGACACTGATGAATAGAGAGGTATTGAAGGTGATCTCTGCACAGATGGGTCTCATTTAGATTTACACTTCAAATATGGTTTTTGATCTGATTGATGATAGCAGGTGAGAGATTTACTTTGTTGTATTGTGTACCCGCCTTTTCATGTCAATGGGACTAAAAGTAGACAGGGGTGTCATGCTTTGCAGGCTGTATTCCTGCAGGTGTTATATGGACAGAGTATCTTTTCTCCAGGTTTATGTAACTGACACCGAGAAATAATGGTCTGATTTGGACATAATTTGTTACACATGTAGATCAGTGATGGGTACATAAAGAATTTATTTTGCTAGGAGCTGGCATGCCTAGAACGGGCACCAGAGGACACAAGTAGGGACATCAGGAGTGGAGTCAGTCAAAACAGTGAGTGAAGGTCAGCAGGCACAGAGGATGCCTCATAGTTACATTAGACAGCATTCCCAGCACTTGATGGAGCTTAATAGGGGTGACGTTGTGGGTCACATTGTGCATGGGGCTGGGTAGTTGTATTGTGCATGTTAGGGGTACAGATGTCCCAATGTTAGAACCAATGGGTAACTGAGGACATCCACACATGCTGTGAAGGGTCCAGGTGCTCAAGACAGTCCAGACCAAGGGAGGATCATTGTATTGTGTGCCAACCATTACAAAAACCCATGACTTTTGCATTTGCCGTCCAAACATAGGTAATGGACTCTTTTCAACACTTTATGTCATCTTGCACCATGTCTTGATGACTGGGTTCAACTAGACGACAAGTTCACCATCCCATGCGTAAGCTGCCCTTAACACCAAGGCAGAGATGGCTGAGTTTGGAGTGATGTCATAACTGGGAGGCATAGACTGATAACAAGTGGTGTCATATTATGCTTAGCAAGGACTCTTGGATTTGCATTACCACAGATAACCATCATGTGTGCTTATGGTGGCACTGACGGAAGAGGACCAATCTGGCCAATGTTGTTAAGCTACAGACAGGTGTTGTTCAGGTGTTATTACAGGTGTTATCTGATATTGTAATCATTGCAGTACAGTCTCAGGATCTTTCAACACATACAGTTTCATATTTTTTTCACCCATTTGTTAAATGCCTAAATAACTTGTCAGTGAGTGTGTGTAAAAATTTTTGCATGTCTTTTAAACTATAACATGGCACTAAAGCATTCAGATGACAAGTAACTTTTCTTATTCCATGACATCACCTTTAAATGTGACAGTATCAGTCAAATTACTTTAAGAACATGTCTTTTTGTTTTATTTTCTTATTTTTTCAGATGGAGGCATCATACCCACCGTATCTCTCAGGGTATCCTCCCTTCTCCTGGTGGTTCTCCTCCTCCTGAACATTTGAATGTAGCGCCATCTTTGTCTTCACTTACATTGAGAGAGAAATCTGTGGTTGCCGAAGGTTTACATCTATAAGGATTTGGGATTCTTTCCACAATATTTGTATTTCGCCCTGTTATCCGGGATGTCACGTTCCAGCTCTCTTCCCTCGCTGGGATATGTTTGCAGAAATGGACATGGACACGAAACAAATTGGAAATGGACAAAGACATTCCGTATTTATCCACAAAAAGCCTCTTAGAAAGAAGTGTTTAAGGAGATCTGTCAACTTCAAATGCCTTATATAAATGATTGCTCTTATCTTTCACAGTGACTTGTCTTAAAGTGGATCATGACTGAAAGTGTAAATCGTAAAGTTTGCAAATAGTTTTGATTTTTTTTCACATCTCAAAACAGACTTTTTGGTATAGACATGCTGCATTTTTTTAAAGCAATGTAGGCTTCATTTAATCTAGGATATTTTAGAAAAATCAATCCTTCAGTGCATTCCACAGTATCAGGTAAAGAAATACCTATGGAGGTTTAAACAAACATAAAACTTGGACTTTCTTAATTTACAGTTCTGTGTATTTTTTTTTAACTTAAAGCAAACACTGTCTTGCAGTGATACAGTTAAAGCAAATCTTTTCTTTTTATAACAAGCAGAGAGAAAAATTATGTAATGCTGATTCAAATATTCAATAATGGATATTGTCATATCTAATATAATGAAGTTTGAAGAAGAAACAGATTGGTTTTATCTATAACCGGTGCTTATTTTTAAACTGTACCATGAGAACTCCATTACTTTTACTTCCAAGCTGTGTGTTTTAATGTAAATGAAAGTAAAATGTTAATTGTTTGTGGGTCAGCTCATTTTGACTGATGTGAAAGCAAATCCGGTAGTGAAGTTTAAAAAAAAAAAAAAAATCAAAACTGTCAGATATGGCATTTCAAAAGCAAACCTGCCACTAACTTTAGGTTGTATTAGCACAACTTTGCAGCAGCATTTTGGCTACTGCTGAAATCTGAAAAAAAAAAAACAATCCCAAACTAAATCTTCTCTGTTTTGACTGTATCTTCAGGACTTCAGCGGTACCATCAACATATATTATAATACTAGACCAAGTGTTCCCGCCTTCTCTTGTTGTTGGGAATTGAAGTTAGCAGAAGCTAGTTTATAGAAGCTACCATATTGTATTTTCGGAACCAGAGTTTTTGGACTTGGAATGTGGAGTTTTAAGTCCCGCCTATTCCCCCACACTTTTCTTTTTTGCATGAAATAAGTAATTACAGCTAAACATGGTAGTTCTTACATTGCTCAAATATTTTTTTCTATGTGAATCAACAAGAGTCAAGTAAAAAAAACCCTAATGATTATTTTATAATACAGGCTAAGTCACATTCATTTATAGGGGGACTCAAAATTTGTACTGGGACCAGTCTATGGGGTTGCCGGTCCCCTTATGGCTTCAACAGCTGTGATCATATATGAGGTCTAATATTATAATACATGGTCTGTGAGTGGTACCAGTTGGTGCTTTTCATTTTATCCCTCCCACGGTTGGCTTTGTGTGAGAGTCACTATTAACAGTAAAGGTTAACAGTAGCGACGCTCATGCCCTTTATTAAATGTGCAATGTCTGACTGATGATTTTCAAACAAGACCATTTGCTGATCCTCTTGTAACAGAAGTCTTGTACTTTTTTTCATAATTTAATTATCAACAGGTAAACAAAAGCCATTTATATCGATGCTAAGAGCTCATCCAAAACTCATAATGTTGTTTTGAACGCACTATTTTTGTGCTTTTATTAACATACGATCAGAGTTTATGAACATTATCAACTTGTCATTTCTGATTTCTGTTTGTGAATATTATATCTGTATGTCTCGACCCATCTCTGGTTGGTCAGTTTTAAAGTTTATTTCCCTCAGAATGGAGGAGCAGATGCTGTGTTTTCAATTCCTTAGAGTCATTTGTTGCATGACAGATGCTGGTCATGCTTCTTTGCATTGTGACAGTATCAATGTCCACCACAAAGTGCTTTTCCTGGTTTATTTTCATGCCACTAACCATCAAAAGAAAAAGAAAAAAAGAATTGCCAAATGCATGAATGCCTTGAACTTTGACATTTTGGACAACGCAGCGGCTCAACATAATAACATGCATGCATGAGATAACAAACTTTGCAACGTGCAACCATCATAGAAACTTCTAGGACTCTTCTGAAAAACATTCCATCCCTGAGTGACGTCCCTTTAAGTCAGAGATGGTAGAGATCTTAGTGCATTAGCTGCTATAAGCTTCATTAAGTCAGTCATCTCATGTCAAGCCTCTATAAAGGAGGTCTTTTAGAGAGAATATTCTAAACTGACTAAAGGGAATCTCACTCCGCTATAAAGAAATGGTCCTGTAGTCTCGTGCACACATGATGTTTGAGATCTGATGGCATCAGTGGTGGAAGTGGCAGAGAATTCAGTTCTCTGCTGGATGTGACTGGCATATATGAATACATGAGGGATGAAGCTGAAACCTCTCATTGGCTGGAAAAGGAACAATAAAAGTGTAGTTAACTATAACGCTTCTCTGTTGCTTTCTTTGTAACCTTTTCATCAACCTAATAGAGACTGCGTTAAACCAAAAGTACTCTTTCAAGTCAGATTTTCAGAATTTTTATTTAAGCTCACTGAATTTCATAAAAAGTGTAAAAATACTTCATTATATCATTCATTTATTTAAAAATTTGAGCCTGGTATGAACTTATGGGTGTAAGAATATGAAGGATTTTTGATAAAGATCAAAAATAAAAATTTTCTTGATGAAGACTCACTCTCAACAAACAAACTCATTTTACATCATTGCAACACAAATTGTTCAGGAGCCAAATATTTGCTTACAATGTACAAGAGGTTTTTTTTTAAACTGGGATTGCTCTAATCCTCATCTATTATAAAATAATATTATTTTATTATTATAAATTACACCAAACATTGTTAATTTATTTTACTTTTATTTAAACCAGGTCCAAAACATAAATAATGAAACATGTCAGAATATCTGTTGCCCTGTATATACATTAGGTCAGAGGTGGGCAACCTTGGTCCTGGAGGGCCACTATCCTGCATGTTTTACTTGATTCCCTGCTCCAACACATCGGATTCAGTGGTTAAATTACCTCTTCATGTTCTGCAGCCCGTTAATGACACACTACAAGGTAAGAACTACGTGAACCAGTAAGAAAATATCTAAAAAATATCGGAGGTGTTTATTTATTTAAAACTTGTACTGGGACCAGCCAATGGGGACGCAGTCCCCTTTCCTGCTTCAGCTTTCCTGATCCATGAGGTCCAGTATAATAATATATGTCCATGTCACACCAACTTAATACAAATAAAGACAGGAGGAAAAAAAAACAAAATATATACAGTGTGTAAAAGAAATTATTGACCAATTTCAGCTGTATAGGCTGGCAGATATCAGTATTCATATAGTTGTATTTTTTTCAGCCACTGTTTTACCTGAGAGTTAAAAACTCTCAGGCAAAAAGAAAAGAAAGTAAAAAAAAGGAAAGATTTTAGGCACCTAAACATTTGGTATCAAATATGAACAGGAAATGTTTTTGTTTTTTTTAAACTACAGACATTGGCATGAACCATGATTTAGAGAGAAGACATGATGCAAATATACATGTAAATTAGTCATTTTCAAAATTTGTTGCAGGTGTAAAATTAAATACTTCTGGATAACTTTCATCGTCATCATTATTCAACCGTATGCAATAAGTGATCCATTTATGTGTGGCCCCTCAACCCCTTGCTCAAAATGATGTCCACCTGAAAGCATTTTTCTCCACCAAAACCACCTTTATTATCAGTGGCCGATAGTGTTTCCTTCTGTCCCCCTCACAGATAAAGACCAGCTCTGGCTTTTTCGAGGACAAACAGCTGTGGGAGTTTTGTCTCCTCTAAGATATCGAGCAGATGAAAGGTAAACCGATAACACTTCTCCTCTTGGATAAGGTTAGAACAAATCAATCCGATTTAGATCCTCAGTTTCAGTCAAATCCATCTCCGCCATTCAGTGGAAACACCTCACGGAGAGAACAAAAGGCAGAGATAAATTATTTCTTTTTCTGCCGTAACTTAGAGGCTTATCAGTCTAAACATATGGTCTGTGCGTGATAAGTCTGATCCCCGGTGGCTGTGCAACACTTGTTTGGAAAATTACAACACTCACAGTGCTCTTGATTGCCTCAAACCACCTTAACATAACATCATACGTAAAAAGCAACATCTTTTTTAACTATAAATCCTTTCTATAAAGTTACATAACAACTTCAAGCTCAGTCAAGATGACTGACTGATAAAAAAATATCCTCTGGCCTGTTTGTGCATGTGCTTTGCAGACCTGAGTGCAGTCCCACAACAGATTGTACGAATGTCTTTGTAAATCTACACCTGTTCCTTGACAGCTCAGACAACCCAAAACACACTTTGAATTGGAGCAGGCAGCAGACCATAGTCAGGCTGTTCTGCAGAAAGACCTGAAATGTGATGCTGTGTCTGTGATGTCTGCAGTTAGTATGTCATGCTGTGTCAAGCAGAAAGATTTAGACAGAAGTTTTATTTTTTTAAACCTGAAGAGCTCAATGCAAATAATGGAGAATTAGTCAGTGAAGAAGCGGCTTTCCTTGGAGAAATGTTTCATCAGAGCATAACTTGAACAGAAAAAGGACAAAAGGAGGCATAGCATAGATCCACCAACAATTTTTAATCTACTCTCAAAATGAAGATTATGTGATAGAATGAGTGACCTCTACTGGAGAGGATGTATTACACATATTAAAGGGCTATTATAAAGAATTCATATCTTACCTGTTGTATATTGTTTTGTTCTTTAAACAACCTCAGTTTAAAGAAATAAAGTTTAGGTCTTGTATGGCTGAGGAGTCTAAGCATAGGCAAGACCAAAGTGGAATTAAACAACTCCAGCATTCAAATGTTCACAGAGGTTCATGCAAACCTCTGTGAAATGAAAATAAACCCTAATTTCATATTGCATGGTTATTTTGGGAGAAATTGATATCCCTGCTGGAAGTGCCCCATGCTGCACAGGTTCAGGGGCATTGCTAGACATAAATTTGTACTGGGGCAAAGCCCACAAGTTTTTAGTCTCTCTTTATTCCACTGTATTTTTGATTCACAGTCAGACTTTCTTGTAACGTTTGAAACAGGAATAGTTTTTTCAGGCATTCTGAAGATCTTTCTTTGTTTGCTGTTTGACTCATTTCCAGTCTGGTCTTCACACTTCACCATTTTCAGAAGAATGTTTTATGTTTATTAAACAACTTAACACTATTCTCTAAATCACTCAGGACTAAAAAAGGCTATTAAACTCAATAGATGAACCATTTTTTATGAGTAATAATGTGATTGTTGACATCTTTCAGTTAAATTCTAAAACAGTAATAATGCTATTGTGACTGGGAGAAATGCTATCATTGATATGTATAATAGTATTTAGAGATATGAGTGTGATTTGATTAAATGTTACACTGTTCCAACTTGAGCGACCAATCAGGTAGAGCTAAGTGCACAGGAGTTTGTTGAGAGAGCACAGATGTTGTGCACATACCATTGGGTGCACATCAATGCACACAATACAGGTGGAGCAAAGTGTGTGAGAGTTAAGTGCACCCAGGACATATTATTGTTTGTTTAGATTAATATGGGCACACACATCACTCGCACTGTGTGTTCAACTGCCTGGCAAAATAATCCTTTGCTCACCTTCAGTATGAGCACTTTGTGAATATGCCTGTAAATTTCTGAAATGTGATTGGAAAATTTCACGGCTGAGATATCCTGGGACATGTGCCGCAGTAACATGAATCAGGTTACAGCAATTAAACCAGGTTCTGCTGGCTTTAACTCCCAACAATAAGACACTACACGTCTTCACCTAGTGTAGTATTTGAATACATGTCTATGATAAAAACCAACAGGATTCATTGGAATGCAAGCACAAATGTGAGGTGATGGACAATATAACATCATCTGTCTCCAAAACACTGATATAAAATGTATTCACACAGATCTGTTAGACTTTTTCATTGTAACTTTTTACACGAGCATGGAATGCAGCAGTAACTACATCACAGTAACACTAAAATTATGAATAAATATCACCAACAAAATATTTTTGTACAGAACAACTGACTGTAGAAATGTATCATCCATGCAAACAAATAAAAACAAGCCACTCACCAATCTAATACTTAAAATCCACCTTTCTTTAGTTGTAATTTAGCCTAAAACATAGCTTTAATGTGTTTCATATTTAAACTCCAATAGCTTTAGTTCACATTTTTCAAATAATTTTTCACCTCTGCAGCTCAGAGCAACGAGGAGATGAGTCGCTTTATATCAGAGATGTTTATAGATTTAAAGACATTTTCAACTTGTCTGAAAATGTCAATAATAAGCTGTGGACGTTAGCACTAGCCTTGATTAGCCTGCTGTGTCAACTCAGGCCACAATGCATAACAGTTTATTTTGATCATGTAATGTACAACTCCTGCATACTACCTTTTTTGTAACATGTGACCAATTACTGGAGCATTGTACAGTGGATGAAAAATGGAAGTTACAATTTCAAACAGCACTACAAAATGGCCGACTCACTATAAGATCCTACACTTCCAGGGTTTTGTTTCTTTCCGTGTCCCCTCAGTTTGCACAGAACCTTGGAAAAAAAGGGAATTCTCTTATTCTGCTCCATCTTCCTGGAATACACTGGAATACGGAATACCGTTTGATCCCTCTGGGACATTTTAAAGAAAATGGGGGGGGGGGGTCATTATTATTACTGTTCTTGTTTTTAAGTATTGTTTAAACTCTGCTCCCTTTTAAATGTCAAATAATGTTTTATGATTATTGTGTTGTTTTATGTAACTGATGTTCTGGGTCTGTGTTACAGGTCTTTCTTGTAAATGAGATTACCTGTCTAAATATAGGCTATATATATATATATATATATATTAGGGCACTATGTAGTGAGTGAGTGGGCAATTCGAACATAGCCTAAAGTTAACTGGTTGTCTCCAACTAAGATATGTTTTCATTATGTTTCTACAGAGCTCCACTTCAAAATGACCGGGATATCCCTTTTTAGTTCGGTACCTTTGTTGCACACTCACACACATGGATCAAAATGCACAAAAGTCAAGTAGCATGCACAAAATCAAATCCATAAAAAGGTACAGCCATTGAAATGCAATAAACTGACTCTATAAGTCCACAGAACAACAAGGATGTGAAGAGAATCAGGACGGGGAGCGGGGAACTCCTTACACATCATCATCATCATCATCATCATCAGTCCTGTGGTGCCCCAGCTCAGTCTGAGTTGCGCAGATCGCTCAAACTTTTCAGTCCTGTCATGCAGACATGCGTTCAGCCATGTAAACTAAGTCCGTCCTAAAAAACTCAGGAAAGTCCCCTGTGCGCTGCGCTGGCTGCCTGTGCTCCTGTGACGCTGTCAAAACTACGTTTGGATCCAGTGATGATGGAGCCGCAGGGACAACCGAACCCGGCTCAGGGACTCTGTCAGAAGGGATGCGGTCTGCCGCTGCTGTGCGCCGAGGAGCACCGCTGCGTGGAGGCGCTCCGGGCGCGCACAGCCGCGCTGGAGGAGAGGGGCGCAGCGCTGGAGCGGGGAGCCCGCGTGCAGCGGCTCAGGTGGAACAGGACCGAGCGGACCCTGTTGGCTCAGGTGACAACACTTCAGAACGAAGCTCAGCTCGCTGCCCTCAAGTACCAAAGGAGACTGGACCAGTACTTACTGCACATCAACAGCATCGCAAAACAGATTGTTGGCTACTGCCAGGTGAGAGGCACGCTGGTGCTCTGGCTGTCATGATTGTACAGATTTACTTTATTTGACTTTTGGTTCCGGGTGGGTTCAGCAACATATGATTAAACTGTTCTGTTTGTTGTATCAGAGTGAATTCAGAGCTCCTGACATGCAGGGCCAAACATCAGACAAGACATGTCCTGAAGGAGAGCTGCAGAAAACCAAGAAAACACCTCAGGTAAGAAAATACTAATTTAGGCTCACAGGTTTTCTCTCTCTCTTTCTCTGTTTGTTCTTATTTTTTTAGCACTCACAGTTGTGCAGACTTCAGAACATGGTAACTTTAAATGTGCTGTGACTGTGATGTAAAATCCCCAAAGGCAGCAGCAGCGTCTTGTGATCTCTTGCCATTATTTGGGTCCTTCAAGATAATCCTGGTGTTGTTGATACAGGACTTTAAAAGGTTTTCTGTTTCTTGTGAACTGGGATTTTTGCTTCTTTCTGCAACATTTCCACATCCTAGGTTTCTTGTAAATGTTGACTTATGGATTCTAGTCTGACTGACATATGTTTACATAAGGTAATCTCTCCTCACACCCTGTTCATCCTTTTCTGTGCTGTGGTCTTTCATCTCTCCCAGCAAGGTGTGTCAGTTATTTCAGAAATACAAAGCAGTCTCTGACATATTTTATGTATGTAAATGATTATAGTAAAACTTCTATGCAACTTGGGTAAAAATAGGTTTGAGACAGGCACAGAACTCTGTCAAAGGGTCTGTTCAAGTGGTATTTTTTTAAACGTTTATACGTCAATCAATGGTTTTATTGTGTTTTTTGAAAAGTTCTGTTAATGAGGTCTGCTAGAGAGCCTCCTTTTAAAAATATTTAAGGTCTGAACACTATATCTATCACCTGTTGCCAAGAAAAGTTGGTGATCATGTTATTACCTGTGTTAGTGTGTATTAATTTGTGTGTCTGTTAGCAAAATCTCATGAACCAGTGGATGGATTTTAATGAAAGTAATCATTGGATGTATGTTTACAACTAATTAACTTTCAGAGTCAAGTCAATTTAAGAGGGTCACTAAAAGTAACTGACATTAGCAAAAACAAAAATAGCTAGATGGCTCAATTTTACTGATATTGAGCTAAAATTTGGTACTATCAGCTTCAACACACTGCAAGTGCTAACAGATTTAACAAAATCTTTGTCTTAAACTTTAGCATTCAAGGTGGCCGGCGATATGCATTCCTTCAAGAAATACTACTTTAATTAAATTGGTGCATCATAACAGCATTAGTTTTGTCACCATTGCCAAGGGGTAAAAGTCTCTCTCCGGGCCAAAACTCACAAGAAAATATGTTCAGTAACGTTTTTATCAATGTAAATAAATACATTATTCAAAAGGGAGACTAGTTGACCATAACAAACACAATAAATTGTTATTTTTATTAACTACTGATAATTATAGTTTTCTTTTTAGATCAAAGTCAATTAAGCTCCACAAGGTCAAAACAACATCCTAAACTTCATCTAGATCTAATCTTTGAGCTAGTTAAAAAATGACAGGATTAATTCTATTTAGAGGAAAGTAAAACTATGAAAGTTATCAATTAATGAGAAAGTGGAGAAAGTGGAACTGAAAAAAAACAAAACTTTATTTTAGATTTGGGGCCAATTCTTTATGACAGGCATATCAGTTCAAATACAGGAAACCCACAAGACGTGTTGCATTACAGCGTTGTTGGGATTGATTGATTTACTGAAGCAGTCATTGACTCAATCCTCAGCATCAAACTGTCTTATCCAGAAGAACTGAAGATGCAATTTAACACAGGAATTCATATGATACTGTACAAGACGCACTGGAACACCCAAACCATAACAATGGATCACACACCAGCTCAGAGCATACATCACTCGCTAAAACCAAACTTTAGAATAAACCACAAAAGGAAAAAACACCAATTTCTGAGCTTTTTATACACCTGCTGTCAGTTATTGTTCAGGAACATTTATAATGAGTTAATTGTTGCAGCTCTGCTGGTAAGCTGTAATTGGTAAATCTGATTCCTGTCTGTTGCAGAGATGACTTTTAACCTTCCATTTTGGTAGCTAAATCTAATATTGGCTCGTATTTTATTAAGCTCAAAAGACAGCCTGAAAGTTGGTCTTATTTTCCTCTGGCTGGGTTTCATGTTGTATTTGGGCCGCAGCTGAGATTGGATGGTTTTAATTGGGGTAATGGTCACTTAATGTATCCCTCTAATTGCCTGAAACATGCTGTGAGTGGAACAGGCTGACTTTTGATTAATATGGAAAATGATTCATTCTCCTGTCAGAGCTGGGCAGCAGGACAGTGTCTATTTTCAGTGCTGTCTAAAAAAGTCTTTCGAATGTGTCTTTTATGGTTTTGTCACTATATGTGTTGCTTTCCAAATCGATTTTTCAGTGCTTTTTTTTTCAAAGCTGACTTTATGAAATGCAATTTTTAATGGTCTTGTGAATTGAAAAATAAAATGAAATAAAAAAAACTCAAATTATGTTGTATTTTTAAAGCAATTATTTCCTGATGTTAGATAAGAGAAGTCAAACAAAGCTCCATTTTTGTTACAGGCCAGTAGCCTTTCAGTCTGCTGGCTAAACTTATGATAGGCAGCGGCACTCAGCTTTAGTTATTGGAGTTTCATTTCATGAAGTAGGAAACAAAAAAAGTTTTGACAACATCTTTTTTAATAAAAATACTATAACAAGGGTCTTGATTGGACACTGTGCACATTATCTCAGCTCAAACTGACAATGATCTACTTGTGTTCTTAAGGAATGTCTGTCTAAGTCCTTATGTGGTTTTATAAATATTGAGTTTGGTCTATCTGCGTCCTTAAGTTATCTCATTGGGCTGTGACTGTTGGAGACTAGCTTGACGACTCAAAATTGCAAAAAACAAAGGTGAATTTTTACTTCCAGTCTCACTAAATTCTGAGTGTTTGCAACCAAACGATCAGTGAGCCATGTGGCTGCAATATTGAAGAGACACTTTTTGAAAATCATGGCCTATTTTCGCGTGCATGGCTTGCAAAACTGCATTCTTGGCTGTGCACATTATTTTGATTTCTACCTCTGCATATTTTGTACCTGCCTCAACTTGCTTAGGCAGCCATTTTCATATTTATCATTTAATCTACTCGAGTTGTTGTTGTCAGTTTTCTTTCGGCAGCTCCCTTCTGTCGGGGGGCCGCCACAGCAAGTGAACTCACATGAGAAACTCGACAAATATTTTAAATAAATAAATTTAAAAAAGATAGAGCAGTGTAGACTAGGCCTTTACTTATGTTGTCACAAATACACATATAATGATATTTTCTTATAACGCCCTTTTATTTCTTTTTCTTTAGGCCATTTTAGCATGTGCAAACAATTCTTGTTCCTTTTTTATGCTTTTATCTGTTCATGTAATACGTTTTTAGTGATAGTAAATAAAACATACTTGAGTCACAATCTATGGTTAAAAAAGTGATTGGAAACATGTCAGAATACAGGTACAGCAACCTATAAATATAAAAGTGTGTAACCCAAAGCCGTATATGTTCATCTAATTATGTCTTTTTGAACTCCATTCATTTGTCGGTAAGACTGTAGCAAAAAAGTGAGCCGAACTGGATGTAAAATAGTGAAATTTCTGTGAAAAAGTTAGTGAAAGATCAGTGTCCAATTACCATTCTCTCGTGTGGAATTAATAACTTCCACCACTCACTTCTTTTTCTTTACAAGAGTTTTAACCAAGTGTGCGATGTCAGGCATTTATAGAGATCACACCATCAATCCTTTCACATAACATAAAGTTTAACATCCTTTCATAAAGTAGTGACTGAACTCCATCTAAGTAAGGAATTGAGCAGGGAAAACATTCTTTCTACTTTATAGCTTTTATTTTATAAATTACTTTGAGAATACAATGTTCTGTGGTGTAGAACCAAAGCAGGTATCACAAGTTGAGCCATGAGCTTGGGTTGTTGGAGGACTAGTTTATCACACAATAAGGCTCCATCCACACTACTACGGATATTTTTTGAAAACATATTTTCTGTCTATCCACAAACAAACTGGATTTTTGGTGAGAGTGAACAGGAGCTCCAGATCTTTAAGAAATCACCTAACAGCCTGATTCTCATGGTTACTTTGTTCTTCAACCCTCCTGAAGCCATCGTATGTGAAGAGAAAAAGAGAAACTGTTGTAACTTTGGGTCCATTTGACCTGAAGGCCACAGAAGGGTTAAAAAACAAATATCAAATATGACGTCTTTTTTTAGTGTCTGTTTTACTTTTTTCTGACTCTGTTGCCATCAAACTTTTATTGTGTGCTTAAATAGTAATAATTTGGTGACAATTCTTTTGGGAAAAACTTTCTCCCTGTCCGTCATGAATGTAGACATTCTTACTACCTAGTGGTGTGACCTGGGTATTTCAGAAATTTTGATTGAGTGTTGAAGGACAAAAATATATATATGAAGAAATAAAAAAAAAAGAAAATGATTAAAAATACTACAGAGTGATGTAGCTGGGACCTAAATGTATGCTTAGGTCTATGGTTAAAGATGCTGATAGCTTGTATTATTTTATATTTGAATGAAACAAGGGAGAGGAAACTGTTATAAGGCGACAATAAGTCGGCGCTAAGACTGACCTAGAACAACTCACTTTGTATTTTTCCACGTAGCTCAGAGATGAAGTGATCTAGATCCTGCTGATTGTGTGTTCACTGGCCTGACAGAAGCTGCAGAGGGTGAGTCAGCCTGACAGTTCTGCCGTGCTGAAAAGGGATAATAGAAGCAAGGCAGAGCTTCGCAGTGGTAACAGAATTAGTCGGTTTTGCAACAACAAACCGCTCTTCGTCTGCCACGCGTATTGCCCACATGTTTGCGTAAGAACCAGATGAATCCATAAATGAAACCACAGATGAGGCAAAATCTGTTCCACTGCCCCTCATGTCAGCAGCCAAATCCACATTCTTTCCTTAAAGCTGAAGTGATCGGAAACTGAGGGAGTTCCATCTCATTCACATCACACAGTTCTATTTTATTTACGTAAAGCTGAAGGCAGTAAGCAGAAAACACTTTTGCTGACCCAGAGGACTGAGGCTTTTTCACCTGGCTGAGAGTTTAGATCCATTAGAGTCAGATTTAAAGGAACAGAGGTAAAGATGGAGAGTGGTGAGTGCACACATATCAGTGTCATCAAAATCCAGTCTTCCTAAAAGATGACAAAAACCAGCTTATTTTGTTTGCTTCCATAACAACAGATTAGAAGAAAAGACTCAGAGATATAACTTGATCTTTCTTTTACAGTTTGAGCTCCTAAATAAAAATACGTGAGCATCTTTTTCAAACGATGGGAGGATTGTTGGCCTTGAGGAAGCAATAAAAAAAATATGTAGCCACCTGGAAAATGTGAGGGGAAAAGATTTTTGTTTGTTCCTACAAACAAAGACAGATGTCTTCTTGGAACATCATTGAGACCCAAAGTTTCAAACATCTTTCTGTTGCCTGTCTAGACATCTTTATAGTCCCCTTTGTGCTGTAATTCCCCAAAGCATTTTGTTGAAAATGGAAGAAAACGCCTGCTGCACTCAGAAAACAGCACTGGTTTACAGCTTGCTGCCTGCTTCCCTCACAGCTGGCAGATTTATTAAAAAGGAAAAAAAAAAAAAAACCTTTGCTGAAATGGAAAATGGGTCGAGCACAGTCCCAAGGTAGAAATATGGGCTTATGTTCTCCGTGTTTTAGCCCCCCTGGAGGTGTTTTCTGTACCTGTTCTGCTCTGTTTGGAATGCCATTTGCCCAGAATTTACACCATGTAAACTGTTTGTCCTTCGCCTGTGAGAGAGCGGGACCGCCCTGCTCACCATTTCCTATTTCCTCTCCAATCTGACCACCACACACCAAGATGCTAAAACAAACATCAGCTTGCGTTAATTTAGAATGACCTGTTAAGAGAAAATTTATAAAAATAATCACTTAATTATTTAGTGCCAATTTAACTCGTTAACTTGTTTAATATCTTGCTCCTATCTCCCTGCCTATTTATACATATTTCTTCTGTTTGGGGAATTTGTAATGTTTTCATAAGTGTTGGTTTGGCAAACAAAATGTTTTCCCAGAGATGCCAGGCTGATGTAAAGATTTGGGAATTTCACAGTCTAAGTTTGTGGATTTGGACCAAACCAAGGAGCAGTGGCTGCACAGTACAAGTTTGTTTTTCAAACCACAGTGATGTGTGTGTGTGTGCTTTTTCTTTTATGCGTGTGTTTAAATGATTTTGGTGTTCAGGTCTGTTGTTTGAGGCATGGGGTGTGAAAAAGAAAACCATTCCAGTAAGGACCACCATGCTTGTAAAAGGGTGCATTCATGGTAAATGTGTCACAACCTGCTGAAAAGCTTCTTATTTATTTATCAATGTTGGTAACCTGAAGACTACCCTGAAATAAAGTCTGTTTCTATTTTTTTTTTCATATACAAAAATTCTTAAGGCACAAAACCCTAAAAAAATGATTATATATTATAATATTATTTGGATTGCTGCTATTTTTAAACTAAGTGCATCTTTTCAGGCATTGGGGCTACATGATAAAAGTTAGCCTTTGGCTAACTTGTGTACATTTACATTTGACTTGTTTAAATGAGGACTAACTTTAGCTAAGTGAAGCTGTTTGTGCAACCCTTTTTAGAGTTGATTTGTTTGAAATATATTGTATTGTTAAATATAGCAGAAGTAATCAGTAAAATAATTACTCAATCAAGACCGAATTCCCAAGCAAAATTGCTAATTGTCAGGATTTTGGTATTTGGAGTTATTTTTTGAGTTTCTTTTGTATTGGGTTTATTGTTTTGTGTTTCTGTGATCCGCTTTTGTTCTTTGTCTTTACCTGTATTTCGTTTTATATTGTAAATTGTTGTGGTGTCCTGTGGCCTTTGTGTTCCCTGTCATCATTCACTTTTCCTGTGCTCGTTACTCGTCAGCCTGCCACACCCATCTGCAACTGTCTCTCGTTTGGCATCAGTCACCAGTGTCTACTTCCCAATCACCATCTGTCTTTAAAACCTGTTCATCTTCATCACATACTCACTGGTTCATTGCTGCATAGATGCACTGCCTGGTTTCCTGGTGTTGATCGCCTCGGGTTCACAGTTGTTGTAAGTTTTTGTTATTTAGCTTTTGCTGTCATGTCAGCCTATTTGTTTTTATTATGTAAATAAATTAGTTGTTACTTTTGAGCTTTCTGCATTAGTCTGCATTTTGGGTCCAAATCCTCCAACAACTAAACCTGACACTATTGATTCTGAGGTTGAATTTGTTTATGTTAAATTTGACAAAACCAGGCTCAACACTTTTTATTTTCAGTTCAGTAAACTTAAGTCCTGTTGACACTACTCTGAATATTTGAAAACAAACAAAAAAAACAAACAAAGATTTTTTTTCTGCTACATTTTTACAAAATCTGTTTTTGTTGCATCTGTATTAACTTGAAAGACATAATTTTTGACATAGCGGCCTATTTAGAGCATGCTCACTAGCACTCTGAACCACAGAAACAGGTTTATGGCCCCAGGAAATACTTTATTTTATCCAGTTGGGGTGTTCTCATGTCACTGTCACAGTTCTAACTTAATTCCATTATGATGCCCTGCTCTTAGATATCTCACATGAAGCATTTGATAACAGGTGTGACTGACCAAATTTAATTTTTACGAAAGCAAACACTTGACTCAGACTCTCAATGAGAGCCTCTGGTTCAAGATTTACCAAGCAGCATCTGGAAAAGAACCGAGTGTCTTAGACGATATAAATTAGGAAACTGAGAGAAAACTGATGAAATTTCCAGGTCACATCCTGATAATGTTTTTAGGGTTTCTTGCTCTGAAAGTACTTATTTATGGTTGGAAATGTGCACAAATCCAACCAGCAGTTGATGTCATGGAAAGATTTGATCTTCAGAAGAGTGCTCGTGCCACCAAACAGTTGAGAACATGGCTCATTGTTCGTGGCAAAAGCCAGATTCACTCGCCCCCTCTGTTCCCATCTTTACCACCAGCTGAGGTTTTGGTTAGTCACCATCCTGATGCCTTTTGAACTCACACAGACCTACTGGTTTCTCAGAGCTGGATAAACATGTGGCTTAACTTGCAGCTGTCGGAGAGAAATTATTCTAAAAGGTCTGAGTCAGCATGTTCACATGAGTAAACAGCCAGCTGTGTGGAAATGGACATAAACGCTATGGTGGTCAGTTTATCATCATGGTTCTTGTCAGCTTGAAATGAGGGTGAAATTATTCAAAGTTGTGGCTAGACCTTCCACGTTGAGGCCAGGAGACGCTCAGTTTAGATCAAGTAATTTCAGTTATAGTTGAGGGCTGCAGTGAGGGTTAAGGCAGTAGAAATCTGTAGATTACCAATTGTGAGTGTGACCAGATCCAAACCAATAACATGTGGAAAAAAGCTTGTTTGTGTGGGACAGTATGGCAGATATTTAAAAATCATCTGAGTTTTGATGTCTAACTTAAAAAAAGAAAAAAATTTATTCAACTAATCCCTCATTTTTCAAAGAATCATGAACCAAACCAACATCTACTTTTTACTTCCTTTCTTTTGGTTGAACATCCTAACCCAAATCCAACTAATGCACTTAATTTGAAATTATATGATAAGAAATGTCGCACCAAAATAAGTGAACAGTGAATGCAAATCAAAACGAGTCAGGGGGAAAACAAAAATTTAAGTAAAGTTGCTTCAGTTTGTGCATCACAAAGTCCTGAGTATCACCACTACAAGCCTTCACAGGCTGTGTTTCAGTACCAACCTGGTAATAAAATTGTGCACTAGGGGCCCATATTATTGTACACTAAACTCTAAACAAATGTCATCTTACCTTAGATGCTTGATTTTATACTTTTAGCTCTCCGTAAGAGCACATAGAATTTCTTATAACTGCACCCAAAGTTGCACTTAAGTTGAATTTAATTTTTGATAAGGTCCACAAAACACCAGTTCTGCTCATCCACGCTGCGTTTCTTTTACTGTTGTTGCTATATTTTCCCTTCTGCTTGATCATTTCTGCAGCAGCCTGCAGACACATGCCTAGATTATCATGACTGTTGTGTTTCTATTTTTTTTTTTTATTTTCTCCAAAATTCCCTCGTTATGTGTTGCTAAAGGCAGCAAAGACGGTGACAGATTCACAACACTTGTTGTGCACAGTTTGACATCAAGCACAGCCTGAATGATGGGAACCTTCACTACTCTCTTCACAGTTATTGGATATCAGACAAGTATTAGTAAGCCTTATTCAGGCAACTTTAAGATTGAAGGACCATAAAACATGTAAGATATTTTCTTAATTTGTGGAATAAGAACAAAGATGTAAAAATACTGTGCAATCCTGCACAAATACTTATCTCATGATGAAAGTTTTGACTTGGGCTTTGGATTTTGACTTCACAAATTATTTCACACTTTTGATCAATTACTTTAATTCCGAGCTGTTTAAACACAAAATTAGAGCTGAAATGAAATAAATAATTGTACAGTCTTTTCACAATTTATATTAACCCTCCTGTGGCCTTCAGGTCAAATGAACCCAAAGTTACAAGGGCTTCTCTTTCTTTCTTCAGTTAAGAGGGCTTCAGGAGGGTTAAGACAACAACAATACCTTGAACATATTAGTGATTATGCATTATTATCTGTGGACTCTAATGCAGAAGGAATTAGGGCTGCCTCTGCTTTTGTTCACAGCAGGATTAGAGGATAATTACATCTGGGCAGAAGCTGTCATACAGTAGGACAAACAACTACACTACACCACACCAGAGCAGCACATTTGGGAGGTGCTGAAGAACAGGATATAAGCCTGTGTAATATGCCAGGTGCATGCTGAGTATTTGCTAATCCTGGCATGACCCTTTGAATCTGCCAAGATATGGGATCAGCACAAGCCTACCCCCTGTTGTTTCTCTCCCCTCATTCCATCTCAAAGGCCAGCATTCACCTCCGTGGGATGTTGTTGAGGTGAAACAATGAGTCAATTTCTTTTATACCCAGAGACACAATCAACATGTGCGTTAATTTGGAAAACAATAGGCTAGAGGATTTGTTAGTCTGACACTGGGAAGAAGTCGTTTTAGTATAATTTTAGTTGGACTATAGATAAAAAAAACCATCCGTCTCACCCTATTTTTCCCACATGGGCGGTTCCACTTCACTTCAAATTCACGTCCTCCTCCAGAGGCCTGGGATCTTGAGGGTTCTTCACAGTATCTTAGCTGTTCCTGGAACCGCGCTCTTCTGGACAGAGATCTCTGAAGTTGTTCCTGGGATCCTCTGGATCCATTCTTCCAGTTTGGAGGTCACAGCCCTGAGTGCTCCGATGACCACTGGCACCACTGAGGCATTGATTCTTCACAACTTTATTTCTTCCTTCTGCCCTTGGTATTTCTCAACTTTCTTGTTCTCCTTCTTGATGTTACAGTCATTGGCTACATGTAAAGCTCCTTATGAGTTGTAGCCTTGACCTTACAGCCAAGCCATTCAAGGACCCCTGCTGCTGTGGTCTATACCAGTTTATTGGTCTCTGTGATGGTGTCATAGAGATACTTAGGATGCTGCATTCACATCATCTAGCAGACTATCAGAAAGTGCTTTTTCACTTAGGTGTGGCAAGGCATGCAGGTCATAGGTTTCTGACTTGGTCATAATCTTTAGTTTCAGATCAGGTGCCCTTGTATTCAGTTCCTCTTGGCTTTTCAGTGGGTTTTAGCACCAATATTCAGATGTGGTGATGATGCTTTAACACCTCATCAATCTCGAGGTGTGATAGTAGGTTTCTGTCTCGAATATTGGAACACTGAGTCAATCTGGGTGATGGGTATCAAAGTTTCCATAGTTCCCACATCCTTCCCATATAGCCCCTCTCTCTAGGCTTGCTCCTATAGTAACATTCCAACAGTGATGAGTTCTTTGCTCTCATCTATGGCTGTCTTATTCCAGAAGCCCATTTCTTATTAGAAAATCCTGGTTCCACAACATCTAACGTGGACCTTGTTAATATGGGTGATGTCCCAGCTGGCATTAGTAACATTTCTGTCTCTCACACATTATTCAGTCGAAGTTGCTTGAAGGTTGGTTGCACCTGGGTTTGGATCTTTAACCCGTGGTCTTTTTGTGCTAAAGTCTTGCAACATTACCACTGTGACTGCTGAATAAATTGGTGAAGGAACAAAAGGCTTATGTTTTTCCATAAATCCATATTATTACAAATACTACTAAGGTCTTTGTCATCATTGTGAATAAATGCCTTTCATTCTAATTTTTGTTTGACCTCTTAGTGAGAGGGCCAACATATTACTTCTGCAGAGATCGGACAGGCTAATTCCATTCCACTCATCACCTTCTTCATTAGGGTTTTACTGAGAAAAAAGATTAATCAACTAAAAGGTCTTACAGACAAAGTGAGTGCAAATATTCATTATGACTGCTGCTGTTCTATACAGAGAATTAAGATTTAGTCTTTATAGTTTCAACTTCTAGAAGAGCGTATTTGCTTCATTCATAATGATTTAGCACTATGGTAAGAGATAATTTACTTGTAAATTAATGAGAAGTTCTTTTAAAGACAAGGAAAAACGTCAGCATAATTGGTCTCATTAATCTGACAAAGAAAGCCTGTTTTCTTGGACAAATTTCCAACAAAGCAATCAGTGTTTGCCATTAATGCAAATCTGAATGTCAGGATCAGTGGAGACAACAGAGGCGAACCCAGTGAGCAGACTCATCTAAAAAAAAACTAATTTATTGAATTTAAATAATCAAAACAAAAGCTGACGGGGTAGCACAACAAAACAAAAACCTAAATCCTAAACTCAAACAATAACAAAAAATTGACGGGACAGGATCAGGAACAAGCAGAACAGAAACAGAGCAATGAACCAGTGGAGTAGTGGAGAAAGTGACCGGGTTTTAAACACTGAAGATAACAAGGTAAGTGGGAACAGGTGAGCGATACAAATTGTTGACAGGTGGAGATGGGCGTGGCAGAGAGACAAGAGAGTAACTGAGGAGGAGTGAATGGTGACAGAAAACAAAGGCACGAGTAACCAGAACTAAACTAAGACAAGGATAACTGAACACAAACAGCAAACAAGAAACAAAAACCCCAAAACCCGACACTGAACTGTTCATTCAGTGATGACTGAGGTCAGTTTTCTTACAGATTATACCAGAACAATTGAATTTATCCTGACAGGTGTAGGCTCTGTGAACATAGCTGCAGTGTTTGGATCTGACTGAAACAATTCTACTAGTATTTGCTTAAGCTTGTTGAAGTGGTACCTATAGAAAAAAGACTGTCTGAATGATATGCAAATTCATTTTTTATATTTTTGTATGCTGATCAGCAGCGGTATTGTTTTGTTAGCTTTCTTAGGGTCTTGAAAGAAAGAGATTTATGCATAAAAAACAGATTGTTCCACTTGAGAACAAAAATGAGACTAGTAGGCATGAAATGATCTCAAATTTAAAAACACTGGTTGACTTAGTTTTTTTTTTTTTTTTTAAAGAAAAACAATTTAGGTCAGATACTTTTTTTGGGAGTATTGCTGTGAATATCAAACTTTCTCATCAGTAAAAGAGCATAAAGTGTGTGGCACGCTCAAACGCTGGTAGGAGAATTTTCACTGTGCACATTCGTCTGCGTTTCTCTGCCTCATTTCCTGCTAATTGATTTCCATCATGTAGAGCAGGAGGCTCTGAGCAATCTGCGTGTGTTTGTGTAACTACCACCAAACATGAGCCAGATGTGTTGGCCCACAGAACAAGTGTAGCATCAGCACACTGAGGTCACAGCGCCGGTGTCGGTACCAGTTCTCCATATGGCTGCACTATCAGAGGACCACCTCAGACTCTCACTGCTGTCACTTAGATTGGATTTAGCTTCTCTGCAGTTTAGAACAGATTGTTTTTGTTTGTTTTTTTTCTCTCTCTCTCTTTTTATTAAACAGCACTGTTTGGTTAGATTCAATTGAAGTCAATGGAATGGAGTCAATGGAGTACCACAAAAAAAGAAAAAGAATGCATTGAAATGAAAACAAACAAAAAGAAGTACACACAGAATTGGATAAATAAATGTAGGAGTGTAAAAATAAATAACTTAAATTACCAAATTTGAAATTATAATTTATTTTTAGTTCTGAAGTAATCAGGTCTGGACCTCAAACCCTTTAGTGCCCTGAAACATTTAATTGTCCTGAAGTATCTTGTAGAGACAGTTCAATTTATTATTTTGTGCTGTGAGACATATCGGCAAGCAGTGGTGTAGGTTTTTAGTTTGAAACATTTGGCAAACTTTCTGACTTATGAGCTAATTTAAAAGCTGCCCATCATAAAAACTATCAAGTAGCCTCCTGTAAGTCCTCTGACTCCTAAAATAAAAAAAACAGTGGCAAAGACTTACATCCCCAAATATTCTTGGTTGAACCGCACAAATACTGCTGAAAAAGTAAATAAATAAGGGCTACACAATGATGACATTGTGACAGTTTTTTTGTAATATATATAATAAAGACATTCCCCGAAGAATTATTTTCAAATTTATGTTGATTTAGTGAGATCATTTCAGGACCCTCATTGTGATGTTTTGTGACTCACAATGGGGTCCCAATCCCAACTTTGGAAGGTTTCGTTGAAATTGCTCTAATAAAAATATTTTTAATATACAGACTTTTTATTTTGTTTTTACCATTTATAAATATTAAGAAGAGTATGTGCTGTGTCAAATAGTGCCATTTGAACTTTGATTTAAATCAACAGATAACAGATAGCAACAGCTAACCAAATCTGAGTTTTTACAGCTTTTACAGAATACATTATCTGTAATAGCCGAGTCTCACCAGCAGATGGCAGAATGTGTACGTGTGGCTCTTGTGTCTGCAGTTCTGTACGGATGTTGTCATGGTTGTTTATTTGTAGTTGCTGAAGATGATTGTGAAGGATGAAGACGAATTACGTCATGATGACTTCATGCCTGGCTGTGACAGATGCATCTGTTCCTCACTGGTTTGTTTTAGCTCATTTGCTTTAGGTGTGGTTCTCAGGAGCACAGTAATCTTTAATGGATAAGTTTGATTGCTAAACATAACTTTAACATTTTTAAATAATTCTGTGAGTTGCTTAGTCATGTGTGACACTGATTTTTCTTTCTTCTCTATGGAAAATTGAGGAAAATAGTTTTGAGGAGATTCATCTCTCAAGATCTGAAGGGATCAGCTGCGGAAAGTGAGAGGCGATAATGTTTTTGTCCATCTGTGCGTGCGCTGTTAGCAAAATATCTCATGAACCAGTGGACAAATCATTATGAAACTCTCAAAAAGTAATCATTGGATGGACATCTACAACTCATTACCTTTTTGGACTCAGCCCCATTCAAGATGGCCATCATGTTTAACCAACTCTAACAAACACAAAAATGACTACAACTCAGTCAGTTTCACAGATATTGAGATCATATTTGGTGTGTTAGTATCTGAGAGTTATTCCCAGCACATATTTTAAACGTCAACTAATTGCATTAGATTTGTTTTCAAACATTGCCAGTAACTGTTAGAGTCAATCCTGTCTGTTTGTTAGCAAAATATCTCATGAACCACAAGAGAAAATTTAAGGAAACTCCCAGAAAATAATTGTTTGCTGTACACCTACAACTGATTAACTTTGGGAGCCAACCCAATTCAAGATGGATGCACAGCAACACAAAAATGGCTACAACAAAGTCAGCTGTCAAATATTGAGCTCATATTTGCTGTGTTTGTACCTGAGACTCATACTTGCAAATACATCTCGCAAGATCTCACAATACTGCAAGAGATCGCCCATAAACCTATTTGCAAGGTTCAACCAAAACTGCTATGATTCCATTCCTTCTCATAAGATGGCCTTAGAATAAATCTCTGGGAATAAAGGCAACAGACAATTCCTTCAAGGAATACTGGACCTTTAATTTTAATGTGCCACTGTCCTCCCCCTCATCTCTAGTGTTCTCCCCTAATTTCTTAGATTGAAACGTGCATGACCTAGGATCATATACCCCTCACATTTCAACATGCTGACCTGCGCAATGTATATGCACAGCTTAGATAAACATAATTAGGTGTTATGAGGGACTCTGCTCCAATGCATCGCTTTGATTATTGCTATAAACACTCTGAGGTGTTGATTTTCACTTGTGTAACAACTTCCACCGGCCACACTAACCCACTGGGAGAGCCGTGACAGACTCTCCTGTTGTTCTCCCCATTAGCCTGCACCAGTTCTTGATTAAGTTTCAATAGACTCAAGTTGGTTTTCTCCGGTTAGCCTCCTAATGAATGCCAGGGATGATTTGGCGGCAATTGTCTTCCCTCATCACTGCAAATGACCGCTGGATGTGGCTGCATTGTAAAATCAATAGTCTCGCACTATCAGAGCCTCAGACACTCACGCAGAGTACTGATGAGAGTGATTTGAAGTGTTTAGCGTGTTAGCTGTGTTTGTGAGGAGGAGGAAAGCGTACAGTGGTTTTATTTTTATGCAAAAAGAAGGAAAAAAGTCGGCGTCCAAATCATTATTGCATAATTTTGATCACGCAGATGAGAGCTGACTTTAGGATAGCGTTTGCCTTGAGTCGGAAGGAGGAAAGGGCGTGCCTGGTGAAACAGACACAAGAGTGATTCATCATTTTAGCTGCTTGGGGAATTTTTTATTCAGTTTCACCCTGCGCGTCTTATTTTTCTGCTTTGCAATGCCACATTATTTCAAGGGTCTTTCCATCTTCCGCGTGTGTATGTTTGTACACAACCGAGAGCCATAAATCAGCTCCGCATTTGCACTCTGCATAATGTATCTCATGTTTCGATGAGGAAATGTGGGTGATCTTATGAATAATACAAGCAGCTTGGTCTTTGATGCCAGTGCAGATTGTAATCAAGCAGGTTTCTGTCAGTGAGGGCCAATCGCAAGGGCTTGGGGAGGCTGGTACATTAGCCGATGATAAATCAGGTGTTCGCAGAGAGGATTGCTTGGCACGGGGAGCTCCCATCGGAGGGGCCCTCCCAGAGCTCTGCCATAAGGTGAGGCGAGGCATTCAGAATGCCCTCCTTACCTCGCGCTGCAGGTCTCCGGGGTGGCTTTTAATCGCCACAAATGGGTGGCAATAACAACTGGTTGTATTTCACATTCTGTCCGATAGTTACGGCTTCCTGTAGCTTTTACGACAAGGAGATGTCAGGTTCTGGCCATAATTGGCTCTTCTATGGGGATTTTATGAGTCTGTTTACTCTGTCTGTACTTGTCTCTGGGATGCACTACCATCAAAAGAGTCTCTTGGGCTGCCTGGTTGATATACTTTCAGCTTGTCTCTGCGTAGGGGGAGCATGTCTAATGATCACATATTGATTGATGTTCCTGGGGTCAGATTCAGGGGTGTTTGGAGTTCTCCTAACCTTAATCTGACCATCTTCTTTGACTCTGGCACCCTCATCTCTGCTGATGTATGCCTGATCCAACTCAAGAGTGTTTTCCCAACATTATTTATTATGTTTCTGTCTGTGTGTCTTTATCTGTAGTGTTGCCAAAGTAGCACATGAATCAGTGGCTGAATGTTAATGTAACATTATCCCCTTTGAAAATGGCCGCCTTAGCTAAGCAACCTTATCAAACACAAAAAGGCTAGGACTCAGCCAGTTTTATGGATATTGAGCTAAATTTTTGTGTTGTCATGGCTGAGTATCATTCACAACACATACTCAAAGTGCAACATTTTTGCTCCAAATTTTGCCATTTGCCAACTTTAATATAAAGAATTCAGTGAACTTCTCAGAAAGCAATCTCTGAATTTACATCTGCTTGTCTTTAACATTTAGGGTCAACCCAATTCAAGATGATCGCTGATGGTCGCTGATTGTGTTGAGCCTTCATCAGCAAAGTTGGATCAAAATGACTATAATTTTATCCTTTCTCAGCACAATATAATTAAAGTTTAAAACTGGCATGATAGTTGTTGGGCGATATGCCTTTTATTAAGAAGTGCCAGGCCTTTAATTAAACAGCTGCAGTCGATGAGGAATGCGTTTCCCCTTTTTGTAGAGTGACTGAAGTGACAAGCTTGTAGTTTATCCTCCCAGCACATACAGTATTTTGCCACAATGTGAAACTCAAACAACCCACAGCAGTGCACACTCGCTTATTCTGGTGTGTGTGTGTGATAACTTTTACACTCAGCATATGAAAAGCACGATGCTCTTATCCACAAAATTTATTAAACATAATTTGCTTGTGTGGAGAAAATTGTTGCATCTCTCAACTCAATGAGCCATGGCAGGCTAAGCTTCAATTTCTGATTATTTTTTTTCCCTTTGATGTTAGATTATGATATAGTCTGAAAAGTTATTATCCTTCATTTTACTTCCTCTCAATAAGAGTCATCCAAATGAAAACCTAATGCTAAAGTCACATCGAAGAAGCTAATCATCTGCAGGATAACGGAGTTCATCAAATGATTGCAAGATGGGGATGGTGAAATATTGTGGCAAAGCGATAACTAATAAATATTAGATCACAAAACAATTTCACAATAAACCTGTATATGCTTGTGTAGTTTGCTGCCCTGCTGCTGCAAACTTAGAACAATAGTAGACTACAAAGATGATGCTTGCTTTGATCCACAAGATATTGCTTTTTCTGTGCATGGTTCGGTACTTTTGTTCTCATGGATTTATGAGATGTTAGTGATTGCCCCAGCATGAATACCACTTGAAGACTGCATTAAGAAAAAAACAATTTAAATATCCTGAAGTGTTGCTTCACCCCGACGCTGTGAGTGTTGTACACATGTATTATTAAAGAGATAGTTCAAGCTTTTGAAGTGGAAAGGTTATAAAGATTTAATATCTTACCTGTTGCAGGTAGCTCTTAAAATGACCACTGTTTGCAAAAATGTTCATTTCGATGAGACTGCTAACAGCTAGTCTGAGAGGGACCAAAGGAAGTGGATTGCTGCCATCTTAAAACAAGTAAAATTCCATAGAGGTTCATGCATGTTTATTTTATAAAACCTTTATGTAATTGTCAGTTTTGCACAAGACATTTATATCAAATTGTATGGCTATTTGCAAATAGCAGCAGCTGGTATAGCTAATGTGGTGCAGCCTGGAGCACTCCCAGCAAGAATCTTAAAACCTTTTTATTAAAATAATCATGTAATGCAAAACTGACATAAAAAAAACCCATAAAAGTGTATAAAATAGAACGTGGCAAGAGACGCAAAGCAGATTTTTGAAACTAGAGATGTTTTTTTTAAGGCACAGCAATCTCATTTGGTCCTGGGCCTGCTCAAACTCCCGTTAAGCTCATTATTTCAGCCCATCTTTTTAAACTGAGGCCATTAAAAGCCATCTACAGCAGGTAAGATATTAATCATTTATAATCTTTTTGCAGAACCTCATTTCAAAGGCTCTAAACTACCCATTTGAAGCAGATGTTACACAGCTCTATCAGTGGATAATAGTGGGCAAAATGGGCAAAACGTGGTTATAATCTCTCGCACATCATTCTGAGATAGTTTTCCTTCATAACATTAAATGTAATTTGGATAGTTGAATGAAAATGCATTTGAGGCAGAGCCAAAACCCGCCAATTTCATTTTGCAGTTAGGATGGTTTAAAAGAACAAAAAGATGGAGCAAATGAGTAATTAGAGTCATCAAGGATTTTGGAGCATATTTATTTACCTGAGGGGCTTGGAACTGTTTTAGCCTCTAAGCTGCTCTGCTTGAAAGGAGCCAACTATCCCAGCCAAATGAGAACCACTTTCATGTGAATCGTATTATGATGTTTTATATTAATAAGCATTATTGCAATGCTAAACAGTTCAAATTAAAATAACAATATGAAAAACCTGAATAAATCAAAAAATGATTTGATTCACAAACCCTTTCAGAATGATCTGATCTGAATACAATGAAAAGAATTCTTGCTGTTGGCTACTTTATGTTTTTTGTTTTACCACTAGGAGGCACTGAAAGCAAGAGTTTTCATATACAGCTCACAGTGTTTTTTTTTTTTTTTTTAATAAATCTCATATTTCTATCTTGCTGCTCAAAAACATGCATTAAATAGACTATTATCCGATTACTGGATTATCTGGCACAGCTCTCAGTTGTTGAAAATGAAAATAATTGACAGTCACAAGGTCAGTTCCTGAGGCAGACAGTGTTTCCCTCAAGAAAACGCTTCATGTGTTGATGTTTTCTGACCATTTAAACAGATGAATTGGTTCAGCACCAGTTTAAAGTATTTTTTCTTCTCTTCTCAGTTTGTTGTTGTTGTCTCAGCTTTCTCCGAAACACAGCTCTGCACACTCCCCCTCTAATCACCAGCATGGTGGTACTTTGGTATCCGCGCAGTCCCACAACACTGGCATTAATTATTCATGATGATAAATGTAGGAAACAAAAGTTTGTGTTTGTGTAGATGCGACTGTGTGTACGCTGGTGTGTATACCAAAAAACCAGAGTTCTACTGGCAGTCACCTTATTGTTTTCTCAGATCCTCGCGCTCGTTTCCTGCGTGTCGCCATCAAACTGATACCGTTGAGTTTTATAACACACAGCTGGCTTCCACTGACATGCATGTAATTACCCCTGTGTGTGTGTATGTCTGCATGTGTACGTGTGCGGCCACATGCTGTGTGGTGCCACCGCCACACCTGTTTCATGTATCGTGTCATGCTCATCTTTTCACAAAGCCTCACAGGCCCCAATGCCCCAGACATAAGAACCAACCCAACACACACACGCACTTTAACACCTTGATGAATAATTAAGGAGGAGCCGTGTAGATAAGAGGCCAGTGTACCTCGAGGAGCATCGCACCCACAGCATCCCCGTGAAACACGTTTGGATTAAACGTTCTTTGTTTCCTCAGTCGTGTGTCTGACTTTGTGTCTGTCAGTTGTCACTGTTCAGGAAGAGAGAGACATTTTTATGTGCACACAGACACACATTGTTAAGTAGAACATTTGACATTGGTAACAGCAAGTGCTGAGCAGCTGTATTTATCAAAATGATGAAACTTTAAATGGTTCATTTAACTGTATCACTCATGTGGATAATTGGCGTTTGCTCATAAGTTTGGTAAAGACTCTTTCGGAAATTTAATCAAACAACACCTTAGCGATTCTCAGAGCATTTTCTGCTAGGTTGTCAGCTTCAGTTCGTGTCCCAGGCTGCACTGAATGTATTAAAGCTAGCTGGTGATGCTTGCAAAACAAGTGCTTCACATAAATAACCATGTAATGCAAAAACTGATGTGGTCCTTATTTACATAGACCAAACAGATGCAGATCAGTGTGTGCTTCCACTACATCAGCTCAGTGACCACAGTGTTGTGCTGCAACTGGTTTCAACCTCCAAACCCAACCGTAGAGTCCAGTTCAGCTTGGTTACTGCCATTGATGCCAGCTGAATGGTATATCAATGGTTTCAGTTCATTCTGATCACATGCTCTTACACAGAACTCAAAAGTCCAACAAAGGCGCATCAGGCGTGCCTTGAAAGTGTTATGGGAAAATGGCTACTATGTTTGTGTTTGTTTGGTATATGTTAGCAAAATATTTCATCAACCAGTTGACAGATTTTAATGAAACTCTCAGAGAGCAATCAGTAGGTGTACATCTACAACCGATTAACTTTTGGAGCTCTCCTAATTCAAGATGGTCGCCACAGCCAACTGATCTTAGAGAACACAAAAATGACTCCAACTCAGTTCATTTTACGGATGCTGAGCTAACGTTCCATGTGGTAGTAGCTGAGACTAACTCAAAACACATACTTTAAGCGCTAACACATCTCATGGGATATCCCGATATAGCACGAGACTGTGCATAATGTCACTGACAAGGTTTTATTATTTAATCTAAACCCTTTCTGAAAACGGTATATTCCAAGTTGCGTAATTACAACGACTGATAAGTGCAATGCTGTGGTGCTGAGGCAGCAAACATTTCCGAGGAAATATTAGTGTGTTTGCATATCTAGTTGTAGCACATCATCAGCATGTAATTGAGGATGCTGTTATCATGGCAGTCAGAGCTCTGAGAGCCATTAACTGGCCAAGTCTTTTATGACATTCTGTATTATGGATGCCTTGTGCGTGCAGTTTCATCAGAGGCCATAAACATCAGCCCAGTCAGCAAAGTCCACTCATTAAGAGACATTTAAATGTAATTATTTATTGATGCCTTCTATGATCTATTGTCCTGGCAGCACCGGTGTGGCTATTTATTTTTTCGAGCCATATAGAGCCTGTTCGCTGAGATTGCCCAGGTTAACAGCTGTCTTAACCGTTGGGACGCTAATGAACGCATCCTGTTGGTAATGTTAGAAAAATAATAGGGCAGGAAACCGAAACAGAGAAAATTATTTATTTTGTCGTTTTTAATGAGGTTTAAGCTACTGTGATGCTTTTTAACAGCTTGGTGAAAAATATATTGGCCCATTATGTGTTTACAGGGATTTCCTCAGTGTTTCTGCAAATATAGTGCTTGTTTTTTCTGTTTGTCCTCACAGTTACACAACTGACGTTCCAAAAAATTGATCATGTTTCCTAACTAAGTAAAATCTCAAAGCACATGTTGCTCTGTAATTCTTCAAGGGTTTGGAAAACCAACACACATTTAACTAGTGTAACTACATTTGTAACAAATAGTTGATTTCATGGACCATGTAAAATTTTATTGGCCATTTTATGAGAGACTTTCATAAAGTGCCAATGAAACTCTCCTGTTTGACATTTGCTAAAGCCAGGATGATAAAGCTACTGAACCGAAACGTTTTATGAAAGACGTTTTTGCTCACTTAAGGTTTTATTAGACTACAGAAAGCCTTCACACAGAAAGATCTGTAAACTAGAACTGAGAAAAAGTCATTAGGAGTTCAAGAGCTACCGAGGGGATAAATTAGGCCGTTCTCGGAGAAGAGCCCATATCCCCTCAGATCTGTCACACTTGCTGTCATGCCAAACCTTACCCTTGACATTTCCGTTGGCAGTGGCACTACTGTATGTTTGCACTGAGACATTAATGCTGGGAGGAACATAGCTGGAGATAACTCACTGAGATTGATTTCTGTGCATACACTAGCTTATTATTTTCATTTGGGGTCAGTCCATGCATAGTTTATAGATTTATTCAAAGCAAGTCTAACAGTCTGCTGTCGTGTTGCATTCTAGATTTTATGAAATCTAGAAATATCACGAGTGGTTGTTGTAGCAGAACCCAAATGCAGGCTTCTGTAAAAAGGTTCTGAACAATTAATACCATGCCTGTTGTAGATAGCTCTTTCAATGTTCGGAACTTGTAGAATTACCATTTATTTTTGACCAGATTGATGAACTATTTACGTAAGATGTTAAAGGTTATCTGCAAGTGCAAATGATGGCAGCATCAGCTAGCTGTAGCACTTACAGTGCATTCTGGGTCATTTCTGATAGGGAAATCATAACGTTTCTGCTAGATGAAACTGATAATGGTCAAAATATTTACAAATTTACATTGACATAAGTAAATATGATTTTTTTTTTTTTTAGACCGGAGTTGTTTTTGGAGAGCAGAAATCTGCTTTTGACTTTTCTCAGCTCAGTTTTCAGCTTGTCAGTCTGATCAAAACTAATTTCCAGTTCTTCAAAATAATGTATTCACAAAATTATTTACTACAGGTACAAAAATAATTGTTCATAATAATTCCCGAAAACTTCAGAAAATCTGAACTCTCTTTCAGGGCTCAAAGTGGGTCCGTACTCACTCACACACAGTACTGGTTCTTTTCAATTTTTGTCCTTATCCTAATGTCATGTTTTATGTTGTACCACCGCTTCTCATAAACCTGCTGGTATGCAAGTTTCAGTTTCATCAACTTTAAGCCACATCCAAATCAATTGGAGACTTTTTTTAGATCCGTATGTAAAATTATTTTAATGTATGTTGAAGGTTCGGTAGCACACACAGGAGGATTGTTGCTGTGAGTAAACACTAACTCTGTTGGCATAAAATTTAAGTTTTGGTCCTACAAGATGTGGATGGTTAACATGAGAGTGAAGCAAAACGTTTAACAGCTCCTTTGGGGAGAAACAACCCCTCCACTTTAACTTTCAGTAAATGGAGCTCTGAACTTCTGATATATTTGCTAAGAAACCTGCTTCAAATAAGACTGCAGCATTCTTGTGAGGCTTCTAAGTGCCAAGATATTATGGTTAGTTAGGCAAATAATTATTGTCATTGATGACACTGCCAATCAACAATCATCAGGCAGATTTTTGCCCATTTTGAGCTCTGATCCCATTAACCCAGATACCCAAAGACATCATACATGATGTTATAAAACCAAATGCAAAACTTGCAATGCTGCAACATAAGAGCTAACAGTGGAACTGACGATGACTAAGAAAAAAAACTAGTAGTACGTATACAAGGAGAGCCATTAGTAAAGGGAAAACAGGTGTGCTGATTGTGAATGAGGACTGGAGGAATGTGAGGAGTTGGAAACAAGGACTTTGGAATAATGAAGCTGTAAGAACAAAACCCAAGAACGTACTGTAACTAAATATCCCAAACTTACAGTAAAACCCAAAGAAAACTAAATAGTAAAAACAAAAGCACTGAACGAAAAATCCAAACCTAACCCAAAGTGTGACGAAGAAAAAAATATCCACCCAGTTATTGGCATATCCTCGTTCACCAACCACCCATTTTCTCAGACCAATTACACCCCCGACATGCCGACAAGCACTACTCTACAGTTGCAGCCAGCAAACAAACAAACAAAAAAAAGGAGGAGTATTTTTTTATGTACTGATGTATTACAGCTGCTAACAGCTGGAAAGAAAATTAGATAAAGCTCTGCGGAAAGTTACATGCCTTGCTCTACTTTCCAAGATGTATGATCACATCTTGTTATTACAGGGAAATCAAGCAAAGGCAATCACAATCCCAACAGGGAAGATGGCACCTCGGTGTGTTTAAATGCTGTTTCGTAGGTGGTGGACTCTGTACGAGAAAATACCTTTTTTTGTGTAAATTATTCTTGATCCAGTGTGAAGAGTATTCTCAGGTTATGTTGTTCCTAAAGAGATAAAAAAAGCATCATGATTCCATATCTCCCATATACTACTCCACCTCCTCCTTTAGTAACAGTTTCATGTCTGTTTTCAGCTATTTTCAGCTCAATATGTCTGAGCTGTCTCTATCAAGGTTAAATAAGCAATCAAATCAATCAAAAACCTATCTATCTATCTAATAAAATATAGGAGAAAAAAAAACACCGAACCTGCAACGAGACCTGTAATTTTTCAAAAGAACTTCACGTGCCCGGGCTATAAATTGTACAAACAATTTCTTATCTGACATTACGCATGAATAGATGTGGGGTTGGGGGTCTTGTTGAGGATCACAGGGGGTCTAACTGATTATAGGGGGATCTGGAGGGATTGTCCTGCCTCGGCAGATAAAGGAGGTTGGCAGTACAGTGACAGGCTCCATTCATCACATACAGAGGTGGCATGTCAGCCACTTTTACACCGCACTGAAAGGTGATGGATGACTCCGCAGCTGACATGAAGACGTCTGAGGGGCTGTCATTTACCACGGTTCTCCTGTAGTCGAATGGAGGTACAGTGCCTCAACAAAACAGCCGACAAAGACATCCAGGCTAATCTAAAACCATCCTTTAAGCTTTTCAGCTGGATTTCCTTCTTGTATGCGGCTGTTTTAATGGAATTAGCATAAAATAGGAGAACACATATCGCCCGTCGTTTTTAAACGGGGAGCTTGTGTGACCTTTCAGCTCAATATCTGTAAAACTAAACGAGTTAAAGCCATTTTTGTGTTTGTTAAGGTTGATTAGCTGGGGCGGCCATCTTAAATCAAGTTGACTCCAGTAGTTAATCAGTTGTACATGAAATGATTGCTTTTTGAGCGTTTCAAAGTCCGTCCAACGGTTCATGAGGCGGCCATCTTAGGCGGGACTCCGAATGTTAATCAGTTGAATATGTGTATATTTTTTACTTTTTGAAATCTGTACTCTGGTGCATGAGATAAAATGCTAACAGGCAGACATAGACAATAACATGATTGCCCACCTTTTTTATGGTGGGTGATAAAAACCTTATCCTTACTCTGCCAAAAAATCCTGTTGATTTTTGCAGTTTTATGTATGACATCGTACGCACTTAGCTGCATGTAAAAATAACTATACAATATGGAATTGATATTGAAATGCTTTTTAATGAGGCTATCTTTGTCAGCGTGCCTATATGCATTTTGTGCTGCGAAGTTTGTGAATCATTATCCTGCTGTGTCGGGCTTTGTTACGAATCTGAACAGTGATGTGGATTTGCTTAAATTCCTCACCTGGGAATGTCTTGCTGCACTTTCTAATAGAGATGGATTTATTTTTAATGACTGGGAACATTTGGTTGTTGCCTTAAGTGGTATTCGGCTGGAATAGAAAAGGGAACATGCGGCGCTAATACAAATGCTGTGGCTGAAGATTACCATTAAAGCTCATATTTGTATTTCATTTGACTTCTGTGGTCATATTTTCTTTTTTTTAATGAAGGTGCCTATAATTGGGAACCAAATGGAAGTTCACTTTACCACCAGTTAGCTTGGCAGCAGTGACTTGCTGCTCACTGATCAAGCAAAAAGAGGGACAGAGTGTTCATTATCACCATGAAGGGGAGCCAGTAATGTAAACGCCTGTGTCTGTGTGCCGATGTGTGTCTGTTAGCAAAATATTTCACAAACCACTGGATGGATTTTAATAAAACTCTCAGGTAACAATTTTTGGATGTACCTCTACAACTGATTAACTTTTAGAGTCAACCCAATTTCATATAGCCACTTCAGCAAACACAAAAATGTCTTTAACTCAGGTAATTTTACAAATATTGATATGAAATTTGATGTAGTAGTAACTGAGAATCATCCCCAACACATACTATGAGCGCTTATAGTTCTTAGATTTTGTTTCCTTAAAACTCTGGTGTTAACTGTCAAAGTCAACTCATTTGTCTGATAGCAAAATATCTCATAAATCACAGGACAGATTTAAATAAAACTCTCAGGAAGTAAATATTGGATGTACATCTACAACTGATTAACTTTTGGAACCATCCTGATTCAAATGGCTGCCACAGCTGATCAACTTTAGCAAACACAAAAAAGGCTCTTACTGAGTCAATTTTACAGATATTGATCTCAGACTTGTTGTGTAGTAACTGAGCGTTGTCCCTACACATACTCTGAGCATTAACAGATCACATGAAATCTTTGTTTAAAACACTGGCATGTAGTACAGCAGTCAATATGCATTCCTTTAAGCAATTCTAGCTTCCTTGTTATACAGCCATGACATTACATGCAGTTGCTAATGTACACCTTGTGACAAAGGGTAACCCTTCTTTTTATTGACAGCGCTAAAAGCCCAGAAGTGTGTGACCTGCTTATTTAGTAGCATGCTCACAGCTCCATTTGAGGATTAAAAGATTAGCATAATAAATCCTCTTTGGTTTGATAAAACTGCAATATTAATGTAGATTGTATCTCATGCAGTCAATTTAAATTATTTTAAAATTTAAGCTGTCATATGATCAGTGTGTTCTTCAAACCCTTTGCCCCCAAACCACACACATGCGCGCACACACCCACATAAACACACACAATGTTTTATTTTTGTTCCATCATTGTGACCTGCAGAGAAATGGTGAGCCCACACAAAGGATTGCTCTGACCGATAGACCAGAGCATTGAGTGTGTCACAGGGCCTCATGTACCACAAGAGAGATGGGAATGTGACGGCTACAGATCATTAGGATCATACAGCTGGGAGAATAGCCTTCAGTCAAACATTTATCTCTAGGTGTAGGCTCCACGGCTAAAAAGTCTTTGTTCGCCCTCAGTACCACTGATGGAAGCCATTCCTTTTCTGAATCCTCTGAAATCAATGTAAAGAATGCTTCTGTCAGCCATTTTTCATCTCCTGCCATGGCTGGGGAAAAAAATGGACATTTCACTTTCACAAAGCCTACTTTGAAATTTTCCAAATTTTTTTTGGCTGCATTCCACCCTGTCTTCATTTCAGATGAATCTATGCCATCACTTCATTTCTCAGACATCAGATCTTTTTTCGACAAACTCTTCAATTAGCTTTGATACCAGGAGTTTGGGGCTTACCATGGGACCATAAACACACTTCACAGATCTTGATGCATTTGGGGATACCCAGTAAAAAACATTTTGGATAACACAAATGCAACTTGAAATGCATGAGAAGTATGAGCAAGCTCAACATTAGTTAACTGCACATATTGAATATTATTCAGTGTCATCTATAGCTTTTAGGCCTATTTTTCATAAAATGTTCAATTTAATTAATCAGATCATGACAATTAGCAGTTTTAAAGCAGCACGATCATCCTTATCATCTACAAAAGTGAATGATAAGGGTTTTGCCAATATCTGTGAGGGTGTTTGTTTGTTAGCAAAATATCTCATAAATCACTAAATGAATTGTAAAGTAAGTCTTAAGCTCCTCGTGCTGTTTTCTTTTTACTTTCTTGTTAGATTATCAAACTAAGATGGTGTGAGTGAAGTGTGTTACAGAGTTAATGACAATCTGAGTGTTACTGCAGATGGTCTCGAGCAGTATGATTCTAATAGTACTTGACCTCTGAAGAGAAGTCTATTTTTTATCTTTAATAAGAGTGCTACATTTTATATCATTTTAAAAAGTAAATTAGTGTAATATTATCAGACATAAAAAGTGATCTTTAAAGTATTAGATTTATTGAGAACATTCTTTTTTTTTTGGTTTTGTTTTTTTGTTTATTTGTTTAAGTGTAGCCACCTTTCAGCACTGACAGAATTGACACTGGGAAGAGTTGGATTTTTTTTCTAAGACATAATAACTTTATTTTCAAGGTCCTGGAGAAATAATAGTGGTCTACGATGGAAGTGTCATTACCTCGCCCTTTATGTTTATGGACTGGAGACCATGTTGTTAAAGTCAATAACTACTGCATGGCGTGACTATACATAAAAAACAACTTTAGTGTTGTCCTTTAGGTAGTACACATGCTCCTTTTCGTTCGCAATATTTTCTTCAGTGACTGAAAACAACCACAATCAAAGCTAAAGGTCATCCATGAGGTGGCGGTGGCTTTGGCCCAGTGGTAGGAAGGTTGCTTTCCAACCAGAGGGTTGGAGGTTGATCCTCAGCCCCTGCAGTGTGCCAGTGTCCCTGGACAAGATGCTGAACCCCCATTGCCTCAATATACTTATCAGCGTATGGGCGAGGACATCAAGTGCTGTGTGTAGAGTGTAAAATATGTAGTAAAAAGCACAACACGAACATGTATGTGAATGGTGGAATGAGAAATATTGCAAAGTACTTTGGAGAACCTGGAGAGATTGAAAACATTCATTGTAAGTGTGGACTATTTATCATTCCAAGAAATTATAGGAATATGCGACTGCATCACTATTACCATTGATTAAAAATGTGCAAGCTAGCTTAAAGGAAACAGAATAGTTTGAAATGGAGTTTTGTGGAAATGTTATGAAGTCTCACAGCTAGTCTGAGGCCGAAGGTCTTAAAGGTCAAAACAACTTTAAAATACATTCATAAAGGTACATGCACAGGCTACTTTATAAATACTGTGAACTTTGCAGAAATATTATAATGTTCCTGCTGGAAGTGCCTCAAGCTGCACATGCTACTGCTAGGTGCTGCCCTTGCAAATAACCATAAAAATCTTTGTAAATAGCCATGTGTTGTGAAATTCAGAGTTAGATGAAGGATTATAAAACGAGCAATTGTATAAACCACAATGAAACATTTGAGATTGGAGTTGTTTAAAAAAAGACAGCCATCCACTTTGGTCTTGGTGCCACTCAGACTAGCCATTAGCTCATTAATCCATCAGGAAACAGTTAAGATATTTATTGTTTATGACTTTTTCACAAAGCCCCATTGCAAAAAACCCAAACTGTTGCTTTAGGTCTGAACTGTATTCTGTTCATTTTCAAGTGCAAAACAAAAATATTTGATAGCTGACAGCTGTCAAATACTTCACCTGGCCGAAGCTATACCTATAGTAGAAAGTCAGCGGTGCAACATTATCAATTAAAATACTTCCTTTAATTGTGGCAGGTCAGTGTTTCTGTGGAAGTTGTGAAACTCTGCAGTCCTGTTAGCTACACAAATGTAATGATTGATCATTGACCTTTCATATGGATATAAAAATTTCTTTTAAGTGTTTATTGAGTCCTTCTCACAGTCTGTGCTAATCTCCAAACAATCTCCTCATGTGAAATGGCAAAATCTGTATCTGCGGCCACACCTGTCCATTAATCCATTTAATTTTTAATCTCATTTTCATGAGTAGGCTGGTTTGGGGGGTGGGCATCATTAGATATGAATTAGATTCATGTGAGTTGCCATGGAGGAGTTCTTTCTGTGGGGTTACGAGGCAGGGGGAGCGGTGTGTGATGGTGCCAGGTGGGAGGAGTGGGTGGATGAGTGGGAAGGTTAGAGGATACGGAGTTGATTACTTCGGGTTGCCATGACGGAGGAGACTAATGCAGCAATATCCAGCTGGTTTTCCTTGGCTCTCGTATGAATGAGAGGGTGATGAGGAGCTTAAAATGAAGATTAGATCGGTTTCATTTTCCATGAGTAAAAATTCATCTGCTTGCAGGTGATGGCAGTTAATAGGCAAGAGTTTTGTTTCTTTGGTTTTTCTTTCTTGATTATCGCCTGCTGCCACAAAGCAAAAGGTGAAAGGTGGTGTGTGTGTGTGGGTGTGTGCTTATGTGTGTTTGTTTGTCTGTTAGCAAAAGAGCTCATGAACTACTGGGCAGATTTGAATGAAATTCTCAGAAATTAATCAATGGATGTACATCTACAACTGATAAACTTTTGGAATCAACCCAATTGCAGACTGCTGCCACAGTTACGCAACCTTAGCAAACAAAAAATTGCCCTAACTCATCAAAATTTACAGGTAATGAGCTAAAATTAGATACGGTAGCAACTGAGAGTTATCCTCAACATGTGCTTCATGTGCTACCAGATTAGACAAAATCTTGTAAAACCACTTGAGATCATGCATAACATTATTTTCAAGACTTAACCAAAATGTCTCTCACTGTTATTTCTCAACACGTTTAGTATATAAGATTAGTTTAAACCTCTGGTATAAAACGTAGGAACCTATATGCATCTCTTTGAAGAATGTTAGGGTCTTAGACTTTAAGTTTAGGTTGGAGCAATATCCATCCATTTCTCCAACAATCCATCCATACATCCATTTTCTTTACCTGCCTTTTCCTTTCTGGGTCACGGGGGAGCTGTACCCGTGCCTTTTTCCAGGAGTCATTGAATGAGAGGCGGGGTACACCTTCGACAGGTCGCACGTCCGTCACAGGGCCACGTAGACAGAAACAAGACAAACAACCATTCACACTCTCACTCACACTAAGGGAAAATTTATAGTTACCAATAAAGCTAACATGCATGTTTTTGGTCTATGGAAGGAAACCAGAGTACCCGTAGAAAACACACGCACGCACGGGAAGAATATGCAAACTCTACCCAGAAAGGTAGGGAGGTGATCCTGTGACCTTCTACCTGTGAGGCAACATGGCTAATCACTGCTCCACCGTGCCACCCTTGGAACAATTTTCTCTTCACTAATAGAAACTCTCCTCCAGTCATCCAATTTCAAAGTTTTCCTTTATTCCAACTCTCCATCAAACACTTAATTTCTTCCTGTCTCCATCTATGCTCTACTTCCTCCTTCAGCTTCATGTTTGCCTATAGCCCTGTTCGCTCTGATTGTCTTCCCCACCGGTTGATGTGAGAGTCGATTGAAGGTGTTGAAGGTGGTCTCCAGGATGGGGTTGGGAGGGCTGGCACTGAGCCATCCCGTCTCGCTGTGTAATAGCAGGCTGCAATCAGGCGAGCAGAATGAGAAGGCGCCTTGTAGATGCTAACAAACACACACTGATACACAGAGACACACAGAGACGCTTTGCCTTTTATTACCGGGGATGCTCAAATACATGAGAGTAAAAAAGGGGGAACTGCATTGCAAAAAAGTAGAAAGGCTGAAGAAGTAAACAAGTACTTTGATAGCATATGAAAGTAGTGAAAAAAAATACAGTCTGGCGGTGGAAGAAAGAGAATAGCTAAAAGCGAGAAATATAAAAAGAAATGGAGAATGTCTGTGCAGCTGGAAAATATGAAATATTTGCCTGGTTCTTCGGTGGAGTCATACCTTATTGATGTTCAGGGAGATGAACCTGAAATGCAGGCTCAACAAAATACAGATCCTATCATCTCTTGTCCACAGCTGTGTAATTAAACAATGTCAGTGATATTATTACCAATGCAATCAAAAGCTGAACCCTCATTTCCCTGTTCCACAAAGTTAAAGTAACAAACATCAGCCATCTGTTTGATTTCCTCTCCACTCTTCTATCACAATCAAATCCCATCACAGCACCAACAGTGATAGACAGAGCATTATCTATCAGACCAAGGAGGGCCGATCTGTAAAAAATCCCATGGGCTTGTCTTTCAGGGTTTAGTTAATTTACGATAATCAGACGCAGTGTTTCGGCTTGTCGTGGACTGTTCTTTGTTCTCATCAAACACCTTTTAAGGTTCTTAATGAACCGCCCCAACGCTGTGACGTGGGATCTCTTCTTTAGATTGGCCTTGACAGTTAATTACAGCTTGAGGTGGGGGAGCGTCTGCAAGGGGAGAAGTACAACCTGATCTGATAGCCCACCCCCAAAACAATGAGAAGGATGGTCATTTATTGTCTCTGCGATGAACTCCACTGAAGTCTTAAAACAAGAACACAAAAGTGAGTGTTTAAATAGTTGACTCCAATGGTCTGCAGCAGCACAGTTCACTTCAGTTTTTTTTATGGGGGAAATTTATATTAAGATGACAAGTGTACACTACTAGCAGCCTGTCTTTTTTAATAAGAATCAAGCTGGATAATTTAATCAGTGGTTTCACAAAAAAACTGATTTGAAGAGTCCAAATATTATGAAAGAAGTGAGGAAATGTATTAAATCTTTTAGAAACTAGCTTTAAATTGTCCAGTAGGTGTTCCAGGTCAGTTCTCTCTGAGGGGAAAGAAACTTTGTGTCTCACCCAATAGTATTAGCATAATTACTGCAGGAAAAATATGCGTGTGTGTGTGTGTGAGGCAGTGACAGGGAGCGACAGATGTACAGATAAAATTTATTGATGATGACAGCTTTTTATGTTTCGAGCGTGTGGCAAATGGATTGGCAGATGTCGGCTCAAAAGTTCTGACTCTCAGGCCAAAGTGTGTGTATTTCCTAAATAGAAGCCCATCCACAATCAGTAGATTGAGAAAGAGAATCTAATCTTGACACTATTTGAACTTCAAGCTTGAAGTCAGAATAAAAAATTGTGGTTATCAATAACAGAATTGAACTTAACTAGAAAAAGACAAGCAGATACAGAGAAATTTCTTGGAACCCTTCCAGCTCATTGAAACAATGCTTCATTTCATGTAAAAAGGGATTCAGTTAAAAGTAATTGTCGAATGCATGCCTTTAGCATGTGATAACGTAAACAAAAAATTGTTGTAAAAAGAAATGAGTAATTGTTTATTTTACAAAGATAAAAAAAGTATGAACAGATTTGTTGGTGCCCTCTAAGAGACTGTTATTCTTTGGATTGTAGTCATGTTTCAAACTAAGTGTATGAACTTTTTTAGTGTAACAGGTACCTTTTTAAGGTTTTCATCAAACATTCAATCTATTTAAAGGAAACAAACGTGCCACTGGGAACATGGAGCAGAGAAAGAAAAAGCAAAAACTGTCTGAGCAGCTCAGAAAGAGGATTATAGATATCCATGTTAAAGGTAAAGACTATGTGATGGCCAAACCCATGGCCACACTCCACTAAAGTCAGTAACTCTCATGCACCCTAATTCATTCATAAAACAAATTGAAACTTTATTTTGTAAAAAAATGTTGATTTAAATACATTAATGCTATTTGTAAGCGCGCACATTTAGTTACTTGTATTTTTTATCAACTCATGCTCATTGTGGTTTGTGCTTGTGGTTAATTCTTTGTTTGTTTTACCTGCTTCTTACCTGACATGGTTCCTGGGAGTTACCTGACAAAAGATGGTGGCCAGGGCATGGCGCACCTAAAAACACAGGGGATAATTGGACTGCACCACTAGTTCCTGCTGGGGAGGGGGAACTTGAATTTGCTTTGTTTAAATAAGCTTTTGTATTTGATTTAATATTTGAATTTAAAGTGTAATATTTTTTATTTAATTCTTTGGTGTTTAGTTTATTAGCAAACTTAACTGTACTGTGTTGGTTGTTTTGTAGTTGGTGACTGTAATGTGTTTAGGTATCCCTATTGTGTGTAATGGTCTGATCAGCCAGTCTATATATACCCTTGTGCCTCATTTAGGAGGGTCAGTTCTGTTTTGTTGGCACAGCCAGTTAGTTTGTTCACGTTTATTTTGCCTGAGTTCAGTTGTTGTTCTTCTGATCTTTTTATGAGCTCAGTATTTAGTATAGGAAAAACAATTTTTGGGGTTAAAATAAAAACCCTATTTGTTCTAATAATTCCTGTGACTCCTTCTGTTTTTAAACTACCAGACCCTCTTCAAGCAGCTTCATGTTTCTCTAACCACAGTTGCCAATATTATTAAAAAGTGATAAGGTTCATGGGACTGTAGCCAGTCTCATAAGAGCCTCCAGGAGGTTTCCTTTTGTATGCGGAGGAAATGTAACCCCAGATTGATCAGGCAGACAGTTTTGATCGTAGAAAAAGAACCAAGGAAACCATCCAAAAATCACTCAAGCTGAACTACAGTGTCCAGGTATGTCACTTTCTGATTGCATTTTGAATTATAATGAGCGTCATGGAAGAAGACCCAGGAACGCTCCCAATGTTGACAGAAAAACAAAAAAGCCAGTTAGGATTTCACCAAAATCCATGTTGACAAGCCCCAAAATTTCTGGGAAAGGTCTGGGACTGCTGTGACAAAACTGGAGCTTTCTGACCAGCCACATCTGTTGTGTCTTTTTGATTATTGTGGAAAGGTATCAACAAATGTATCTGTGTCTGTAAATCAGTCCACGTAAAAGTGCTTTGTAATTTTTTTTTTTTTAGATTTTATTTTACTTTTTTTTTTTTTACCACTTTCTCAATAATTAAGTGTTGGATACTTTAGTTAAAGTGTTTCTGGGAGAATGTAATGTGATACACATGCTGCTTGCTGATAAATGAACATTTGTCAAGAAGAGTTATGTACTGTTCAACATCAGCATACACAGTACGTAAAAAGCTTGACATAGACTGTTAGTGATCAATATCTTGTTTTCAGCAAATGGTGAGCACATCAAAAATTTTTTACTCTGATTTGAGCAGCAGACGTGATGTCTGATTAAAAGAATTGATCTGACTGGAGCGTCAAAATTTCACCACTCAAAAAGCTTGTTTCATTTTTACCAGTGTACTACTTACTATGTAAAGACTGTTGTCGTTTTAAAAAAAGGCTACTTATTCATTAAGACCAAACTGAAGGTGCAGACTGAAGATCTATGTCCGCAAGATATGAACATCACTTTCTGTTCATAATCAAAAGTTTGGAGATAATTACTTGAGATAATACCTTTTCCACTGTAAAAGGAGCCTAGTGGATTTTCTCCTTTAGATGAATTTTACAAGAAAAAGTCTGGGAACATTAAAAGGTTACCTTTAAGAAGGCAGAGAACAGCAGCGAATAATTACCTCCACCAAGGAAGTTGTGTTTTCGGTGGTGTTAGTTGGTTTGTTCGTCCATCTGTCCGACAGTCTGTCTGCCTGTAAGCAAGATTACCTACAAACTAATGAATAGATTTTGATGATATTTTCAGGAAATGTTTGTGTTTTCACAGAAAACAAACAAATAAATTTTGGTGGTGATCCGGATCACAGTCCAGAGTGCTTCTAGGTAATGAAATATGTTTTCTTTTAATAATCAATGTGTTAATCCATTCAGATTTTCATAAATATATTCTAATTGTTTTTAAAGGCTAAAATAGCTTTTTTTTAAAAACTTGTGAGGTCATTGTACAATCTGTTTGCACAGCCTGTCCTACATCTAGTGTTGTAAGAGCAAATATTACTCTGATTTTAATTATAAATATTAAAAAATATATTTTCTGTAAAAATGAAAATGTCCTTAAAGGAATGTCCATTGCCTTGCATGTCATAATTTTGAACAAAGCTCTTGCACAGTTTGTTAAATCTCAGAGTATGTGTAGGAAATTACTCTCTGTTACTACTCCCCCAAACTTTAACTCAATATCTACAAACATGACTGAGTTATGACCATTTTTGTGTTTAAAAAGAGAAAAACTAATCAATCACAGATGTGCATCCAATAATTATTTTCAGAGAGTTTTATTAAAATTTGTTCACTAGTTCATGAAATATTTAGCCCAAAGCCAAACAAACACACACACATAGGAAATTACATTAATGTCTGCCTTTCATGACTGCAGGCAATAATAATAAAAAAACTTGTTTTTTTGTTAAATTTAGTGATTGTGTACAAAGTGTTTGTATTTGTGTTTGTGTTCCATTTTCATATAAACGCTGTAACTCACTTTGCTGCTCATACAGCATGCATTTTGATTACTGTGTTAGAAAACAAACCTCCACGGTTTGAAAAGAATAAAAAGTCTGTGTTAACTTTTTATTGCCTGGTTTGTACAGTTCAGTCAGGGTCTAATTCATGACTAATCAAACTCTAAATCTTCAGAGTAATACCAACTAGTAAATATTTATTTTTTTAAGGTTTTATCAGTCTAAAAAAGATAATCAGAAATAAAATTCCCCTAAAGACATCAATTGAGATAAATATTGCATTATTCTCAATAATAAAACATCCCTAAATTTGTTGTTGCTTTGGCACCATAACTGACCTAATATTTCTTCACTAAAAAACATACAGTTTGTTCTGTGCATGTGGTTAAAAACTGCATTGTATGCTTAATAAACCGTAGATGCCTTGTTTTATTACAGCGGCTTAGAGCTGCAGGTCAGCAAATAGACCTAATGGTGCACAAAATCAACATAAAACAGAGACCATATGCAGTGTCCTGTGCCTGGATGTTTATGAGCCCTGAGCCGGGCATACACTAAATCACCCCTTATAATCAGGGCCATTGCAATTGGTCGTGTATAAGATGAGTAATATGAGTTATATCCCCATATTGCTTAGCTGTCATCCCCTTCATTCAGTTGCCCCTCACACGCCAATGCAAGGCTATCAGCTACGACCTTGCCGCCGCACGGCAGCTCCAGGTGGAAGTGATAGATATTCACTCACTATGACAGCCGGGCCTTTCTGTACAAGAAAAGCCATATTGATTCATGGACCAATAAATACGCACACGAGCAGTTTTACTTCAGCTGCTCCTCCCCCTCTATTTAGGTTCCTCTTCTCTTTGGCTTTTTTTTTTTTCTTCTTTGTGATGTCTTGTTGAGAAAAACAGCATTGGAGTTCTGTCTTATCTGCTGATCAGGACGGGTGCCAGGCTTGATGGCAGAGACAATGGAGGGTCAGTGGGGGTGGGGGTGGGGGGGGTGGCCCTCAGCCACCAACGCTGGGGTCTTATCATGGTGTGTTTCATCAGTGGCTGCCAATCAAACAACTCTCTGGCCGCCCACATTAAAAAAGAGGTCTCATCCTTGAATTTCAGAGATAACAGGGCAACCAGGCTCCTCCATCCTGAAGGCTGCCTCTGCTCAATGGATTAAATATCGATCATAACAATCTCAGGGTTATTATTTTCTCTGTGTGTCATTATAGAAGCCTATGCCACCTCTCCTATATCGTAGATGACCACTTGTGGCAAATTTATATTAGTGTCATCAGTCAAAATGAAAGAAGAAAAGGTGCTTCAACCTTCAGGCCTCTCCTTTTATATTACAGTGCTATTGATTATTGTGAAAGAGGGGCATTTATTTATGGTATTTCAGTGGCAACAAAGTTGTGGCAATACAATTGTAAGTATATTTGGAGCTCATGTATCGTGAGCGCAATTTCTTGTGTCCATTGCTAACCAATTCATTTTCCATTTTCACTCTACCAATAACAAAAGTATTGAAGCAAAAACAAGATCATACAGACCTCCATAACTCTGAATACATTTACAATTTTCAGTGTTGTGCAAATTAATCCTTTACTTTTCATTGTCAAGGCAAAAGGTTCTGAACTTCTGATTATAAACCAGTATATTGAGACTATGAGATGCCACTCTGCGCATAAAACCTAATTTTATTTAAGCACATCAGATGACAACATCTCCACTCATGTACATTAAAGTCATATGTGCTGTTATTTTAGCTATACTTACATGTATGATGATCTGAGAACAAAGTTACATGTATCATAATGTCTCAAAGTTTTTCCCTAATCTCCTGCTTCGTTCCTTTGCGATTTTTGCCATCTGCAAACCATAATCTGAACAAACTCTCAATGAAAGTGTATAGGGAACTGGGCATGCAATCACAATTTGACTTCTGTTTCCACTTTTGATAACAGGCCTTTCATTTCCATTAAGTTAAAAGCACAGGTGAGACACATGCATTTTATCAATGGCATACATTGCCACAAGGACTGGAGGAGCTTCACCACACAGCACAGATACATCAGAGAACAACCTGCCACTGAGCAAAAATATTGGCAGTTTTTTTTTCTGCAAGGTTTGTCCTAAAAGTTTCAATTAGATGGCCCTTAAATGTCATGGCTTTGAGCTACGCTCAGTTCAAGTTCTTCAGGCAAAAACAAGACTCAGTTCAGAGTTTGCTGAAATTATTAACGCTACTCATTCACCTGCTCATTGGAATATTTTGTGCACGGTACTGGCCTTTTTATAATCATTGAATATTAAGAAAAAAACTCTTAGACTATAATTAAAAGATATTGTAACCAGTGTTTATAAAATGTGAAGCCAATGAGGGAGTTCATACCTCTAACAACAGCAATATTTTAAAACTAAAGTTTTGAATTAGGATTATCTTGTGATGAGAAGGAATGGAGTTATAGATGTTTTGATCAAACGCTGTGGCATACACATAAATGAGTTATGTGTATGCCACATAATATTGCAACATATAGTGAGATGTGTTATTGCTTGGAGTTTGTGTTGTGAAAAACTCTCAGCTACTGCCACACCAAATTTAGCACATCTAGCTATTTTTGTGTTAGCTAAATTCAAATACCTGTGATGGCCATTCTGAATTAGATTGACACCAAAAGTTAATCAGTAGATGTGGACCCACTGAGAGTTTCATTAAACTCTGACCACTGGTTAATGATATTTTTTGCTAATGGTACACAAACACACACATAAATGTGTTTACACATAAAGAGAGACACATAAATGTGTTTACACATAAAGAGAGATGCTGAGCTAATAATTGTTTCACTGGTCATTATGACAACTTTAGCTTAATAGAGTGATTTTGATTAGTGAAACATCTGGTTTTAACCCTCCTTAAGCCCTCATAACTGAAGGGAGGAAGAAAAGCCCTTGTAACTTTGGGTCCATTTGACCCAGAGGCTGCCGGAGGGTTAAAACATTACTCCTCTGCTCCACCCTTTTATGCAAACATACGGCACCAAAAAGGTAATATTGCCAAATACCAGATTTGAGGCTAATAAACAGCAGTTCACAAACCATCCATTCACGTCATGATGACTATGCTATTAAAACAATTACCCATGATACAAAATGTAACCCATGAGGACAGCTGTAAATGATCAAATAAAACAGAGTTTTCTGTTTATCTTCCAACAGTAGTTAGCGAAATCAGCTGCACCACAGCTGAAAGACAAAAATACTTTCAGATGCTGGTAAAAGATTAGTCTGTTCCCCCAATATAAGCCCTAAGATTGAACAGTGAGAACCAGCCTTCCGTCTATTTTTTGGTATATTCATCATTTTCTTGTGTTCAAGCATGTATGGTGATGTTCAGTTTCAGCATACCTCTAGTAAAATTCACTACCTTTATCATACATCACTCTGACATATGCAAAGATTTCTTCACACATTTTTGAAATATAAATCTTGATTTGAAACAGTCTCACCAATTTACAGGCAAAAAAAATTGCCCCTTAGCCAAGTAGAAGGATTGATAAATGGAATTTTGCACCGGAATATGCCACTGGGCTTGCATCTTTTCTTGGCGAGCACACAATCTATGTCTGAAATGCCAAGCTGAGTTTCAGGGTATCTTAACGGCACCACGGTCCTAGACGCACTATTGATTTCTTGAACATTTTTCATGAGATTATAAAATATACCTGACATGTCATATATTACATTTCACCATGACCTTACAGTGACCTATGATGGGCCTGTGCAGTAGCTGAAAGTAGCTGGATCTAAATTCTCCATTGATTAGAATTAGATGTTGTCACTTAACATGTTTTGCTCCCTGCACATATCTGCTGAAATACCATGTTGTCAGTGGCAGGGACAGTCATCCATCATGATTACTGCTGCTGGACTATCATAGTGAAAGGGTGAAGGCATGTTAAATAAAAATACACATTTATAACAGTTAAACAAATATATATTACTATGTCCTCTAACCTTGAGCTAGCTAGGTAAATTTGACTGTATGTGTGTGTTATGGCAAATTTTTCATGGAATTGTTAGATGACGTTTTTTTAGGGTAATTTTTGCACATCACCTTAAAAGGCAGGCTAACGTATATTTGCCTGTCTCTGTGTGTTTGTTTGTCTGTCTGTCTAAATATCTCATAACTCTGAGGATGGATTTTAATGAAACTCACAGAAAGTAATCAGTGGATGTACCTCTACAGCTGATTAACTTTGGCATTCAACCAGATTCATGATGGCCATCAATCTTAGTAAACACAAAAATGGCTATAACTCAGTCAATTTTACAGATATTGAACTAAAATTTGGTCTGTGGTCTTAGCTGAGAATCATCCCAAACACACATTCTGAGTGCTAACAGATTATAGAAGATGTTTGTTTAAAGCTTTGGCATAAACTTTCAACCTTGGCTGTCTGTTTGCAAAGCACTGTATCTCATAAGACCACAGTACTGATTTTAACAAAACTCCCAGAAAGTAATCATTGGTTGTACTTCTACAACTGATTAACTTTTTAAGTCAATCCAATTTATGAGGACTGCCACAACAAATCAAACTTGGAAAAAAAAAAACCAACAAAATTCTGTAACTCAGTCAGTTTTAGAGAAATCAAGCTCAAATTTGGCATGCTAATAGATGAGACGCATCCCTGTTTTGTTCCTTGAGTTCTAAAAAATCAATCTGCTCTCCCTGAAGTAAAAGCTAGTTTAATTTAAAATAGAGTGGATTTTAGCAGTTCATATGTGAATGTTTTTTCAAGTCTTACATCAAATCTTGTTTTTCTTGTGACTTTTGACTGCAGAATATAAAGTCAGCCCATGGATTCAGTTTGGCATATGTAAAAACCAACCTCTCGTTATGTACTTTTTACTATCGCGCAATCATTCATCAGTTTACTCTAATGATTCAGCTTGACATGATCCTAACTGGGTGACTTTAACATCCCACTTCTGTGCTTGTTTCAAAATTGAATTATAGCTTAACCTTAACACAGTGGGAGCATATCCAATCACATTTGTGTGAAAAATGAGACAGACCATATTTTCAATTACATCTCAGCATAAAAGGATTGTTAATCCTGTCTCCCAAGCTGCCAGAAGCTCTTAATGAATTTGCTTATCCTCCAGGAAACTGATGTGGCTTACCTTCGCTCGGGAGAAACCCAGAAAGCGGTCCTTTTCTTTGTCCCCCTAACACAACGCTGCGTCCCATTGTAATGAATGCAAATCTGTTCACAGCAAGGTTAAACAATTTGTTTCTGCTGAAGATACAGCTCTGTTTATGTACAAAGTTGTATCAAATGATCTCAGATTAGACTAAAGCCTGGAGTTATGATTTGCAGAATCCTTTGTTGGCTTCATCTATCATCTATTTCTTTCAACATAATTTCCTATTTGCAAACATAACATAAATTTTATGTTTTGGAACACAAAGCACGGACGCTATGACAGCTACATAAAGTGTACCTGTGTGTTAGGCTATTAGTTTTCTTTAAAATTTACTGTACCATACAAATTTTCTGTCATTCATTCCGTGCTATATCATATGTTACATTTTCACACCTGTGTGGTTGTCATTCTTTGGAAAAAATACAAAAGTACAGCTCAGGCTAATCTGAATATCGTTTGTTTCTTTTATAAAACCCTGAGTTTCTGGTTGTTGGGTCATTTTTTCCATACACTCCACAACATTTACTGGATTAAATAATGAAGAATGAAAAAAATGCTTTTATTGACTGGGCATCTTATGGAAATGGTACACACTAATTCCAAGAAAAGTTGGGCTGTTGTGTAAAATGTAAATTTTGACCACTAATTGTCTTTAAACGCAGTTCGCCATGAAGGCAGGTTAAAGCTCTATCATGCAAAAAAGCAGCTATATGAGAACATCATCCATAAATGCCGCCATCTTCTCTGGGCTCAAATAAAATGGACTGAGTCAAGTTGGAAAACTGTTCTGTGGTCACACGACTTAAAAATTGAAATTACTTTTAGAAACCACTGATGACACATCCTCCATACTAAGGAGGGGAGGGACCATTCAGCCTGGTATCAGTGAACAATTCAAAAGCCTGCCTCTCTGATAGTGTGGGGGTGCATTAGTGGCTATGGCATGGAATGCTTATGCATCTGGAAAGGCAACATCAACGCAGAAAAATATATTATATGAAATTTTTTAAACAACATATGCTTCTATCCACATGATTTCTTTTTAAGATAAAGTATTGCATATTTCACCAAGCCAATGCTAAACAGCATACTGCATCCATTACAATAGGATGGCTTCATTGTAGATGAGGTCAGGTGCTGAACTGGCCTGCCAGCACTTCAGACCTCTCATTAATAGAAAATATTTGGTGCATTGTGAAATAAAAAAAACAATACCCAGATTTGTTAAAAAGCCAGAATCCTTCACCAGACAAGAATGGGACAACATTCCCCTCGAAAACAACAGCAGCTGGTCTCCTCAGTTCCTAGACGTTTACAGACTTTTGTTAAAAGAGGCGATGCTTCAGTCATAAACACGACCCTGTCCCAGTTCATATCCCTGAGGTTTTTTAATACACATTAAAGAAAGACATCAATTGCATGTCTTCCTGTACACAATCATTAGAAAGGAAAGATCCATAAAATACTGTACTCTTTTGTGTCCTAAATTTCTAATTTAGTGCAGCAGCCTTTGTGTGATCTCAAAGTGTTGTCTCATTAAATAATTTTATGTCATATTGGGAGACCACCAGACAGCCTTCAGAGGGGATGTTTTCCGTCTTTGTCCAAAATGGAAAACTACTAGATTTTCCATAAACTTGGCATCTTGGCATTAATTTGACCTAGTTAGGAAATTATCTCTGTCAAAAGTACTTATTTATGGGTTATTATATGTTAATATTTTCCTGCTGTGCATGTCTTAGACGTAATGATCTGCTTTTTTCTTTTTGGGAATAATACATCTAGGTAATTTATCCTGAGGGGACGATTGACGTCTTTACTGTATTTCTTCATAATCTTTCCAAAACAGAACAGACACAATGCTAAATCTCTTTGTTGTAACCAAATATCCCACGTCCCTTGCTTTCATCAGACTTTTGGACATTGAAACGGCTGTTTTTGTCTTTAACTTGCATCACAAGCAGCTGATGCACAGACCGCTTTGAAGCACCAGATCTGGTTCCCATTAGGGAGCAGGTCTGGTTTGTCTGGGGTCTGAACTAGTCAACAGTTAGCCTAATGATGTATGTCGTGTTAATGCAGTCAGTCCCCTTCTGTTGTCACTGTGCATTACACAAATTAGAGAAAATAAATGCCCACCTCCTCAGTTCCTCAGTCCACACACACAAACATACACACACACACTGACACTTTTTTCCTACATATGTTTCCTGCCCTAATATTGCTAATAGGCCCTGTGTGTGTGTATTGTTACCTCGATGAAAGGCAAAGTTCTATTAAATTAACTCCAGCATATTTACAAATATATGACATCATCACACCTGGCTTACATCACAGTTTGTTTGTTTTTTTTTACATTTTTCCTAAATGACAAACAAGGTTTGACAGGTGTTTTACTTATCCTTTTGTTCTCCTTTTTTTCTTTGTGGCACAAGCTAATTTCAAAGTCTAAGATATCAATGACCAAGACACCTCGTATATATGCTGAAGGTGCACTGTGGGCGTTCTTTCACAGTCTGCTGTCTGTGTGGGAGGTCTGACTGGGAGCTTTGTGCTCCATACGTGCACCACGCATGAGCCTACATACATGCACAGACACAGAGGTGACACCGTCACCATCATTAGACCTTCACAGGCATCTGCTCGTTCCCGCAATATGACGTGATCCTTCACCTTCTACATGACAGTTGCCCATTTAGCAGTAAATTTATGCCGCCCATGCCCTTTATCAATGCATCCTGGCGGGGTGTCTGGGTTGGAGGGGGTGGGCCTGGGTGGGAGAAGACAGAGGGCCTCACTCAGGGTCCCTGCTTTGATTTGTGTTAACACTTTTATTCAGCCAAGGGACTGCAGTAACATGATGGGCTTTTGAAAAACTTAAATAGATTACCAGAAAAATGAAGACGTAAGCTGGATAACACCAATAGACCCAGTTCTTAAACCAATTATTTCTCGCATATTATGACCCTGTTTGTCACCATTTCTGATTAAAAACAAACAAAAAAGATCCGTCTTCAAAATGAAAGGCCTAGCATTTCTTAAAAGATTGCATATCACCCGCTGCTTTTCATGCCAGAAATTTAGACTAAAATCATAATATGTTGAGAAAAGAGGGCGTTATAGCCATTTTGGCCAAACCGTGGAAATAAAGTAATAGAAAATCTCACGTGATATCTTGCATGTTCTCTTAGCGCTTATAATATCTGTTTTGAAAGACTCTCAGCTACAACTAACAACATGAGTTAGAGTCATTTTTGTGTCGGGTAAGGGCAATATGCAAATGCATTTTAAACTGTTCATGATGTTATGATTTGTATATATATCCACAGATTATTTTGTGAGAGTTTCACTGAATGACCTCAGTAGAGAAATAGTTTAATTTTGATCGGACTGATGAGTTAATGACTATTCTGAGCATAGCCAGGTACAGAGGTGATTGCTGCTGTCCTAAAAACAACTCCACTCTCAAACATTTTCTTGCTCTTCATGCAAATGCCAAGCAAATAGCGGCGGCAGCAGCTAACTGTAGCATTCTCACTGCGGGCTGAGTCATCTTCGACAAGAATGTCACAATATTTCTGCTGGAATTCACGGTGAAAAAAGTGATAAGCTGAAGATGCTTCTTACTTGTCATTTTTGTGTGTTTCGCTTTTTTTCCATTAGAATGTTTACTGGGATGAAACACATTTTATGAAATGATGACAAGGAGTTATCTATATGGATGAGTCTTTTTTGGATTTGTTTTGCTTCTTTGGGAGTTTAAAATCTGATCATTATTCAGGGGAAATGCTGGTGTGATAGAGTTTGGAGATAAGAATAAAAAGGAAAACAAAGACCTGGTGAGGGCTTGTTACATTTTTATCACTGCTGCATGAGCCTGTGGGGACATTCAAAGCCCCGTGTTTTGTTCAAAGACTTTTGTCAGTAAATAGACACTTTTTTTTATATATTTCCCTGGTGGCTGAAGAAACTTCCAAACGTCGAAGAGCAGTTTGTGAATAATTTAATAGACTCTCTACTTGGAGAAGGTCACCTCTTTGTTACTCTAAAAACTCTTCACATCCCACAACCTGAGAGGGTCAGTCTGCCCCAAAACGCAATAAAAACTGGATGTTCCTTTTCTGACCCTTGTGGTATCCGGGCATGTAGCTTAGAAAATAACTTTTATTGAAAAGTTTATACACCATCTGCTTTTTAGCCCAGTTTTCTTCTAAATACAAAAACAGTATCACATTCAATTGAGACATTGCTCACGTAAAACCGATCAAATTCCCAAATCTGATATAGACATGAAGGCATATTATAAGGGGGATTTTTAGTGGAGATGATTCAGAATTTTTCAACTGTGGATAAAAATATTTTTGCTGGTGTCTGTGTTCATTTGTCTGTATGTCTGTTGGGAAAATATCTCAAGAACCAGTGGGCGGATTTTTAAAATACTTTCAGAAATTAGTCATACTTTTTGGATTCAACTCAATTCAAGATGAGCACCACAGCTAATCAACCTTATCCAACACAAAAATAGCTATAACTCAGTCAACTTTATAGATATTGAGCTAAGATTTATTATGTAATTTCCCTCTGGGATCAATAAAGCATTGATTGATTGATTGATTGATTGGTGGTTGTTATTGGTCATCCCCAACATGCACTATGAGCGCTAAAAGATTGTGCAAGATCTTTGGTTAAAACCTTGTCATTACCTGTTGGAGTCACTCCTGTCTGTTAGTAAAATGCCTCATGAACACAAGATCTTGCTATACTGTGTGCAATCAGGTATACCATTATTTGATTTGACCGAAAGGCTGAAAGTGTATCATTTTATCAGCATAAAACAATTCTAGTTTAAGGCTTTGCCATGGAAGCAGCAGTCAATATGCAGTTTAGATCAGCGTTTCGATTACATGACTGATTTATACTTTTCTTTGGGTATTTTGAGGTAATATTTTGTTTTGTCCCTTCAAAACTTACACATGTTTACGGAGAAGATCATGTGTGACTTTCAAAGGTAGACATTTAAGGTTGAATGGGTTAATATAACATGAAATCATCCTTCCTTTTCTTTTCCTGTGCTCCATCTGTTTGGAGCCCTCTTCACCTCCTCTCTAAGGGGGAGAAGGTGTGAATGGTAATAGAGACCGAAGATCATCGCTGCCATTACCCAACCTTTGACAGAAGACGCCATCAGAGGGTGTTATCAGAGCCAGCTGTGAGGCTTGAGGGTATGCATTAAACATGGCCAGTAACCCTGACAGTGTGTGAAGATGGAGTTACGGTAATCTGTGGCACCACACACTGTAAGGCTATATTATAGCATTTTGTGCAATCAAGCTTAGACTGATTCAAAAGCAGACAGAAATGTGGTGATTAGCATCTCAACAATAAGAGGATTTCCTGTTTTAATCTTAGGTGCATTAGTTTTATGTAAAGTTTGGCAGTTCTGACTGTGGCCATACTCCAGCTTCAAAAATATATGTTAGGTTAATTGGCTCCATGCATTTCTGTCTGTAAGTGTGAGTGTTTATGACTGTTTGTCTTGTTTGTCCCAATGTTTGCCCTGTAATGGACTGGTGACCTGTTCAGGGGGAACCCTGACTCTTAGTCTTTAACAATTACCAGAGGCTCCAGCCCCACTGAGACCCTAGGCCAGATAAAGCAGGTAAAGAAAATGGCTAAAATCAATTTAAGAACAAAACTGAATCAATACATTGTTTAAAGCAACAATGCAGATTGGATATCATTAAGATGTCTACAGATGTGGTCACTTCACAAAACTCCTTCTGATTTTTTCCTAAACATAATTAAGCAGAGAACAAACAAAAACCTGTTTAATGTACATGTTTTGTCCTGGATTACTGAAAATCTACACTAGCAAATTGTTGCCTTGTTTTAGGAAGGTCCTGTTTAATACCTTTATGTGCTGCATTTTCATGTTCAGGTTGGCACAGTGGTGCAGTTAGAGGTGTCGCCTCCCAGCAAGAAGGTTGCAGGATCTATGTGGGGGTTTTTCTGGGTGGAGTTTGCATGTTCTCCCTGTGCTCATGTGGTTTACTCCGGTTTCCTTCCACAGGCCAAAAACATGCATGTTAGGTTAATTGGTAACTCTAAAATAATTGTCCCTAGGTGTGCACCAGAGCATGAATGGTTGTTTGTTTCTATGTGTCCCTGAGATGGACTTGCGACCTGTCCAGGGTGCCCCCTGCCTCTTTCACACTGACTGCTGGAGATAGGCACCAGCTCCCTGCAACCCAGAAAGGAGAAGTGGGTACAGAAAATGGATGGATGGATTTTCACGTTCAAAAACAGACATGCTAGGATGAGCTGAGGTTCTAATTTGACTTTTGGCGTGAGTGTATGTGTGTGTGCACACTTATGTGTTTCATGTGCCTCTGTGCTGGCCCCCGTGATGGACTTGCGACCTGTTCAGGGGGTCCCCCACCTCTCATCCTTTGACTGTTGAACTAGACTCCAGCCTCCCTATGGCTTTGAGCAGAACAAAATGGGTGGAGATGGATGGATAAATACATTTTCAGCATGTTTGCTGGTGGGTTTGTTGTTTCCCTCGAAAGGGGATTTTTAGAAATAGCAACACACATTATGTTGCATTGTGGGATTTGGAGCAGAATGTAATGCGACTGTGGCAAACATTGCTGTAGTTCTTTTTTTTTTTTTTTTACCTGATTTTAGAAAGTTTTTGTCACTCCTACTGTAGTAAAGGGTAATTATTCTGGTCACAGTCTATACATTTCTTTTTCAAGACACTCTGACCTGCACTAATAAGGAAAGAACATGCGGGAAGGAAAAAAAATAATGATGCCTTAGCTTCAGCATCCTGGTATAGTTAATGGTGGCTCACTGTCATTCTGTCTAAAACCTATGTTTCTACGTTGGGGTGTATTTCATTGTTTAAAATGCACTTAATGTTGCTTAAATTATTAGTTCAGATCTTTTAAAGTGGGGTATTGTGAAAAGGTTTTGAATACAAAATATCCTACCTATTGTAGATAGTTCTTTGAATGACATCTGTTTGGAAAATATTGATTAGTTTCAACCAGACTAATGAATTATGTTCAAAATGTTTGTCAACACTTTAGTAAATATCCGTATTTACATATTTACAGTATGCACAGTTGTATAGAGCTATCACAATTACAATATGAGGTAACAATAATATGTGTGATAAAATAAGTTATACCGATTACCTATATGTAATTTATATGTCAGTCACATATGGTAAGAAGATTAAATTTACTGAAGTATGGGAGCATCGTTATTATATTGTTATTATATGTTAAATATGAAAAAGCGTGTAGCTCTGGTCTGGATACATTATGCACAGTGTTGCTAATGCAAGGTTTTTTTGGAGGGTAAAACTGGATGTGGTAAGAGCAGCAAAAAGGAAAAAAAAAACATTTTAAAGAAACAGAAGCTAATATTGTATTTTGATACTTCATTTTTTGTAAACCATGCAGGCAGTTAGAAAATTCTGTTTATAAGTCTTTCTCTGACAATGCTTCTTGACTTTCTGGTAAATTAGTTGCTGGTTTGCTTTGATCAGCCTCTCTTGGACTTTAGCAAAGGCTCTCATATATGTACATACCATTCCATTAAATTTGCATTTGAGAAAATAACTGCAACCTACTTGTTCATATGTTGTGCTTAAAACCCCATCATTTTAGGGTTTCAGTAAAAAAAAATTAAAAAAAAGATACTGGAGACATAGACAAAGAGTATATTATCAGGTGGAATGTCAAAACTTACCATGTGTAAAAATTTTAGCTACACACTCAGCTCCCATCCCAACATTTTGAAAACCCCCCACTGAGAGCTCTCAACCTCCAATCCTGCTTCTAAAGACTAGAGCGGTGAACTGGGATGAGTGATATTCAAATCAACGCTGCCTGAGCACAAAATGGAAATGAGCTTTAGTAATTGACAGGAATTCATAACCGGGCTGACGTATCACACATCCTGTGATTTTCAGCAAATCTTTCAGCGTGTGAGCGTAAAGGTAACAGATGATTTGGAATTGGTAATCAGATGCAGCAATGTGTCACTTGTATAGACAAATATAGGAACCAATGGAGCTTCTCTTTGGAAGCATTTATGTCTGTCTACACTACTCTGCAAATTAAAAAAAAGAGATTTTTCTGCTGTGTTTGTACTTCTCATCCTTACATAATGTTTTTGGTGAGAAAACCAAAAATAAAAAAAGGATTTTCCAAAGAGAACTTCAACTTTGTTGTATCCATGTGAGCTTGACATATGGAGCTTTTCAGAGACGATGCATACCAACCTAAATTGTGGATGCCCACTATCACTTAGTACCTAAGAAACCAGAATAACAATAGACGTTTTTACCATTTTTGCATCTTGTTTTCCATCTGTCTTGCTTTATTTAGATCCTCATAACATTAAACTTTGACTGTGTGCTGAAATGATTAATAAATGCAATGAAAGTGTAAATGGTATCAGGGGAATAAAGAACTTTGGTAGAGTCTTTATCAAAGGTAGAAATGGACTTTCTTTTGATATGTCATTAGTATGGATGTTCTCAGCACATAGTGGTGTGGCACGGGTAAGTTTGTGTTAGAACAATGGAAATGGAGAAAAAATGGAGAATATTCAATCACAAATGCGATTAGATAAGGTCAATTTAAAAAAATATCTGGAGTAGTGTAAACGGGACCTTAGTTGGAGTAGATTCTGACCATGTGTCCAGCAGAAATAAGATTACATCGACGTGTGACCTATTTTTTATTCAAGTAAAAACATGTATGACCACATACATCCGAAAACACTTTTAGTCTGATAAATTAAGATTTTATAGACTGATAAGAGGCATTTTTAAAATAATAATAATAAAAACGTTCACAAACTCTGTTAAGCGGTATGAGGAATAAATACGATTTTGAAATAAAACAATAATGCAATAGTTTCGTTTTGTGAGATGCAGTACATGTTGTGATAATACAGCAGCACTAAGTAGAATTTGTTGACTTTGGCACCTCCATGCACAAACAGAGTGCAGCTGTGCTGCTGCTGTTAATAAACCATCCTAACTGATGAAAATTCAGTGAGCAGCTGCCTCTGGCCTTTTCTTCAGAATCAGTCAGGTGGCATTAGGACAAAGCAGCATGCCACCTGACAAGACCAAGTAATATTGTGGAATTTTAAAATTATGCGTCTACATATGTCATTTAAATATAAACCAGGAAAAGAACAAGTAAACAGAAAGAATAATGTTTGTTTTCTCAAGATGCAGCTAATGTTTTCATCCCACAGGATATTGTGGGCTAAGCCATTAAATGTAAAATATGAGCACCATAAAAGAAAACATTTTTTTTTGCAATGCAGTGTGGTTTGCATACCAAACAACGTACAATAATAATAAAAAAAATTAAAAAAAAACTAGCAGTGACATTACATATTGCTTCAAGCCCGAGAATATGTCTCACACTTGGATACAATTTATTGGAACAATAAGGATTATTGATTAAAAAACAACAACAACTGGACACGTGCAAAAAAAAACCTCCCTATGTTTTCTTGAAATATAATTCAGCAAAAAGATAGCCAACATAGCTTGGCAGGAACTGAAGCTTAAGGTCTTATTACCTGTTATAGTGTCCAGGCTCACTGCATCACAAATTTTCTCACTGATTATATTCTGGCTAAATATTGAAATGAGCTTCATGATTAAAAGCTACTGATCTGAAAAGTTTGCTGAGACAGTCAATTATTTAACCAGAGCATCAACACAAAACAAAAGCAAGCTAATTCAGCTTAGTCATTACCACCTACTGCTGACAATTCCATTTTTTCCTGAAGTTTTTAGGTATCTTGTTAAAATTCTTGCCTTGTCTGAAAAAAGCCCAACAACACAGGGTTTAATGTGATGTTTTGAATGGGTTTATTTGGAAATAATGCATTAGGAATGGAGAAAAACAAAACAAACCAGATTTAACCCAAAGCACTGAACACAGGAGAAAAACAAACGCATTTTCCTTTGATCCTAAGTTATTTCTTCTTTCAGTGCTACTTTGTATGCAGTTGCAGGGAAAGCAGATCACACAAGGTCAATTAGAAACTTATGACAATACCATAGCTTTTACTTTTCATTTATATTATTTGTTTTCCTAATGACAGATGGGACCAGCAGTAGATCTGAATACATTCTGGTTAACACTTAATAACACTGTGTGGAAAACGTTGCCCATGAAAGGCCCAGTCCCTCTTTACAATGACTCCTGTAGGAACCTTCCACAATGTTATTTTCCAACAACTAGTCAACTATCTCCAAATTAAGTAACTTTCTGAGGTGTGATATGTTGTTTGACAGAAGCATTGTCCAACTTGTTGTTATAGTATTTGTTTTCTTTCTCTTTTTTAAACTCATTGTTCAATTTAATTCTAATTTAGTTTAATTTTAGAAGTTAAGTTTAACCCTGCTGAAACCCTCGAGAGAGAGAGAGAGATGAAGAGAAGTAGAAAAGTCCTTGTACCTTCCAGTCAATTTGACCTGAAGGCCAAAGGAGGGTTAAGTCAAAAGGAATGCATTCCTGCTCTGTGGAATGTAGTTCAGAAAGCAGTTTAACAAATTTCACATGTTTAATATGACAAACATTGGTGGTTATAAGCAAAAAGGGGAACACATTTATCTAGTCTTTTCTTTAGCTTCCTCATTGTTTTTCATGGTTCAGAACCATGGACAGTTCTTTACATTGAGACTATATTAAAGGCCTGACATAATGAAATAAAAAGGATAAGAAAGGTTTAATATTCAATCATATTTTTACTCTCATCCCCTACTTTAAACCAAATCATATTCTTGTTTGACTTGTTGTAGAGTCCTGTTCCTGTTTAGTAATGTCCCAAACAACTGCCCTCTTTGAATTAGGGACCTGAGAACAGAATACAGTAGAAGTGAAAACACAAACTTTGAATTTACCAAGAGTTTAAGAACCACCAAATGAAAACATTACAGAGGGTTTATAGCATGCTTGCTACAATGTAAATACAAAGTATAAAGACTATAAAATTACTGCTCTAGGGCCTACAATTTGTTTGAAGTTGTTGCAGTTACATCACTATAATTCAGTTGTTCAATTTGTTTTAATGTCAAATCTGGTTTATTTCAAGGAATCTATAATAAATATGAACTATGGTTTTGAGTTAACTTTTCCTTTTCATAACCACTGGGAACCTCAGAGTTTAGTAACAGTCTCTTGTCGTCTTCATGAACTTTCAGTGACTTTTTGTTTCACAGTAATCCAACTAAATGGAACGGCTTTACTAAGATGCTTGAAGCATAATGGAGAGTAACATATCCTGTTATACCTTGCACTTTATGGTATACCACTGAAATTGGTGCTTAATGAACCATCAGACCAATAAGTCTAGGACTTTTTTTTCTGATTCACTCCCTCATCAGTGCTCACTTGTCTAGAAAGTGAACTGTTAACATAATATTTCAGCAACAATGAAGAGCATCGTATAGCATGGCTTCACTACTGAGTTGTCCTCAAGCCGGAGGGTGTATAACATTGTGTTTTAGTGGAGGAATTTATCGTTATTGGCCATTGAGAAAATGAGGCTTCCACTGAAGCTTGGCACATTTTGGTTCTTTGTGGGAAACCATTCAAGAGTGTAACTGACAATGAGCTTGAAGAATAAGACTCTTCAGAGGGAAATGTTTCCTGAGATGTGCTAAACTTGTCTCCTCAGACAAGCAAGGTTGAAGAAGAGTGACAGACACAACAAAGGGTATACAAAGTTCCTTCTGAATGCTAAATGTGGTGTCTGAGGTGCTTACACTGCATTGGTAATCAAAGGACCAATTGGCCTTCTTCATGCACCAATAGTTAAGAGAGTGGAGTGTAGATGAAGTTAACCCTGGGATGAAATATTTCAGACAGGCTGTCTCAAAGCTTCTGTTTTCTTCAATGTATCAATTAAAAGCCATTAACAGTCCAATGACAACACTAAGGATAAGTCTGGTGGATGTTTTATAGAGCTTCTGGTACCTCCAATTGATTCCAAGTTTTAGTATTTTTAACCAAGTAAGCGTGCTTTTCTTGTATCTCATAACAACAAGGCAGCGCATATGATTTTCATTATCAAATATATTGTCTTTTATGTGCTTGTATAAATTGTTTAGTCTATGAAATGGCCCATGAGTTAAAACATTGATCCTAGCATTTTCTAAGGCCAGTGAAAATGTCTTTACATCATGTTCAAGTCAGTGGTAATGTCACTAAGAACTAGACTATTTTTTTAAAGCTACAGATTACGTGTACAAAAATACTAAATAGTACAGGATAAAACAGTTGGCTTAGAATAACTGTAGACCTACATGTGTGATATCCCTAAAGAAGCCATAATTGTTTATTTTGCCTGAGAACTATGCGTGTCACATAGTCCAAAAAAGATTATTTACATGTTCACTTTTCACTGAAATGAAACACACAGTTCATTGATGATTACACACAGGTTAGATGTTTGTAGGTATATAACAGCCAAGCAGATGCATGCAGACTGTGGATGGCAGCAGCACTGCAGCAGATGTTTTTTGTGTGAACTGACAGTTTAAATACAGTTCAATAAGGCAGGTCTCACTTTTTATTCACTTTAAATTAGATATGCACTGATTTCAGTTTTCTTGGCCAATTCTGAGTTCCGACTTTTGTAAAGCTCTGACTTTCAAACGTCTCCTTGAGATCCACATTGACATAAAACTTTCTTTTTCATTTTGTGTAAATTGAAAATATCACTGTGTGCTTACAATGAAACCATTACAATAAAAAAAATAACTGCATAAAAAAAAGCTTCTCTGTCTGTCACTGAAAAATAAACTACAAATATAATCCTACAGATTATCAAACAGAATAATTTAAATTAAACCATTTCCACTAAAACTGAATTCCAATATATTTTCTCCATAAATAAATAGTTAGATTGATGGGTGCTAGTCTTTGGTCAAGCTGAAAGTTAGCTAACTCTGGACACCTGAAAACCGATCATTGTATTTATACATTGAATAACAAGGATTTATGTTTTGTTGGACTGGAGTTTGTGCTTTTCTAACATTTTTTTTTTTACTGTCAAAAATTAAGAAACCATCATTGCTGATAATGTGGAGGCCAGAATAATTGAAAATTAAACCAAAGTGTCATAATAATTCATGTTATAGTTAGTTTCTTTTAGTTTCTCTTAATTTCGCTTTGTTTAATGCCAGCATTCCAGTGCAGATATAGACATATCTTGCTTGGAGTCAGCATGTCTGCCACTGTTCTCCCAGCTGTCAGTCTCTGAGTTCTTTGTTTACTCATGAAGTAAAAAAAAAACACAACATTAATGGCGAGCCAGCCAGACACTTAGCAGGGACTGAATTGCCCCTTTTACTATTACAGGATCAACATCCTGTAATAGTAGCTACATGAGTTTTGTGTGCAACAACTATAGCAGTTCCAATCATTTGCTAAACTTTCCCAGATGGTTTTGACTCCTACAAGCAACATTCACTGAAATAAAAGCCACAATATGAAGCATTTAATTGCAATCATGATGAAGGCCATCTCTTTCATGTTTTACTTTAGATGACTATTATTTCACATAATTAAAAACTACAATAGCAAATACCTGCAAGCAAAGTATGTGTGCGCACAGGCAATCCTAATCTGTTCAACAAAAATAGCATCAATAGAGTTAAAAGACTGAAAAGCTCTCTGTGCAGTGATAAGTGCAACAACTTACAATCTGTTTTGGAAATCAATAGGCATTACAGAGATCCGGTAATATTACTGTTTGCAGGAATATTAAATACATCAAAACATTAGATGACCCATTTATCTTTACCATCTTCCTTGAACTGACAAATTTTATTTCGGCAATAACAAAAAGTTGTGCATGTTATTGATTGGGAAATGTGGCGGAACCGTCACAAAATGGCTGTCATGAGGAACCATTCACGATGCAAGGTCAGCAGGTGGAGGAAAGTGACCCAGAACAGCTGCAGCCTGTAATTATCTGTATTAATGTTGCACGAGTTGCTACCAGAGAACACACATCTGTCCAACGTGACTTATTGATTTCATAACACCGCCTGTAAGGCTGCCATTGAAGCTCAGCAACAACAGACTGCAGGCTCCCTCACCGTGACAAGCTGATGTGTAGATGAAAAGGACCCGAGCAGAAGCAGTGACGCTCCCTCCCCTAATGCTCCATGGAAATGCAATTTTGCAAGGCCATAAATGAGATTTAGCTTGTCACAACAATGGCAGGTCAACATAATTTACTAAGGTCTGTTTTTCCTGAACCTTGGCTACATTGCATCCCAATATTGTAGGAAAAAATACATTTGTTTATATATTTTAGAAACGTACAGGATAATTATTTAGACTGACACAGTTATTTTAGAAAATAAAATATCTGCAGCCATGGTAGATTAATTTGGTCACGTTGTGTCGTAGCTTAAAATGTGCAAAAGAGTTAGTTGTTGTTCTTGGTTCAGATAGCCCCCCCCCAAAAAAACAAAGAAAAGCTCATAGTCTTAAAAAAAAACACATCAGAGTTTATCTTGATCCATCAACATTAGGTCTTTGCAGCACTATTTGCTATGGATCCCAGAGTGTGATGTAGAGGCAACCACACCATCGCCCTTCATTCCTTGCAGCCATGCTTGGAATGACTGCATGAAGAGCTTCATTACCTCTACACCATCCCTCCCCCTCGTCTACTCCCCACTCAAACAGCTCTGAAACCCACCAGCAGAAATAGCATGAAAATCCTGAAGAACATGCACCCTTGCTAAAACATGTCTAAGGGCTTAGTTGAAAAAAAAAATGACAACAATATTTAGAAATTGTGTCAGCCAAGCAAAAGTGATCAGTCAAATTAGGAACTGAGAAGCTTCTTACTGGGGTTATCACTCATCATAACATGGCCATTTTTAGTTTATAATTGGATGAATTGCTACCATTTTCAGTATGAAGGAGGAGATTGTGGGGGTGTGTGTATGTGGGTGTACGTGTGTGTGTGTGTGTGTCATTCAACTTATTGTTTTTCTTTTGACCTGATAACCTTACAACAGCCCCACCCTTTAATTATAACTGACTTTTACAGGTTTGTGACAGTGTTAGGCTCTTTTTCCCTCAGACTAATTGAGAGTTAGGACTCCTGTGTGCATTTGGTGAATCTATGGTAAGGTAAGGCTATTACTTGACAGGTATGGGCTCATAATGTCTGGCCCCTTAGGGGATACACAGACATGTGAAGATGTTGCTGTAATTGCTCTTGTGGTGAGGATGCCTTCCCTTTTGTCTGCAAAAGTCCGTCAGACGCAGTTGGGTGAGGGTACTTTCTTCCCTGTCAGTGGTACGGTAACTTGACGATTTAGGCATTAGGAGTATAAAGGTATGCATATATAGTTTCAGGGTTCTATACGTAAATCAAATTTGGGATAACATTTCAGAGCACAAACACTGGATAAACTCAAAAACTGAAATGTATCTTTCTTTTGTTAAGAAAATGGCACCAAAACTGAGTGTTTATTTCAATTTAACAAATAAAATGAAACTGATGCAAGATAAAAAGCTATACTGAACTGAATAAAATCTCTCAATGTACAAAAAAAACTTAAATGTTAAACACTTACATCCAGCTTCTCAGCTGGGTGAGTGTTGGTCATACACAGGTGGTGCTTATTAAATGCCTGGTGAAGTAGTTAGCAGTGTTTAATAAAAGGCTAGAGCAAATTTTAATGCAGAAATAGACTCTCCGAGATTAATGAGTTGATCACCAGTGACTAATTCTTTGTCTGACAGAAATTCATTTTAGGTCTTTTCCGTGATGGTTTGGTACTAACATACATACTGTTACACCTCAAGCAGACATTGTTCATGGTTTACCTTTGGTTTACTTTAGCTTTTTTTCCATGTAGGCAAGGTAATATACCCCCATCTGTTTGCAATGCATCATTCTTATTTAGATTAAATGTAGAGTTGGTCTCTTTTTAAAAAGTAATCCTGTTTGATATTTTACTGAAGAAACAACGTATATGATTTTGCCTGTTCATCTCAGATGTGATTTTTTTATTTTGGGGTGAAAGACAGTGGCATGTTTTTGCATGTGCCAGGCCGCTTGTCTCTGTGAGATTTATGTCTGTGTGTATATTCATGTGTGTATTTGTGTGCCATGCTTCAGTTTGAACATCTGGCACTATCGTGATTAGTATGGTGAGCCCTCAGGCCATTTCAGAGGTGATAGATGACACCTATCACAACCTGTCAGCTGGAATCCAACCAACCAGTTGCCTGCCCTTCTTTATCTTCGACCCCCAATTTTGAATGTGAGGGTAAATGTAAAAATGGCAAGGGTGTTACATTCTATAAAATGGAAGCATATCAACACTTTGTTACTTGGCATTAAAACTCTAAAACCAAATAAAAACATCCCTACTTGTAAGATGTAAGGTTTGGAGTTAATTAAGTGAATACAGCTGAGAAAAGAAGATGCAATATTTTATTTGCAAAATGCCCTAGCAGTTTTCCTGCTTTCTTAAGCTGTTGCATGTAAATCAACATAACAGTGAATGTGAATGAGGGCGATAAAGAACACTCGTTGTTGTCCAGATGAGGTGTTTCAGTGGTGTTCAGGAACAGGCTGTGTTTTAGCACCATCAGGAAACCTGCCAAGCATCTTCTCTCCTTACTCTGTGGGGTGAGACAACAATTGGAAGCCATCTGTTGTACCAGCTACTCTCTTTAAGTCTTTGCCTTTCATCTTCATTGTCTTCATTGTCATAATCAAAGGTGCTGATAGTGATGGTGTGTCATGATCTCCTTCCAAGTGATGTAACTTGCTGCCTCACATACTTACCGTGAAGTGTGATTATTATTGATAGTAAAGGCAGATTTATAGGTCCAGCTGCAGTGTACTGTAGGTTCCCAGTACCTGACATGTGGCTAAGGTTGATTCAGGATCAACTCAAATGTTTTTAAAATTAGTCAGCATCTCAAAAAAGCAAACTCAACACATAATTTCCATTTTTTTTCCCCCCATACTATTGTCACTAGATCAGTTGGTGCAGTAATAAACAGTTATGCAAGGCTTGTAAAAATGACTGGAAATGCCATACAGAAAAGTTGTTGTTTGTGCTCCTATGATATGTGAAGACAGTTAAGCATCAATTTAAATAATATTTTGGGGAAAAGAAATGATTATTAATAACATCTGGCGAGTAAGTTGATAAGCAACTGACCATCACAAATTTTAATCAAACTCTAAATTTATGACTGATTAACTTTTGGAGTCAGCACAATTCAAGATGGCTTTGGTAAACATAAAAATTACTATAATTCTCTTATTTTTACAGACTCTGTCCCACAATTTGGTGTGGTAGTAGCTTCGACTGATCCCCAATGCACAATCTGGGCTCTAACAGATTGTATTCATTGTTTAAAACTTAAAGGAGATGGGTGATATGCAGTCCTTCTTGGAATAGTATTTTAATCTATTTAAAAAATCAGTCTCTATTTTCTAAGAGGATTCAGTGGAACATAAAATGCTGACTACCATTACATATGATCAACAGATAGTTAATATAAGCTCTGTATTCTCCATGGATGCAGGCACACTGAAGACGTTTGAATGTTGCAATTCTTATCAACACTCTCGGTCACACTATGCACAGTGCAGATCTGCTCTGCTCACCCTCTCACGTGTTAATGGATTAACCGAGTGCCCTGGATGAGGTTTGACAAAGTGCCAGCTCAGGGCCACAGTGGCTTTCTTTGTGCCTGATAATAATTGATGGATGACTGCAGTGCAGGACACTGACAGCCTGGTTGCCTGGCCTTTACCCTCTGCCAGCCCAACCCTTACATGTGTGAAATAGCCAATTACTCTGACGCCTATTGAAAGTAATAGACTGATGAGCAAATGGCTACTGTGGGACGTTAGAGAACATAGTAGATGGAGGAAGAATCAGATAAAGTTTTGCCACAAGCAGCTGCCCCTGTCTCGGCTGGTACTGCTGTCAAATGAGCACGCATGAAAAGTAAGGGTCAGCTTAGTGTTTTCTCCCTAAAAACCACAGTGTCCCCATGCTGTATTGACTGAAACTTTATGATCCATGATACAGTCATGTTATACAAGAGCTAATTCACAGAAATAAATCCTCCAGTTAGAAGCTGTTAAATGGATAATGGAAACAGCGGCAGCCATACATTCCCAGAGAAGCATTAAACAGCATTTTTTGCTGGGGTATGGAAAGTCGTATACTGCATGTCGAGCTAATGCCAGCCAGCCATAGAATATTGACAGAGCAATCCATCTTTATAAAAGACGGTCAACAATTCCAATCTATTTTCTGAAATCGCAATATCAGAAGCAATATACAACTGGTTCTAAATATGTGCATGTCGGTATATATGAGGAATCACCAGTAAAGTATGTGGAATAAAAAAGGTGAGCAGTCTCTCTTCATAAGTGGACAGGTTATTTTAACCCACTGCTAATGTCTTGGTTTACTTGGTGACAGGTGTAGACATATTTCTCTAAAATATTCAGTGTAATTCTCATTGACCATCACACTGTGTTACCTCCATATCGACTTGACTCCTCACAATCAAATCTGCCCTTCCATCATCTCCAGCTCCTGCTCTCCTCACATTCTTCCTTTCTTCCGTTTACTCTCACTCTCTCCATCCTTCCTGCAGTTTGCCCTCGTCTATTGTTTGCTCTGCGGCAGCTTTCAGTCTCCCACTACTCAAACAAAGCGCAATTGACTAACATTTTTAGTTATCTACTTTAAAAGAAGGCATGGCTTTTTCTCCATGCAACTAAAGCCATTCATTATTTGCTAATTAAAACCCAGCTAGACTCTCTTCATAATGTATTGATGCTTCAGATGGGAGCAAACAAACAGTGCTACTAGATACAAATGTAATGCCACTTCTATTGTTTTTTAAGTTGATTTCTCTTTCAGTTATATAAGAAATAAACTCATTACTGTAAATATCTCAGCATGACAGCTCTATTCTTTCTTAGCATCTCGTTATCTTTAGGTCAGATAAGGCTGAGTAAAACGTGCGCTCAATAAAACATGGTTTGTAATTTAATGGTACAAATGCTTAAACTACTGAAGGCATTCCAAGTCTAATTCAATCATACCACTATGCACTGTTACATCCATTTAAGAGTTCAAAGATGAAGTTGCCCTTGGCGTCTGTCTGTCCCATGGGCACACTAGGTCCCCCTCTGTCCTATACAGGCCATTAGTGATAAATATTGTTTACTTCATCACTAAACTGGTCCAGTGATGCTTCTAATGGTTAAGGTGTTCCTAAACATAACATATGTATATATTTTAAAATTTGCAATGGTTTCATTTAGCCTGTTTGGTTACTTTTCTGGTATCAGCTAAAGGCCCCGATTACACTGACATGACAATTTTGCAAAACACACTTTCTTTTACAGTTGCTCATCTCATCCACATGCAAATGACATTTGTTGTGAGGAAAACTAAGATGTTTCTTTTGTCTACAAATGCTAACAAAATTGGAGATTTGAACTCAATTTGTAGCGTATTCATGCAGACTTAAGATACTGAGCTTTTGAAAAGACAATAACCTAGAAGACTATTTCACAAACAGTTCATCTGCTTTTACTTTGTGTTGTAGAAATCATTGCAACAATAGAGCCAATTATACCCCTTTTTGTCTGCCTTGTTTCATCCTGATCCTGTGGCTGATAAACTTTGATTGCATGCTTCAAAAATGATTGATTAAGGAGAATTTTTAAACGGTATCAAAGGAAACATGAGCTTCATTTGCATCGGGAAATGACTTTGCTAAGTTAAGAATGTGCATTCTTTGTCTGTTTATTATGCAATAAATGTCAAGATAATGGGATTTTTGTGTTGATTTTTGAATAAACTGTAATTGTGTTAAGTTATTTGACCATGTTCTTCATTGTTTTTTTAGAGATTCCTCGTTAGTAGATTTTATGTTAGATGACTTCATGTGTCATTGTCCAAAGCGTTTCCTTTAGACATATTTGCATTCAATTCTTCTCTTACACCTGCACTCTATCTGCTCATCAGCCTAGCTGTTTCCACTTACTAATCACCCTTACCCTTACCATCATACATACATGTATACTTATCAACCCCTGCAGTTTATTGTAGTTGTGTAGCTGAGGCCTAATTTATCTCTTCTCTTTTGAACAATCTGTTATGAATGCATACATATATTGTAAACAACAGCAGAAGCTACTATACTTATAGTTTAATGTTCAGCTGGTGGTTGACTACTGAAGGTTTTTCAGTGGATGACTCAGAGTAGCTGAAAAGCAGGATTTCTCAAGGCTTATCATCCTAATATTATGTTTGATTCTTTGTGTTTTTATTTGGTTGCGATTACATGCAAGAATGGCTTAAAAGTTGAGACACTAAATTGCTCAGATAATTCATTTTTAGACAAATCAAATTGCTACTGCTTGCTGTATCTATGCAGCACACTGTCTCCCACTGTCTCTGGTTGTTTTTATCATAACAAGTCATCTGTCTAGATGTGCTCCACTTCTCACTCATTGAATGTTGGGATAGACCGCACCCTCCTTAATGACACTGAATAGGACAAAGTGGATGTGGAAACACAGTGACTGAGTGTAACTAGTTACCAACTAAATTATTTTGTTTATTAGAATAGCCACACTGTAGGGTTGCATGCATTCCTGATGTGTTTGCATTTGTTTTTTGTCAAACATTCAGTCCAACTTGCAAATAATCAGCTGAGTATTTCATTGCTTTATCACTAATAAGGTAAACAAAGAAAGGACAATGCATTAGCTAAAGTATGGCTTCTCTGTAAATACTGTAGATTGTAATGGCGTCCTGGCAGTGCTTTGCTGGCAAACATATCTATCACTGATGGAGTGATTGACATGGGCAATGGAGCCTGGGATTGGAGACGGCTGTTGAGTGTTGGTGTGAGGGAGAGTTGTGTTTCCTTCATTAGGCAGGCTGGGGGAATGCCCCGCTGACCCCACACTGACCCCTCCAACACAATTACAAACCACAGGCCTGGCGCCGGTTATTGATGCCCATTACTGACATGAGCAGCTGCTTTGGGTTACGATTTTGCTCATAATATGAGCTGCTCTGTGTCAGACTCACCAAACTGTGCATAAACAAATGTATCCCTCTGACTAAATAATTGGGATTCAGATTTGGGAAAGGATAACAATGTTTTTAGTTTGTATTTCATATCTTGGACTAAAATTTTAATATTAGTGTGGAAAGACATTTGTACAGCAGTGTATTCTGCCAGCACAGCATCTCCAGAATAATCTGGTCATTTTCCAAAGTTTTATGTATTCTTTATTTAGCCGTTCTGTCTCTCAGCAGCAGCTTCCATCAACTTTTGCTTTGTAGTTTACGAGAAACAACACTAAACGTAACTCCAGCATTCCAGTTTATTGAAAGAATGAGTGACAAATTTAAAACTAAACAAAAGACAAACATAATGAAGCTGCATCAATGGCAAAATAGAAATATAAGCAATTATTCGAGATGGTCATGAGCTTAAGCAAGGACAGATTAGACTTTCTGAAGTGGAGTTCTGTGAAAAAGATTATTAACATTTAATGTCTTACTTGTTGTAGATGCAGTTTGCATTTTAACAACCTCAGTTTTGAGAAACAAAGTTTCATTTTGAACAGACTGACAAGCTAACAGTTATTACAGTTATTTATATAGGAATCTATGGGGTACTTGCAAGTGTAAATAGCAGCCGCAGCTGCATCTCGGGGCAGTTCTGCCAGGAATATCAATATTTCTGCAATAACAATCCTGTATTGCAAAAGTGACATTAAAAACTAGCATTTTATTGAGGGATGTATTTTGCCTGCCATCTTACATGCCAAAGCATTAAATAAAGCGCTTGCGTGCTCTGTTAGTGCTTGTGTTTGGGATGACTCTTAGCTACTTCACCAGATTTCAACTAAATATCTGTAAAACCAATACTGTATTATAGCCATTTCTGTAGAGGTACATCTAGTGATAACTTTCTGAGAGTTTCTTTTAAAATCCATGAGCTAACAGCTTTCATGCCTTTCATGGCAGCAGATGATAACTAGCATAGACTGCCTGTTAGCTTGCCAGTCAGGTCAGAATTAAACTTTATTTTTTTCAACTGAGATTGTTCAGAGAGCTATCCACAACAAGTAAGATAATGTTCATAATGTTTCTACAAAACTCCATATAAAAGATCTGAACTGTCTTGATGTGTTTTTAATGGCATCTCTATGCAGCAACCTAATGCAAGCTAGTAAATTGCCTATTTCTGCATTTAAAGTTTTGATGACTAAGGTTTTGCTGCAGATGCTTCAGAGTCAATGAAAGATTTAAACTAAACTGTAAGGTGCTGCTCTGCTCTGCTCATCACTATGTCAGCACATGCCAGCGGTACGCAAGGTAGATTTAACGTCTCAAAAGTCATTTGAATTTTCTAAAAAGAAGGGACACTGAAGCAAACTAGACCATCAATTAGCTGTATGTACCATTGCAGTGTGCAAAATCTGAGCGCAGATTTAGAGAGACGCCACAGTGAATGTATGAATACTAATACAGCTGGCAAGCAACTAAAACAAGATAAGGCTCTAAATATTGCAGACTTTTTTCCAACACTAATTTAGCCTCTCAACTAAAATAAATCAATAATCTGCTAACAATACATTCTCCAATTTCTTATGGCTACACAATGTACCGCAGTGCATAGTTTTGGTGATGTAAATTCAATAAAAAAGGTATAGTAAGTAATGTTTCATGAGCAAATGTGTGATTGACTTTGATATCAAAGTAAAGAATGAAGAATTAAGCCAAACAAGAATTTTGAATGTATTTTTTTTCCTGTGCCTTGAACTACCTTGTGATTTCTTGATCTTTTTGAAAAATATTTTTCTTTGAAGGTAGAAATCCAGTGTCAGACTTGTGGAAATTAACTTAAAGGTCTAACTTAATCAAAACAAAAAAAAAATGGGTCTAGCATTTTGTGAAGGAATGATTATGGTCAAACCGTGAAAACAACTTATGTACAATTCCATGCAATATTGCGAGGTGTCAGACAATGTGTATTTGTTGTGAATGCCTCTCAGCTACTAACACGTCAAATTCTAGCTCAGTATTTGTAAAACAGACTGAGTTAAAACCATTTCTGTGTTGGCTAATGTTGGTTAGCTGTGGTCATCTTGAACTGAATTGACTTCAAAAGTTAGTCAGTTGTAGATGTAGGTTCAGTGATTACTTTCTGCGACTTTCAGTAGAGTTTGTCCACAAACATACACACACAGACACGAGCACCAACATTATTGCCCACCTTTAGCCTTTTAGTGGCAGATAACAACTGCAGTATTATATTGCATTATATGACAAAATGGACCAAATTGTTCAGAATAAAAATATATTGAACATATTAACTATTATTGTAGCCCAGCATTTCTAAATAGATTTTAAATTGTGTTGTAGAAATCTCTATGCTTAGTGATCTTTTCATTTTAATTTGTGCTTTTTTCAAAAATGTTAAAGGAAAAAAAAAAAAAAAAAAACACTTATATACACTTGAAAATGGAAGGCTTTAATTGTTGTTTTGTCCAAAAAAGCTACAACCAAAATTATTCACTTTGTTAAAATTGAAAATGACAAGAAGTAACACATTTCATGTCTGGCGCACATTTTTTATTTATTTTTTCTTAAAGAAGTGACTTTGAATGTAGTTCGTGAACAACTCCAGACTTGTCTTTGGATATTGGATTTCTGCAGACCTTGAGAAGGGAATGAAAGGATATTGCAGCGTGATTGGAACAAATACCTGTGATATGACCAAGGATTCTGTAAGCTAGAAAAAGTGCTCTTTGTTGGGTCTCGTGTCTCGGACGTGAGCCGCTCTTATTCCCTCCATCACCAATAAGTGTGTGAGTGCGTGTGTATCTTGGTGTGCTGCTCGACTGTACCTCGCTGTTGTATTTGTGATGTAATATCCTTGGCTGCAAGTGTGGTATAAAAAGGAAAAAAAAAAAAAAAAACATCTCAAACCTTTTTTTAACTTCTCATTTTTCCTTCAGCAAGTTGGCAATAAGCCAATGTTCAGTCTATTGATTTTCCCCACCTCTTCTTATGAAAACAAAAAATGCCCTCCCTTCCTTTCTCACTTTACAGGTTGCAGCTCTTCATAAACTTTGTAGCCCGCAATTTATATAATACTTCTCCATCTGAGCCTGAGGAAAGCAAACAGGCTATTTTGAACACACAGCCTTGTTTTTACAGTGTACGTAGCTGGCTTTGTGGCGTTTTACCTGCACATATTGCATTTTGGCAGCACGTTAACATTTCTCAGGGCTCTTGATTCCAAATTGACTCGAGAAATCTCTATATTCTGCCTCTCATTTTTAATGGTGGGTAGTTCTGTTAATGAGCCTTTGTTCTTGCTCAGTGACGTGCAGGTCTGGGAACGTAGCCTCTGTGATTAGTAGATTGTAGTTAATTAGATAAATGGAAGGGTCACCCGCAGTGATAAAGTCAGGGAATCACTGAGTGATGGAGGTGTCAGCTGATATTATTAAATGGAGAGTGCTCCGAATGGCATGGACTCAGTAACAGCTTTTAACAGATAGCCATTAAGCGCTATTAAAAAAAGACCAGACATAGGCAAAACTGTGTTTGCTGTCATTTAATCTGTAGAACCACTCTAGACTGCGGTGTAAATCGTGAGAAGTGGACTGATCAGTTAACTTCTCTGTGCCAATAATAGGAGTCAATGAGGTGGACAAGCTGGATATAATAATACCTGTGTGATCTCCTGGAAATGTTAATGTCAGAGGTGGAACTGCGTAACTCTCCTGTGTCACCAGATTGGTTTCATGGTCCAAGCGTCAAGCTAATCCATCCAATGAAAAGGAGATTGAAGATGTTGGAAGACAAGAGGGCTGGTGCTGTAGGTGGAGAAGCATAAGCTGAATCACAAATTGAATCTGAACAGAAAAGATTATATCCATATCAAGGAGAGCACACAGCTGATCTGTCTTCTCTATCAAACCTCTTATCTGACTTCTATTTATCTTCCGGCACCATCCAGTGTGTTGAGGGAAAGAGAAAAGATAAGCTCTTTGATTATCTCCAAACAACGAAGCACACTGTGAGCAATTACATTTGACAAAGTTTATTCTGCACATCTCAAGGAGACTCCTGGTGCGATGCATCCTGCTGTTTGAAGAGTCCGCCTCATGCCTGTTGTGGCATCGTAGCGGGTGTGTGAGCCGACTTTCTGAGTTTGCTATAACTGACCTCTCTGCTCCAGCTCTGGGTAGTTAGTCCACAAAATGGCTGATGGAATATCTCCTGCTGTAAAGGTTTGGCAGGGCCACACTGAGGTGAGCTGCACAGTGAGGAATTAAAGACACTGTTAGCTAACAGTAGTCATAATGTGAGGAGCCGAGCAGGGTTCGGATGGAGAGGTTCACGCATGTTCCTCAGCTGAATCACAGAGAAAACTGTCATTTGTTCTTTTTGAAGTCTATGATTTATATCAAAAATGTTTCACATAATGAGGACTGTTATCAAGTGTTTTAGCACATAAGCTAAATTTGATGCATGTTGATTCTTTGGATTCCTCTTTCTCACCACAGACTCTTCAATCAACCTGAGTTATATTTAAAAAATAATACTAACACAAAGCAAGCAGAATTAAGATACATAATTAAATTACGTTTGAAAGTATTTTTGCAGTATAATAATAGATTAAGAAATGACAATTTCAGAGAAACACTCAACACTTGCATGTTATTTTCAAGGTTTGACCAAAATGGCTATAACTCCTTCATTTCTCAACATAAGATGATCTATAGTCTATAACTCTGGCATGAAAGGAGGTGGGCAATATGTATTCCTTCAAGGAATGCTAGGCCTTTATTTGAATTATGATAAGCCTGAGCTGCAATCCCAAAAGTTCATGGTTTTGCATTAGATCAGCAGTCAACCTTAACATTATGACCAGTCCTGTTCTATGGATAATTTGCTATTGGGCTGCACAGAAAGAATAAACATACATGCATGTTACATTGCAGGGCATTTTAAATGGTCATGTCTAATAGTACCTTTATTTCAGATTTTGATTGTTTTTGTCACTACAAACCCATAAGCCAATCCTGCATTATAGTTACTTATACTATATATAATGTGTAACAAACAGACAAATAAGGTGCATAATACATTATATTTACATTATATTTGCTATCCACTTGATTCCCTCCAACAGTCTGTGAAAAAGCTGTCTTGTATAATAGCAGACTCTAGTACAAACAAATGTTGGGGACTGCTGTATTACATACTATGTTTATTTACTGAGTTTATTCTAAAAGAAAGTTAGCACTCCTATTTAAAAACAATAATCAGATGTTTCTATATTGTTATTTCAAAAAGTGTAATACCCAATGAACTAATGTGTACAGTAAAAGAGTCTGAAAAATGCAAGATAAAAGTGGTCACAAGTGGAGTTTTGAATGCAACATTTACAAGAATTTAACAGCTAGTGATTTTTAAAAAGTCCTGTGAAGGACTGAGCTGCCTGTGTTTGGTTTGATGCCCTTAATTTCTAGTGAAAGCTGAGGTAGCATACAGGTCTTCAGTAAACCTGAATATAAAAATACATGTTTAAAAATGAGCACCTGTATTTAGTATTGGTATAATGTGGTAGTACTAATACTTTGTTGCTGTTTTTTTCAGTAGTGCAATGGTAAACATAAATCATAACAGCACATCCTGTGGGCAGAAGGTTTCTGAGAACCAGAGTCTGTGCTTTAAGCTTACTGTGCGGCTGGAGTATGACACATAGTGTTGCCTTTTTCCTCATAACTATTGGCTGATTTGTGAATATTGCTCACCTTTGGTTTAATCTGCAGTGTGCTGTGAGGTGGAAACTATTCCCAGAGGGCTTCAAGAGAGAGTTGCTAATTTATCTCCAGTGTGTTAACAGAGTCTCGGCAGGAGAGCACACCATGACCTTATCCTCACCAAAGTAAACAGGGGAGAATTTGACCTGTGTTGACCCAAAACCTTGAGATAGACTCTATTCAATGACAAGTAAAGGCGATCAGAGGGCAACTTTGAGTTTTTTATGACCCCCTCCTAACACACAGACACACACACACAACCACCTCTTTCCTCCAGACATTTATTCTGTGAAACAGTCAGTTATTGCCTTTTGTGTCGCTATGTGCCTACACAGCGAGGTCACTCATCTACTTCGGATATACTGCAATATCTGCACAAAGACCACTTACGTCTGTAGGATGTCCTATTGGACAACAGGCATAATGGTGTGAGGGTGTTACATCCTATGATACGGTAGATTTGCTGTCTCACACGAGTGGTTAGGATGCCCTGTGGCTATTTGAGGTCCTTCAAGCATAACGCACAAATCAATGAAATGCTACATCAATGATGTATAATCTCATTAGATGACTGGTACAAAGAGGTACGACCTCGTATGATTATGCAGCAGTTTTTTTTCTGATTTTATTGCCTCTTCATCATGATTTGTTTATCCCAATGATTGTTTTTGTCCTAAAGTGGTAGTTCAGATCTTTAGAAGATTATGAGCAAATTTAATCTGTTTCACATAGGTCTTTGAACACCTCAGTTTAGAGAAATAAAGTCTTATTCTGACCCTATTATTGAGCTAACAGCTATTCTGAGATGGGCTGAGACCAAAATGCGAACACTATTTTATAAACCTTTACATTAAGCACAACTTTACATTGCACAGTTACTTCTGTGGTAATTTGCAAACACATATAATGGCAGCAATATGTAGCGCTTCCAGTACAGCCTGGGAGAATATCGTAATTTATGTGCCACAATAACTGCATAATGCAAAACTGACAGCAGTGTAAAGGTTTATCAAATAATATCCCAAGCAAGAATTTTTTTTTTGTCTCAGATACAGAGAATAAAGATCGGCCGATACAGAATCTCAGTTCAGTACTTTCTTTATTTTGCAACTTGTTCTCCAGATGCAGATGTGTTTCCCTGTAACCACAGACAGTGTTGGGAATAGTTCCTTGTGCTCCTTCACCCAGACTGAACGATCAATTTCATTCATGATGTTCTTCATGAACGTAATGAGCCTAACTTCATGTCATCTAAGGCTTTCACTTTTTTTTTAACACAATAATAGTTTTGTTAGTAAAACGCGGTTCAGGGATGAGCTGAAACCCTCTGAAAGGACTGGTAGGGACTTTCAGTGTTCTTGTACTAAGGAGGGGACACCTTGAATTGCTTCTGGTAGAACTGTTCTTGTTTTTAAGATGCCATGAAGATCTCTGTCATAAGCTCTGTGAAACAGCTGAGGTTGCTATCGTGACTGACATGACAAGATTGAGAAAACCCACCCTGGAGAAGTGCCTGCAGACCCCAACACTTTATCAACCAACATTCAATAATTTGGTGTTGATTGTAACTAGAAAATCAATGATTCTCCTTTGGGATGTAGAGTGCTGGAGTAACAAACAGTGACAGTGAGGGCTGAGCTCTGTCTGCTTGTTTCTCTTTTTCATGTTCAGACATTCAATCCAAAAGGGATTTTTAGATTTTACTTTGTTTTTAACTTTTAATTTGACATTTTATTCTGCCAGAAATAACAAGGAGGCAAACAATCAAAAACTCAATTGGTTTATGACTTTTTCTTTCCTTAAAAAATGATTGAATTTCTTTTGATCAAACTTTTCTGGGAAAAAAAATTGAACCTTATTAACTTCAGCAAATAAACCTGAATAAAATTTATGAATATTTCAAAATTTTCATCAGTGTTTTGATGAAAACACTGCATTTCAGAGCGAGTGGTTTAAATGTGTTCCTCTGTTTTTAAAGCAGCTGAAAACGTAGCATTTTCCTACATTTGTTCAGCACAAATTCTTGTTAGTTCTTTGACAGCTTAAAGCTGCTATAAAATCACAATGCTCCAATAATGCATCTTGTTTTATGTATTAGTTTGATATATCTAAAAAAAATACCATAAGAGAAGGAACACTTGTCATAATGAAATTAGCAGCAAATGTTTTGTTGTTTTTTGTATGCATGAGTAAGTGAAATATATTATCAATAATTTGAAAAGGACTAATTTAAATTTTGTTGACTGGTCTGCTTGTTTTGGTTTTGAAAGCATACACAAATGTAAAATAAAACATAACTGAAAAGGAAAAGCAGGTAAAAGAAAATGGATAGATAGATGGATAAATTCTGTGTAATATGTATTAGAAAAGGGGTATTCATTATTTTAATATAAATAATTTGACATATTACATTTGCAAACCAAGGTCAATGTCTTTTTTCAATAAATCCTGGCTGTGATTACCCCTCATTTCGAAACATGTTTTTTCATTTCTTTTGGCCCCCGGTGTAACCGAGTTTGACACACATGGTTTCGATTTTAACACCCACAGTTCAACTTGTTTTTAGGAAGTAGGAATAGAAACTACAGGAGATGTTATTTGTCGCAGCCAACACTTAAGCATCACCCATCAGACAATATCAGACTCAGTCCTCTAAAGTGACGTGCCAACACACCGGCATGCAGCACAGCATGTTAAATCACACACATCTCCCTCTGCCTCTCTCTTCCCATTTGCTTGCAGTCTGCTCTTGTTTTCTTATCAGGACTACAGAAAATAAGATTCTTGCCCCCTGGGTATCATCATAATTCCAGACTAATCTGTGGGCTGAAAAATAAGCATGATATCCATCTGCGGGTCTGTTATTACCGCTGGATCTGGGTCCATTTTCTCTTCCGGAACATTGCAGTGTAGGTGAAGGTTTTAAGCTGATCCTCAGACACGCTGATGACTTTATTCCATCTGCCACAGCAAGAAATAGACGTAACTAGAAAAGAGAGGAGAAAAGAACAGCATACAGGAAACAAAGGTGTGTCTGTGCACCTATCAGGCGAGAAGATGTACTCGAAGGATTATAATGAACACGCATCACGACAGAAATGAGAGAGGACATGAAGGGCACAGGTGTGTGTGTGTGTGTGTGTGTGTGTGTCTGGTACATTATCAGAGAGTAAGCACAATTTATTATGATGCTTTCAATGTCAGTTTATTTCTCAACTTTCTCAGACTTCATGTATTATTTTTGCCTTACTTAAAAAAAAAAGTTCTGAATTGTAATTCATTTTAAAAACATTAAAACCAAGGTCATCCGACTGAAATTTCAACAACGCTTTGAAAATGAAGACGCAATGAAAATACGGCAGCAGAAGGTTTGAATAAATCTTTCCTCCTTGTTAAACTGATTTTATCACTGTGTAACTTTGAGATCTAGATTTTACTACCACAAACAAACAGACAAACAAAAAAGTCCTGCATAAAATCCACTGTGGATACAGACACACTCATTTGCATATAAGACACACACTCCTCCTCAGCACACATGCAGTCATTTTCAGCGACCACACACCCTAAACACAAGCTTAATAACTAAGAAAGACTATACAACAAAATTGTTTTACAATCATCATAGATATTGGTACTATTAGCTAATGCAACGTTCTTTCACACTGGTGTGCCATTTTTAAGATAGATTTGTTTTATAAGCCTGAAAAATTATGAAATGTCTTATAAGGCACTAACTATTGATCACTACTTGACAGAACATCTCTTCAGAGTGGACAGGACTATCTCTTTAATGAAAATTCTTGCATCCTCCTGAACTAAACACCCACATGGACGGCTTGGACTGAAAGTGGTCTAAATTTAACTGGAAATGATCATGACTAAATGAGGGTTATGTCTAAATGCAATGTTAAAATCCCATTTGGTGCTCACTGGGTGGCTGACAGGCAGAGAGCATAAAGTCGGTTTAATTGGGGGTTTAATAGAAGTATATGGTGGCAGCAGACAACAGACTCAATATTACTGAAGTCTCAGTGGAGTTTTACAGAGGTGCAGATTCATATTTATTTCACTCCACATGGAGTTATTTAATCTATTCTGTAATAGGAAATAATATTTTGTGCATCTCTTACAGTGTACACCACATTTTGTGGAAAGCTGGAAATGTGAATCAGTAAACTGCTACATGAGCTTTAGGTGACTTTGTCTCCACAAGTAATCGGAAAAACAAACAAAACACTCATGGTGCTATTGTGCTCCTAAAATTAGATAACCTGGCTGGGTGACACTGCCTCCAAAGACACATGATAGGACACAAAGAAAGGTTGCAGATTTTTCTCTTAATGCTAGAATCAGCATAAGACTTGAATGGATGAGGCAGAACAGGTTGGTATGGAGGCTATAACCCACTCGCCCTCTGAGCTGATTGTCTCTATAGATTGCCGCTTTCTCTTCAAGAGCACAAAACTCTCATCCACAATCAAAGGTGTATTGAATGTGTATTGATGAGTCCTCAGCCAGCAGTGCTCAAAGAGTGAAATCAATGACCTGCCTGTTGTACGTATTCAGTGCCATCAATGAGAATTGCCACCTTGAGCCACTGTGACAAATAATAGTGTTAATTTGTTAGTTAGTGCACTTTGTAAAAACCCCAAAATAAAAGTTAAATATATATGTGAAGTATAAATTTAGAGTTCAGTTGGTTTAAAAATGTCAAGTGTATATAGCTATTCGGGAAGATAAAAGGCAATTTTATGATAAAATATGGTTCACTATTAGCTGCACTCCAATCTTCCTTGAGCCACTATAATAAAACTAGTAATTATTTTGATTTGAAATCTACCTTTTGTTGTGTTTAGATGTAGGTACTGTGGATTTCCTAAGTCATGTTATTGTCTGTCAAATGTTGGTGTCAAATATCGGACCTGTCACACATCTTTTATTCAGAGTGTGAGCTCTTGCCTTCGGGCAGATAGTACAGAGTCCCTAAAGGCAGGCTGAAATGTTTTAAAAACTCACTTCACAACTTCAGTCATAATTTTCAATAATGTCTCCACAGCTGAATAAGTTGTGCAACATGTCTCTTGGTACTGTGGAAAACTGGTCTATAATGTCTTTTTTTCACACACACACACACACACATATATATATATATATATATATATATATATACAGTATATATCTGTGTTTTAAAAGGGAAAAGTGCAATGTGTTTTAGTGGGTTATGTTTGTATTGTGTACGTTTGTTGTATTCTTAGTAATCAGCACAAGACTGAGTTCAAAACAAATTTCACCAAGGGGACAACAAAGTATATTGTTTTATGTTGTTGCATATTGTGTTGTATCTTATTGCATTGCATTGAATCATATTGTATTGTAATACTTTTTTTATTGTTTTATGTTGTGTTGTGTTGTAAAAGCACAGTATAGAAAGTTTGACTCCACCACACTCAGGGACTACATGTAACCTCAGATATCATTATACATCTCAGGCAGCAAGAGGAGGCAAGCCGTTAGTTCTTTATCTCTGTTAGATCAACAGATATACAACATTCACACCAGCCAACTTTCGTTATACTTGATTGTTTGTGCATGCATCTGGGAATACTACTGTTCATTAGAGGGCAGGGGTAAATTTAACAAGCATCAACAACATTTCACCCTTAATTCCTCTCGAACTGGTGGGAGGCAGGTGCGGCAGCAGCAGCACAGGATGTCCTGAGGGTGTGCTGCTACACGGTTGCTGTTAGGGTCACAGTGTGATGTGTTTGTGAGTATTTTCATGGCAGCGGTTGGTGTGAACCGTACACTCTGTTGCCTGGGGTTGAATGAATATGAAAACAGACAAGCGCATCCAGGAGAGAGGGTGGTGAGAATGTCTTGTCTTTCACTCAGTGCTCCGCTCTTTCCCCTCCACTCCTTCAACCTAATGCATCAAGTTGAACATTTCCTCTCTGAAAAGGTCATTGCTCTTACATGTGTTAAACTGATGTAACATTTATTTCTCCCACTACAAGCCACACCTGGTTCACACATGAAGTATTTCTAATATGCTGAAGAAATGTGATTACTTAAATGTCCCAGAAGACAGTAGTGCATAAATGAAATGTCAGTCCGGTTTGTTTTGTGGATAACATTTATTCTGATACTATGTAAAACTATTTTAGCTAAAGGAACTTTCTTTTGATTAAAGGATATCTAAGGTGGATAGCCCAGTCCAACACAAGAGACATGTTACTGTTGTGTTTATCTTTGCCTGCATATAATGGTGCCAAAAGCCGACAAAGGATTAAAGACAACTTGCAACTGAGTTTTAGTAGCACATTATTCAAACTCATTCTCGCCTTATCGGCTTTGTAGGTTATCTATGTTCAGAAAGCGGTGTCTGTGTACAGTAGCTTGTTGCATGTTGTTTGCAAAAGCTGTATAAGATGCACAGACAATATTGCAGATAGAATAAATGGCAGTGATGTGAACTTATACCGATGGTTTTATAGTCCTCATGCTTGTACTTGTTCTTTTGTTTGTCATTAGATGAGTTGCCTCAGAGAAATAAACCTCCAAACACTTTGAGTTTAAGCTAGTCAAAACAAGAAACAGTATCCTGCTTCACTTTAAAATAGACATTTAATAAATTTTTTGCTTGATCTCTAGGCCTTCTTAAAGCACTAGGTGTAAACCTTAACTTTCTTTGCATAGCTCCACTGTGCGTTGTATTATATTCATGTAATATGCTGCTTTGAGTGACTTAGAACATCTCAAAAGACCTAAAATGCATACAGTGAGAAATTGTATAACAAAATGTATATGTTTATTTTTATTGCTTGATAAGCTTTAGAAGAACATATATCACCATATAATCAAGGCAAATGCATTAAGGGTGCCACAATTCATAAAAACTGCTCGAGCATAATAATGGAATTTTGACTAAATTACTGAGAAAATACAGCCCTTTTTTAGGCAAACTTCACAGCAGAGACATGATTAAAAATTTAAATGAGTCACAGAAAGTTGGACTTAACATGACTGATCTGGCATTTTGATATCTTTAATGGATCATAGTTTGAATTAAATGATTTTTGGAGATTTTTCCACATAATTTTCAAGTTACAGCTCAGTAACTTTTGAGCTAGCAGACCAAATCTTTCAAAATTTTGAAAATAAACTCTTTTCACTCCCACAACTTTTGTAAATGAACAACTTTTATCCCAAAATCTAGAAATCTTGCTCCTCTTTTGCCCTGGTGTGTTTCTTGCTGCTATAAAACATGTTTTTTTTTTCTCAAATTCCCTTAAAATGCAGAGAATACACACCCAAACTTCCATAGATTTGAATTACATTTTAGCTTAAAGTTTTCTCTTCAAAACTAGAAGTAATAGGTCTTTTTAACTAATTATATTTTGTACATAAGTACTGAAGAACCATAATCTCTATCAGTCTTCTGCCACTCATTATACTTTTTTTGAAATGACTCATGAAAATCTAGTTCAACATCAACTGGTGAAAGTTGTTACATTTGAAAATCATGCCTTAGCCACTTTGCGAACACATATTTAAAATCATAAATTAAATGGTCAATTTGTTGTTTACTTTAAAAAGCAACACTAAAGACGTGATCATGCACCGTAGCCTGAAATGTATTATTTTTAGCGATGATCATGTTCCCACATGAATTAAAGATTAACACTTTTAATAATTTATTGTCATTGAGAAAGATGTTTTGGATGGCTTCCCGCAGTCTACTTGCTCTGGCTTTGGAGCACCTGCCTGAGCGTTTGTACGTGCATACCAGACCACTACCTGTCAAAGCTGTCAGCAGAGACGCCGGCTGCCATGATGATTCATTCATAAAAGGCCCTCACTTAATTATTTCCAAATCAGGTCATATTGAAAGCTGGGAGATGTGTTTGCTTTATAGTAACGGTATGCCATCAGAGCTAAGCCACGCATCAAATCACAAACCCCTCTCAGATCCCTATGACACTTCGTTCACGTGAATGGGATTTCAGCCTTCAGTGCTCAGAGCAAAGCAAATTCCACCCACCCGGTGTGTCAGAGCTGGCCTAATAAAGGTGTTTATGCATTAAACACGATGGGATCATTTGATATTCTTGACAGACATCACCACAGACAAGTAATCACACCAATAACTCCCTTTTATTAAATCTTCAGTTTTATTAAGATCCTTTCTTTTTGTTGTCAAGGTTACCATATGCACTTACAAGTGCTGTAATACCAATGTCTATTCCACGAAATTTGGAATTTTTTTTAAACCAGTCAGCCCTTTATATATTAAATATCAGAGCTTTCTCTCTCACCTAAACTACTGCCAGTAACTGTCCTCACAACAGAAGTTGTTAGCAGGCTGAAATGTCTTAAAACATTGATGGTCAAAAGAAAGCTAAAAATATTTTTTTAAAAGCCAATCCAGTATAAGTCATGTTGGCCTGTTGAAACACGTGAAATAGTACAACTTTTACCTTCTGTTTAATGGTTTGTCGTAAAAATCCCAAGGCAAGAAATCAATAGAAACACTATTTGTACTGTTGATCTTACAGTCCATACTTAGAGTAACTCAATCACTTGTGTTTTTGTTGCTTAGAGTAATGTTTATATGCACATTTTAGTACACAAGTCAGGTAGATGGAAAGCAAATGCGAAGCTTTATAAGTTAAAGGAATGTGAAAAAAACAAAACAAAACAAACACTCAGCACACCGAGGCTGGCCTGTTGACTGAAAGAATGAACACGACTCAGAAGCTGTTTCAACCCAAGGAGGAAAAAGGGCAAGCCAGATGATTAACGATAACTGGACAGCAGGAAGAAATTGTGGCTGGGAAGTTGAGAGGACACAAGAAAGACACAGAGTCACTGTCAATGTGAAATACAGACCTAAAAGGTCCTTTTTTTTTTCTAAAATACTAAATATATAAAATATATTTTTTTGTCTTACCTTGATCTCATCGTATTTTCTAGTATCCAGGGACACATAGGAAGACAAATAGACAAATACTACAAGTCATAGAGCCTTGCCTTGTGAAGAACTAAATGGTTTATTAAATCTGCCTGCTGGGAACAAATGTTACCCTCAAATTGCACTAGAAATACAGTCTTAGGTAAATTTACCTCACTGCAAACCCCATTGGCATTAGCGCTTCTTCCAAAATGGTTTTTACACCATTAATGCGCTCTCAAAAGACCATCCTTCAATCTGCATGTCCCATCAAGAGGTTCTGCTTGACTGTGGGCAGAGGCTGCTGTATCAGTCTCGCTTCACAGATGATGAGAAAGACCGTTTGGGTGACCGATGAGCATCTTAACCTTCAGGGGTCACAGAGTGTATAGCAGAACGATGGTCATTATGTCCCAGACGGACAGATTCTCTGTGTAAAACTTGGATTTCTATGCAGGAAGATTTCTTTTTCACACTCAGGGGTTTTGCATTTTTCCATCTGTGGTGACCAGCGCTTCATGTTCTCAACCACTTCACAGCTTCAGTCCTCGATATGCAATTTCAGAAGACTGTCTCGGTCTTGCATTTTCTCCACAGTCCATTGTACCGCAAGCAAACAGCACCTCTGTTCATCAAATGCTGTATTGTGCCCCAGCTCCCCAGTTTCCCAACAAGACTCTTTGATGTCAAATTGACACTTTAGTGAACAGCTCTTCATGGATTTGATATTGCCTGGCAACTGCAGAAAATCCACTCCTTGTGGCTTCTTCAGGCGGAGGGAGGAGGACAGTTTGGATGGTGGAGAGGAAGAGGAAGGATTGTGATGGTATTAATAATAATGGTGATGTAGCTTTCTGTTTGGCTTGCCTCCAGGCAGCAGAGTAAAATTAAAGCCAAGAAAATCGGATTATAGATTCCCTGGGGGTGGGATGCCCAGTAGCCAGCTGATGAGCGTTCATCTAGTCTTAGCTGTACCCCGCACGGTGAGCCCCGCTGTTGGCTGGGAGGCCAATTTGTTAACTGTTATTGCTCGTTACTGCAGCTTCCTGCTCATGAAAGGGGGTTCCAGAGCGGAGACAATAACCAAGGTCTATTGTCTTGCAATTATCACAGTTTGAGGGATGGCGCTGGTTGATGTATTGTCTCTCAAGTCTCTGGCTTTGCTGATTGCCAATTTGCTCCAAGAACCCCCATAAACAACATCACCTGTGGTGCTTGAGTTAAAAATAAGCAACAAATTATTTTTCCACTCATCACATGTTGTCTGGGTTAAAACATATTTCTTTCTGAAGAAAGTTTGGCACTGTAGTACTTTACATTAATTACCTGTATGTTGTGAGGACAGAGAAGCATCACAGTGTCCTTATTTTTTTTTAACTTGGGGTGCAGTTTATTTATAAGATTAAATGACTCTTTATTTTCTTATTTACTCTAAATAGTTTGGTGATGAAGATGACAGGACTTTTGTTTGATTCTTCAAGATGTTTTGCTTCTTGTCCAAAGAGCTTTTTGTTGCTCTGAAGGAATAGCAAAACATTTTCAAGAATCAAAAAAGTTCAGTTGCCCTCATTTCGTCTTGCTAGAATTAGTGTAAATACTTTTCTTTTTTTTTCAAATCAAGTGACTAACACTGTTGAAACGTGATTGATTTGTCTTTTAATTATCATAACAGAAAATAATGAATACGAAATAATGTAAGAAACAAAAGAAAAAATACAGAGAAATCAGAGAAAGTTTTTTATTTTTATTTTTTCAACAAAATAGCATTTTAACACTTAGGTATCAGAAATAATAATGAAAAAAAGGTGAAAATCCACAAAGGTATAAAGCAAGAGACCAGTAAGATGTGTTATTTTATAGACTGGATTAGTATTACATTTATGTGCATCTATTAACATCATAATTATGATTATTCTTTTTTTTATTAATTAAATCAAAACTTCAGATCTTTTGAAGTAAGATTCTTCTGCAAGGTTATTAACAATTATTATCTTACCTGCTGTAGATAGCTTTTTGAATGACATCGGTTGGAGAAACAAAGCCTAACTCTGACCATATTGATGAGCTAATGGCTAGTCAGAGCAGGGGCCCACCCAAGGTGGGTTGCTGCCTTCCCATAACAACTGAAAGATTTCATAGCAATTTAGCTGAACGCCATTTAAAAAAAAAAAAACCTTAACACAGTTAATGTCGTCAGTTTCACATTAGATGATTATTTCGGCAGAGATGTTCTAATAATCTCACAGGAAGTGCCCCAGGCTGTGCTGGAAGTGGTACAGCTAACTGTTGGTGCTGTTATTTGTGTTTTCAAATAATCAAAGGTTTCTTTGTAAATAGCCGTGTAATGCAAAACTAACAAACAGATCAAAGTGAAATTGTAAAATTGTGGCAATTGAAGTTGTTTTAGGGGAATAGAGATTTCATTTTGAACTGTCCCCACTCAGACTAGGCATTAGATCATCAATGCAAACTGTGAATTGTGAATTAAACTCTATTTCTTCAAACTGAAATTGTTCAAAAAGGTAAGATATAAATTGTCAAAAACACTTCCACATAATCCCACCTCAGTAGATTAGATAGATTAGAGCTATTGCGAAAAATGTGCTGTTGTAGTTTTCATTGATTGACCTTTTTTTTTTCTTATGTGGCGTAATTATTTTTTCCCAATAGAAGTAACACTTAATAATGTTCCTAGGTAGTTAAATGATCACAGTTTAGCCTCGTATGCAGTGACATTACATTCTCAGTGTACCTTCTCGGGGCACTCAGGGCTCCTCACCAGACCTGCTCACACAAAGAGGTTTATTGTGTAACTGTGGCTCATTTTTAATGAAGCAGCAACACACTCCTCCCCTCTCTGCCGGACTCCTCCTCTGCTCCCACCTCTCTCATGAATATCACAGTGCTCCCCCCTCAATATTCATAAGCGTGTATCGATGTGGTCATGTGCGCCAAGGAGAGTCACAACTCCGGTGTGTGACTGTATGTGTGTGTGAGAAGCTGAAATAGGGAGAGAGGAGTAGACGGCCGCTGTTACTTGTCCTGCCGCGTCGCTCGCTGCATCTAAAGCCTCTCCTGTCAGACTCAGCTGGAGCGTTCTGTGGCTCTGCGCTGGGCTTCGCTTCTGAGTGGCTGAATGAGTGAATGGGATGCCAGGAGGAGATGCTCGCTGAGGAGTGACTGATGAGAACCGGCACTCCAGTGTGGATGGTGACCCCCTGTGTCCGTACCACCACTACCCGGGGAGATTTAGGGCGCCTGGCGTTTCCACGACAACTATAATGGGCTGCAATTTGTGCAGTTTACAGAAGCGAGAGGAACACTACAGGCTGCTGTATGAGATTGCACAGGTGAGCACTGGCACGGCAGGGTCTGGCATCGATTGTTGTATTTTGTGATTCATTATGCATGCCGAGAGGAGAGGAGTCTTAGTCTGGAGGCTTGTTGAAAGTGTTTTAGGTCAAAGATGGTAAAGATAGGAATGAGGGATTAGTGTTTAAAATGAAAGTGAGGTAGAATAATGGAGTGGAGGGAGGCTTCTTACTCAACAGCAGATGTGTTTTGAGTAATGAGCAGTTGCTTAGAGAGCAGCTACTGTGGAGCCCATTCATCCTGCTAGACTAGCCGTGCTGAGAGAGCAAGTTTTTTTTTGTGGAATTGTAGCACCTGGGCGCTACTATCTGGAGTGTTTGTGCCAATTTTTTTTTTTCATAAATGACTCTTAGCAGGTGTTGTTTGGCACGTTTTCTCTTTTATAAAGTTGTCTCTTGGCTCTTTGGCTGTATTTAACTGCACTGTGTGTTCTTTTAGTTCATAGAAAGCACAAGTTGTCGTTGATCTTAATTTAAGTACATCGATTTGCTCTTGACAGCTCCATTTACATTTTGCATTATCAGAAAAAAACACAAATAAAAAAACCTTCCCTTCGTTTGTTTATTTTTTGCACAAACTTTGTTCCAGAAGACGGCTCAAACAGGTCTTAAACAGAACTCTCACCATCATTTGGCCAATTTATATTAATGCTGGTCCTGCATTATGATGCTAAATTATACACATAACCTCTACTTATCAGAGGCTTTTATCCCTCATGGCTACTATCCAAAACAAGTAGGCAGAAGACACCACCTAATCGAGGGAGAGGAAGCCAAACAGCCAAACAAGCATCCCACCTCACCACTTCCAGTCTCTCCATCGGCCCTCTCTCTGTGACAGGCTAATAACTGTGAAACCTCTGCGTCTCCTGGAACTGGAGTACAGCACTCATCCCTTCCTCTCCAGTCGTGACTGCCTTCACGCCACTGTGATCACAGCCTCATTAGCCATTTTATACAACCATCCTGTGCATTAATTAGACGTGAAACGTCTCTCTTTACCCTCGTGAAGTGACAGGGTGTGGAGAAGCAGGGGAGGTAAACCAGTTTTTTAGAGTTAACCGCTGGTAGTAGCTTTTCAGCTCGTGTGCAACTTGAGACAGAGCCAAACTCTGTTTCTGGCAGGGCGATTCTGATGCATTAATGATTGAAGTAATGGTGTGGTGGTTCGGGCCTGTACATAATGGGGGTTTATACACTAAAGGTCTGTGTAATATTGGCAAAAAGACAGAACTGTCAAAGGACTCGGAAAGAGGAGTAGATAGTGAGTGCAGCTGCTGCCTCCCAACAGAAGAACCATAAAAATAGTGATGTATTGGTGCTTATCTTGGCTTTTGTGTCTCTCTTTGCAGCAGCTGTTAAGAAGTAGTCTTGACTCCTCTGCTCATAGTTCAGGAAAGTGGATCAGTATTTGCATAGCGGGCCCAGTCTCTGGGGCACAGTCAGCACTGACAGGAGCTCTCAGGCTCTGCTGTCCACCCACTAATATACTGAACTTGTTCCGGCACGAGCTGCAACATCAGCACCTACTTTTTGATCACCACTGTGGGAGGGAAGGTGGGAAGGTTATACAGTGTGGAGGATAAAGACCAAGATGGGAATAGTGAGGAAGCCTTTAAAGATGCAGAGACGAAGGGAACTAACGAGAGGAAGAAGAAACTGGTCAACGACGGGGTGGACTTGAAAGGGGGGCAAAAAAGGAAACATCCCACTGTCTTTCATAAAAAAAAAAAAAAAGAGCTCTTCCCACAGTCTTGCATTCGCACATCTGTGCACATGTTTGCAGATGTCCTCTGAGACAACAAAACAAGCAGCACATTCTTGGCAACAGCACAGCAAATCCAGAAAAGAGCATAAAACATCAGTAGAGGAAGACAGACACGGAGGAGCCGTGCTTTCCCTGCAGCTGTACAAGTATGTCACTGCATTGTTTGGTCAGTAGAAGTGTGTTTTGACAATTGGAATCTGTTTTCACTGCTCTAACTGCTGGCAATTTAGTCCTTTTTTTTTTTTGTCTGTCCAGCTTGCCCATCTTTCTCCCTTGCCTAGTGTTTTTATTCCCCCTCACTTTCTCACTTCTGCTGTTGAAATTTTTCTGTTTCGTAAACACCTAAAGATACAATCACACACATACTTGCCCACTCCACTCTGCTGGGATTATGCTGAATTGGTGAACGTGCGTATGCAGATGAGGTAAAGACGGCATGCTAGACGCGACAGCCCGACTGACCGGCCTCGCAGCAGGTGGATTTGAAGAGCAGGAGTCCGTCTCAGGGTTTCGTCGGCCACCCTCCTCTTCATCCCTTCACACACAGAAACTATTTTGACAGTCTCTTCCTCTGCCTGACCTCACAAGCTGTCGGAGATTTATTGCTACCCCCCCCCCCCC
>NC_051440.1:9887171-9888854 GCF_001649575.2 Kryptolebias marmoratus | reverse complement strand
CCCCCCCCCCCCCCCCCCCCCTTTGTTTCTGTATTCTCCCGTTCCTTCTATTCTCACGGCTGCAGGTGTTCTGTATGGAAATGTGTTCACCTTTCTCAGCTGGCCTGCGGAGTTGTCTCAGTGAGCTGACGTTTTTTTTTTGTTTTTTTTTTTACTCATTGAGTCTACTTTCTTACCTGAACAGGAATACATAGGAACCTTCTGACTGCCTTCCCATCCCTCCCACTCAGGACTGATTAATGTGTGTCCATCTTTCTGTCCTTGTGCTGCTGTCTGTCTTTCTCTGTTTGATTCCTCTGATTGCTCATCTTGACTGATTACATTACTTTCAGCCTTTGCTCTGGCTGCTCCCTGCTGGACTCCACTCCAGTTAATCTTCCAGTGACTGTCTTTGAGGAGAAGTTTTCTTCTCTTCTCTGGTCAGTGAGGATGGAATCTTGAACCTTTAAGGTTTAAGGTTCGACAGGTGAACCAGAATTTTAGGCAGCGGCTCGGGACAGTTTTGCAGTTTTGGCATACAGTACTGTGGCTGATACGCTCTGTGATGTGACAGGGTTTTGTAATTCCCTTTGTGTCCATTGTGTCCCCCCTGTGAGTGTCACACATTGTCTGTGCACCACTAAAACTCAGTGATGTGTGGCTTTTTGGTGCCTAATTAGCAGGATGGCAGATGTTGAGGAGAAGCTATTTAGCATATATTTGAGTCAGATTGAGATTTTTGTATGTAAAAATACAATAATGCTCTGCATTGTTTTTTGATCTTTTTATATATAGTATTGAAATCAAAATTATACAGACTGAAAGAAGCTTTAAAAGAATACACACATTTTAAACAAAAAAATCATGCAATCTGTTGGAGTAGGTGTTGGAGGTGACTATAAAGTAATAGCTCACCAAATTTTAGCTGAATATCTATAAAACTGACTGTGTTAAAGCAATGTTTGTGTTTGCTAAGGTTGATTTGGTGTTGAAGCCATCTTGACTTGGGTTGACTCCAAACGATAATCAGCTGTAGATGTACATTTAATGATTCATTCAGGAGAGTTTAATTAAAATTCGTTCAGTGGTTCATGTGATATTTTGCTAACAGACATGGCTGATTCCATCAGGTAATGGCAAAGCTTAAAACAAAGCTCAACAAAGGAGCTGTTGACTCCCTGTAGTGTGTGACAGGTATGACTCTTAGCTACTTATTATAATAATTTTTGTGTTTGCTAAAGTTGAATAGCTGTGGTGGCCATCTTGTATTGGGTTGACGCCAAACATTAATCATTTGTACATCCAATGATTTTTTTTTTTCTGAGAATTTCACTGAAATTCATTTACTGGTTCTAGAGATATTTTTGCTAACAGACAGAAACGTGACTCCAAAGGTTTAGATCTTGAGCAATCTGTTAGTGTACAGAGTATGCGATGGGAATGACTTTTGGCTACTACCACATCAAACTGTAGCTCAGTATTTATAAAATGCACTGAGTTACAATCACTTTGTGGTTTCCTAAGGTTGATTAGTTGTGGTGGCCATCTTGAATCAGACTGACTCTAAATGTTAATCAGTTGTACAGGTGCTGGTCATAAAATTAGAATATCATGAAAAAGTAGATTGATTTCAGTAATTCCATTTAAAAAGTGAAACTTGTATATTATATTCATACATTACATACAAACTCATATATTTCAAAT
>NC_051440.1:9876620-9885838 GCF_001649575.2 Kryptolebias marmoratus | reverse complement strand
AATTAAACGAAATAAACATTTGAAATATATGAGTTTGTATGTAATGTATGAATATAATATACAAGTTTCACTTTTTAAATGGAATTACTGAAATCAATCTACTTTTTCATGATATTCTAATTTTATGACCAGCACCTGTATATGTGCATCCAGCAATCCCTCTGAGAGTTTCAATAAAATTAGTTTGCTAAATCACGAAATTCTTTTCTCACACATGCAATTACATTATTACCCACCTTCCAAAGTAGTAGGAATTAATTAAGGTGGCAGAAGCTGCAGGGATTGTCAAACTAAACTTACTAACAGTATGCTAAACTATCAACTTGATGCATTTAACGTTGCTCTGTAATGAATTTCCACCCTTAGATTACAGAATTTAGAGCACCCATTTTATATTTTATCCTGTTTCATACCTTTCCAACGAGTCATTTTTTTTAGTAGAAGTTTTAAAAGCAGCATGGCCGGTTTGGTAAGTTTTATTAGGCAGAAGAAGAATCACTTTCCACTGCATTTGAGAAATAAATGGAAAGCAGCTTCTCAGTTCAATGAGGCACAGCAGTCTCTGATAACTTGCTGATGCATATGAATGAGAATGAGGCACCAGCAGCAGCGTGCACACACACACACTCGCTCTCTCACACACACACACACTTTTCCCTCCAAGAAACCAAATTCTACTCTTTGTGAATATTCTACTCTAAAACCAGAAAACCAGTGTTGACCATTTTGCTTGTCAGAAAGTCACCTGTTTTGTGATTTAACGTCAGCGCCTAATCGTCTTGTGGTAAACAGTGTGATAAAGTTGGCGGGACAGAACAGATGGGCATGGAATAAAACAGAACTCGAATGTTTTGCTTTTATTCCCAGGCTGAAAGGCAGTTTTCAGGAGGAGAATGGACAGGATTTTGTGTTTTGTGTGCTAGCAGCAGATGTGAAACCTGTGGACCGGGGAAGGTCTAAGAAGGATACAGATGACTTGCTGCTGCTGCTGCCTCTGCAACACCACTGACCAAGTGTGTAATGGATGTCTACTCAATGAAAAGGTGAAGAGCTATCAGAACAGCCAGACTTCCTGAAAGGAAAACCATTGGCAAGTTGCTCTGAGATGCATACAGAAAGCCAGCAGAAGAGTTTGGGTTTTCTGTTTGGGAGAAGATATTCATTTGTACTGATTGTTTCAAGTTGCAAAGTGTAAGAGGAGGTACTCTACTGGCTCAGAGCTCTGAAAGGTCTGGAACCAATAACAAACCCTCCTTAATTTAGTTTTTGTCATTCTAGAGTGCTAGAGCTGTTCTTTTTGTTGTTGTCAATACATATACAAATTCAAAGCTAATCTCTGGCCCAAAAATTGCCCAGGGTTCGTGCATGTTTCCTCACAGTTTTAAGTTTCCAACCAGTCCCCAACAGTCGCCGTCCACTAAAATTCCTCCATTAGCTGTGGTGAATCTACCCAATTAAAGTCAACACAACAGCAGTGCTAGTTATCATTATCATTATTAGCAGAAGATGAATGAATGTCAGGTTCCCTGTGCTTTTCTTTCATTTGATAAACTAAATATTTCAGTGTTTGGACCATTTCTGTTGGTTTAACAAACAATGATTTGCATTTTGCAATTTTAAGTGATGCTGCACATTGAACAGACTAAGATGGAACTTAAACTTCCTCATCTGCTCCACCATCTGCTTAATTGAAAGGTTTGTTTGCAGTCAGGACTCGTCTGCACCACTCTGGAAAAAAAGGGGGGAAAAAAAAGAAACGTTTTCCGGTGTTTATATTGGTTCTTTGTTCACACATTCTTACAAAGATGTTGAAACACCCATATTGTGCCACTATATAGTGAGAATGAGAAGTGCAAACGCAGCAGAAAATACCGGTTTCAAAAAATGTCCAAAGTAGTTTGAATGGAGCCTAAATTTCATTATCTTTACCAAGAGAGTTTACCAAGTCCTTCACTAACTGCCCAGATTTTTGATTGCATGGAGTGTGTACGCCAACACCCCCATGTGCCACAATAAAAGCTTCCATGTGATGGAGCTATACATATAAAAAAAAAGACAAAAAAGGCTGTCAGTTAAAACACAAACAACAACAAGGACACTTGCTTTGAGCAAATGATGTGGGCAAATAAAGTTATTTACATATGAATAATTTATTACTCAGAGATCACAAGGACAACAAAATTATGCCAAGTTCCTGATGAGAAATCACTTACTTCTTCTGTTTTTGTTTGAATAAATAGTGTTGGACAAACCAGCAGATTATAACCATTTCCTGTAGTCTGGGTGTAAACTGCAGACCCCTGAGTTACAAGCACGTTCCAAACGATGTCTGCATATGGACATGAAGAACTATGTTGAGCCCTTAATTGAAGAAATAAGCAGCAGATTATTTTTAGGCCTAGTGTCAGAACAGAAATATGCACTGTAAAAAATGCTTCTGGACCCAACAGCTCTACAGCGTCCCTGCTTTATGGGCACATCTTCACCTCTATCTACAGACAGCTTTTAATGTTCTCATTTTTCTCCTCATCACTTTTAAGGATGCTTCTCAACTAGGGGTGCTGAAATATGAAAAAAAATATATTCAAAGTTCTTTTGGTCAATATTGTAATCATAAATCCTGAAAACAATTATTCATTGAGTTTGGAAACATTGCATGAAAGCTGAGATTTTCCTTCATGGCTTCTTGTTGAACTTTTCTTTAAAATATCTGCAAAGTACTACAATTTGGGAGGCTGTCTGAAAAAAAATCAAGAACAAATAAATACAATCAGCAATACAATAATCGTCCATTGTGTTCTCTGGCCCTATGAAATCTGTTTTTTTTTTGTTTGTTTGTTTGTTTATTTGTTTGTTTCAGCTCATTCAGGACATGAGACAGGAAGGGAGTATGCTCGCAAAGTGAAATAAGGCAAAATGTTTTTAACAATCATAATTTTTTGGTTGATTATACTGTTTTTATGATCATTTTGGAGCGAATATCAAAATTGAAACTACCAATTGGATTAATTTTGAGCCAATAAAATTGAGAAAAGACGGGTGGAGAAAAAAAAGAAGTTTGACTGATCTTGCGTCAATGTTGGGAGAATAAGCTTGCAACATAATCTGGTGTTTTGGGGCCACTTTGACCATTTCAAAACGACGCAAAACAGACAATGAAGTGGACAGCTGTAGGCATACAAATCATTCTCGTGCCTAAGAAAAGATAAGACGTATTTTTTAGTCACCTCTGTTCTTATCGTATCCTTCAGTGCTCTCTTTGTGTTTCATCATACAACTTCTAACCAATCTCCTGATCTGTCAGTCATTCCTGTTTGGTTTCAACACAAAGGAATGTTTGACATTGCTGCTGTCTGTCTCTGGCTTTCTGGAGGCTGAAAAGAAAATCTAAATATGCTGAGATGATAGTTTGCTTTTAAAACTCTCTAAAAAGGAAAATTAATCTCCTATGCACTCTAGAGTATTTCTCTTAGCATCTAATGTTACTCCCATAGATTGTTGCACACCCATTGCCTCACACTGACTTGGTAATTGGAGATTTCACGGTGTAATTTTCTCCTGAATCACACATAGAATGGCGTGACTGTTTCGGTTTGTCAAAATATTGTTGGTTTTTCAACACAATGTTACAGAGAGGGGAAATTTAAAAAACAGATAATTAAAATCCAGGTCACACCTTTTCGCTTGGAGATGCGAGTCGCGCTCCTCAGACACAGACGATGTGCCACGAGACGTGGAGTCAATGGGTTTTTATCACTCCGTCTACTAAATCTCACTATAAAGGAGCAGAAGGGATTTAAGAGGGAGCTGATGAATTGACCTTTTCCTTTTCATGTGTTTCTTATCTCAATAAGAACTCGGCCGACCTTTTCAGCCTCGTATCAGGCCTCCGCACCACCTTGTTGTCTTCTTACTGCTCTCCAACCCCTGCACAAGCGTGGCTCTTAAAAATTGGTTTTATCTCCTGTGTGTGCTTCCATTTTTTACCAATTTCTTTCAATTTTCTCGTAGCTGCTGCCAAGGAAGAGTCACACAAACAAATCATTTTCCTTGGGGAAGTAAAGCTGTTTATCAGAGAATAAATTTCTCTGTATCTTACTGCTGAGTGTCGGACAGTTTTTTTTTTCTTTGGCGGTTTGATGTTCAGCCGCATTTAGACAAGGGCTGGAATAGCAAAAGTGTCAAATAATTTAGATGGGAAAAAAAGAAGAAACAAGTTACTGATTCAAATAAAGATCTACACAGTTATTCCCATTCACCGTCATTGGATGAATGTAATATCTCTGTCTTACCTAAAGGGTTAGGCTGATTTAGGTAAGGATGACATCAGAGTGGCATCATCCGTGAATAATACTTCAGCTTGTCATAGTCTGTTTTACTCTCAAATTCTCATCAAGACTAAAGGCCGTCAACTTCAATCAGAGTGTGAGGGGATCTGAAATTAAATTTTAAAAACTACATGCCTAAAATGTCAATCCTGAGGGAAGTTCAACATCTTTTTATTAAAACCAGCAATTCCTGAAGAAAAATTGACCATCACCTTGCATGCCCCAAGATTTAACAAAAATTATTTTATAATCCTTTAATGCTCAGGGTATGTGCTGGGGATGACTCTCAGCTACCACCACACAAAACTTTAGCTCTGAATTTGTAATATTTGCTGAGTTATAACCATCTTTGGGTTTGCTAAGGCTGTGACGAGCATCTTTAATCAGGTTGACTCCAAAAGTTAACGAGTTGTAGATGTACAGCCAACGATTACTTTCTGAGAGTTTCATTAAAATTTGTACTCTTTCCTGACATTTTGCTGACAGACAAACTCGGTTAACTCCAAAAATCAATGCCAAAGTTTTAAACAAAGGTTTATGTAACCTGTTTGTGCTTATAGTATATGTGACGGGGAAAACTTTCAGCTACTACCATTGTATATTGTATCTCAAAATCTGTCAAGCTAATTGGATAATAACTGTTTTTGTGTTTACTAAGGTCAGTTGGCTGTGGTGGCCATCTCGGATCAGATTGACTTCAAAAGTCAATCATTTGTAGATATGCATCCACAGAAACAGGCAATTACATTGTGGCGGCAGGTGAAAATAAATTACTTTCAATGCACCATGCGTTAGAATTGGAAACAATAGAGGAAATAAAATAGTTTCCTGTTTTTGTCCTTCGTTTGTTAGACTATCTGACCCAAAGAAAGCAAAAGACAAAGGAAGCATATTTTTCTTCTCCTATTATCATTATCCATGACTTGATAACTCAGAACATGACATTATGCATTTTAAAGCAGATTTTCCCCCTTATCCCTTCTGTGCAATAGGATATGTGCATACATGATTGTTTATGTAAATATGTGTTGCGCGCGTGTGTGCGTGCATAATAATTTGTGTGGACGCATAGAATTGTTTGTCTAAATTAGTTTGCGAATGTGCTTGACGATTGCTGCGAGTGTGTGCGTGTTTTATGCAAATGTGAGTGTGTGTGTGTCCGGTGGCTTTTATGGAGGACTTTGGGCTGGGAAATTATGCTCTCAACTTTTGTGTGTGTTTGTATATTTTCTGCAGAGTGTGAACAGACCTGACAGCTTCTGCTTTTCACTACAAACACTGGTAAAAACAAAGAGCTGTGGGTTACACACAGGGAGCCGCGCATCTGCATCCAGGGTGCCTCTTAGCTGATTATCTATGTTTAAACAGACACAAGCGCCCTCATTAATTCTTTGCCGTTCACGTTAATGCATTTGTTGTTGTCTCTTCCCAATTAGAGAGCATTGTAAGGCCTGGATGGATTGTAGGCACAAAGACTCTTCATTCATAAACCAGCTATTAGTGGGAAAAAGTGTGCTCCTTTGCAGAAATTAGAATCAGTTCACAGTGGAGACATTGTGTGTTTAAAGTCATTTCACAAGTCCAGGTGTTAATGAGAATTACTGCACAGATTATAATGAAACTTTCAGAAAGTAATCACTGGGTTGACATCTACAACTAATTAACTTTTGGAGTCAACCCAATGTAAGATGGCTGCCCAGGCAACATGATCTTAGCAAACAGAAACTTATCTATAAAATTTAGTCAGTTTTGCAGATATTGAGCAAATATCTGGAGTAGCTAAGACTAATTCACAACTTAAACTCTGAGCGCAAACTCAACACACAAGATACGTGTAAAAATTGTTGCCGTTTACAATTAGAATCAACTGTGTCTGTTAGCAAAATATCTCACAAACCACTGAATGGATTTTAATGAAGCGTTTAGAAAGTAATCATTGGGTGGATATCTACAGCTGATGGCTATACCTCAGTGAACTTTACAGATAATGAGCTTAAATTTGGTGTGGTAGTAGCTGACAGCCATGCACAACACATACTCCAAGCGCTAACAGATCATGTTAGATCATGAGATATATCGCAATATTGCATGAGATTGGACACAATGTTATTTTCAAGGTTTTATGTTGTTTTTTAACATAAAAGGATCTCAGTTTAAAACAATGGCACGAAAGGCATTATGAAGTCCTTCAAAAAATACTAAGTCTTTAATTTAAAAAGTCTTTAATGCTATGGGATTGTTTGTTTGGCTCGCCATCTCCCTAGTGAAGAGTCACTTTAGCTTACAGGTGAGACATCCCTTATATAAACTGCTCACAACAGCACGATAGTTTTGGTTCTTTATGATTTAAGTTGAAATATGCAAACCTATGAACACTGAGAGATCAACAAGCAATCGTTTGCTATGAAATAGAAGAGTAATGGTATTTTCACAATACCATAAGATCACTCTCCCTTTTTGTTGGTTGTAAACAACTTCTTATGACGGCTCGTGTTAGTCTATATGAGTCTCTACGTTTGAAATGCCAAGAGCGTTTCATAAAAGCCAGATACCAGAAGTCATTACAAGAAAAGAACTTCTGTTTTCCTCTACTTATAAAAGCACAAGCTTTAGCCAAAAACATTTAAATATGTTTTGGTCTGAGATGCTGCTTCTCTGTTCCTAAATTTTATTCAGATCTTTAGTGCTTGTGACTAAAAAAATATATTTGTGTTATGATTAAAACTTTCCTCTTTGTCACTCTTTGTTTGTGAAAAACTTTTATGATCATTTTTTATTTAAATAATGTAGCTGGTTGTAGTTGGTTGTCCTCATACCATATAGAAATTATTTCTAATATAAAATACATTTAAAATCATTCTTAGTTTCTTTATACTTTCCTCTCAAGGAGTTAAACTTTCCTGCAATTTGTTAAAAAAGTCTTGACCAACAGTTCCTTCTTTATTAAGTTTAGTTATTAAGTCTTATTAAATTGTGGCTGCTTTTTCACTCATTTTCCATCAAGTTCTTGTACAGAATATTTAATCTAGCGGCACATTGTTCCATTTGTGCTAAAAGATGAGGAAAATTGACAATTGCAGGACAAAAGTAGTGTTAGACCTAATATACTACCAGCAACAGAGGAAAGGTGACTGAAAGTTGTGTCTTTAAGAAGTGTGGAAAATAATCCAGCAAAGACCTGACACAGGACCTGAGTGATGCATCGGTCTTCAGTTGATCGTTACTGTATGTTTAATTTTAAGCTAATAACTTGTTGTTGCTTGGATGCAGTTTCAACTATGTTATGTTAGACCGTGGCACTAGCATCAATTAAAGAAACTGTCTTTGTGACAGGCTGCTGGTAACAAAGTGTCAAAAGATCCTATTCACAAAAGTTTTTTTCTAGGTTGTATATCATATGTTGATGTAAGACTGGTTCATCCCTTAGATTTTGGAGTCATTTTATGTCTAAATGTTTCACACTTCAGAGTTAAACAAAATGAAAAAAAAAAAAACAATTCTATGAAAATGATTAGGTCCAAAGATTGAAGAAGAGGATAAAAGCAGCCATGGCATAAAGAAAATTAGCAATCAAAACAAACTTAGAAGATTATACGAAAATTTGTCTACTTACAAGCCAAATATATAAACAACAAGGGCGATTCAAGACTTTTCGTTCCAGTTCTATTAGTTTAGCAATTAAACAGCCAAAGTTAAGTTTACAATGAAATTAGGCAGATATAATTAAAATATTGTGTCAAGACTATTGTAAGATGCTCATCAATTTGTTAAATAGCAGATACAGTCCTGCTCACCATTATTGGCACCCATGAAGTTTAAGTACATATAATGGAATATTTACTGAAGGAAATTCATCAAGTAAAACAACATTTTATTGCTGATAGATTGTGCTTGATGCAAAACAGCAAATGATCAAAAACATTTAAAAAGATAAACATTATGAGGAAAACAAAGAAAAACATAATTTTTATCATGCCAATGGTATTGGCACCCTTTGCTGCAAATCAATATGAAAACCCAATTTGGCTCACCTGTTGCAAATCACACATAAAGATCACTTGTGATGGACTGCCTCCACACATGTGACATGAATTAACCAATGAATGATCATGAAGATATTCACTCAGCTATGCAAATCATGAAGGGCTGCCAATAATGGTGAGCAGGACTGTAACTGTCATTTTAAAAAAATAACTGATTGTTTTGTTTGATACAAAAATAAAATGAAATCCTTTCATTTCATCATGATATAATAGTACAGAGAGTTGATAAAGGCTAATGTATTATCTGAGGTCCACATGACCTTTTTATAAACTGCAAAATGCCACCATGTTTTGTTTACAATAACTTCTGGGTGAAGTGTCTGAATTTTAGTTCTTCAGTGAGATGCTGTTAGATGGTGACAAAATAAGGTTCTTTTTTCTCAGCTGATAAAATGCAATAGGACCTGACAGTATACACATGCTTTTTCTTATCTGTTTCATACAGTCCACTAAGTGTCCAGCCCCCCACCCACCCCTCTCCCCATCTCTAGTCATAAAATATCAGCTCCAGCATCGCTGGTGACATTTGAAGAAATAGGATGGTGTCAGGGTAAGGGCTGCCTGCGTCATCTATAAAAAGACGTGACAAAGCCTTGAATTCCTGTGGCAGAAGCTTTCACTGACAGCCTTTTTTCACTCCATCTGCCTGCTCTCCTGCTCTGCCTTTCTATCATTTCGTTTACTTTTATTTTCAGCCCCTGCCAGGCTCCTGAAACTCTGAAGGTGTGGATTGTCACGGGAAGCTCTGAGCTTCAGAATACTTGGAGAGAATGGCTGCTGCTGGCACGCAGTAGATGATTATTCTGTGCATGTGTGTTGGGGGTGGAGGACATCAGGGGTGTCACGG
>NC_051440.1:9839671-9876512 GCF_001649575.2 Kryptolebias marmoratus | reverse complement strand
CCCCCCCCCCCCCGGGTGAGGTAGCCATGCTGGAAGTCACTCCACAGGTCAGCCGGCACCCCCTGCAGCTCCCATGATAAGCCCAGCCTGACAGCCATTTGATGGGAAGGGGCGACATACGCTCACACCTCCCCGCTCCAAGGCTCACATGGCCAGACTTCAGGGAGGAAAGCGATAAGAAGGTCCGCGGGTCCCATTTCCAAAGACTGGAAACACGAGGATCCAGTTACAACTGGTATTATCTGCAAAATCAAATCAAAGTACAATCCATTACCTGTTGGGCTTTGTTAATTAAAAGCTTTAGGTCTCCTGTTTTTCAGGCTAAAATGTTGTGCACATGATGGCGCACTGTGTCAAGTGGTGCTGTGGCATTGCTGCTGCCACTGTCACACTGACACACTGACACAGATACAAAGCTCTCACTCCTGATGAGCTGCATTTGTAATGAGAGCGTAGCTTTGTGGAAACTCTTAAAAAGAATCAATGCTCCATCAATGTAGGGTGAATTTCAGTTGACACCTTGGTGTAAATGTAATTTAATTGGATTGCAAAATCCATTTAAAAGTCCAATTGCATTAGGGGTGTAAGTAAGTAAGTGTATTGATTTACAAAAAGTGTTTCATAAGAGTATGATAAACGTAATTGTCGCTAAATAAATCCTGCACATTGCATTATATAGCAAAAAGAAGGAGCCAAATTATACAGTAATTCAAGCAGGCTTTATTGCGCTTGTAAAAGGGAGTAAATTTTTACAACGCAACACATTGTTGTGAAGCTGCAGCTTGCATACGTTCACAGTAGGAAGAAGATGCAATCTTTGTGAGCTTGGAAGGGCGAATGAGTTTTCTCCCTCGCAACACTGCAGTCAACCCAGCACCTCCTACACAATCCAGATCTTCTCACACTCAGCTCCTCTTCCTCGCAGCCTCAACTGTGGAAGGCAGACCGGCAGAGGGGAGCACTGTAGAGCGGAAGCACCTGCCCTATTAGTTTCCTTGTTGTGCGAAAACATAATGTTGCATTTGGGGATTGATTTAGTCAACCCTGGAAGTGTTTTAGCCTCACTGCACAGCCTGAGAATGCTCGGGTGTAAGTCAGACTCACATTTTTAGCTGCTGCCTCAGTCAGAATGATGTTATAGGTTGCTGGTATGAACAAATAATAGAGGAAGCGCCTGCCAGAAATGATTTTTACCTGCCAGGACTGTTTATAGACTCATTTTTGTATTTAGTTTAAATAACACAGCAGACCTATCGTAAGCCCAGATACTATCAGCCTTGTGTTCTTTCTTTGTTCGCACCTGAACAAGCTCAGCCGTGATGTTTCGTTCCTGTTCTGCACCTTTCATTACGTGGTATCAGGTTACTCTGTCCCGTTTGAATCATTCAGAATCTGGCTTTCCTATGTAAGAGCAGTTTCCTACCAACCATGACCAAGTAGTGATTCCTAGTTCAAGCAGTGACTGACAGGAGGATGGATATCAGGTGTTTCTCTGGACTGCCGAAGTGCAGAAAAGCAGAACTGAAAGACAAAAGCTCATATTAATACATGCATACTCCAACATCTGGTAAGCATTGAGAATTGACTGAGAATGAGATCACACTGAGATCATTTCACAGGCATGTGGAAGCCTCATTGTCAAGAACAGTGTGAGGAAGTTGGATATGAAGCAGCCACTGCTATATAACATTGAAAGGACACAGTTGACTTGATGTGGTGATGCAATGATGTGGTGGCTGTCTGTCTTGGCTCACAATTAATTCAAACCTCAACTGGAGTCTGTATGAGTTGGGTTGCCATGTTTTCTTTGTGTCTACCTGGATTTTGTCTGAATACTTTTTGCCTAATAAGATGTATGTTGGGTTTATTAGTGGTCCTAATTTGGGATTAGGAGTGTTCTGATTCTCAATAATTCAAGACACGGTAATGAAGTTAAAAGAAATAACCCAAAATGGTAAAGCAAGTTGAATCAAAAGCAGCTGGACTTCTTTTTTGTTCCTGAAGAAATTTTGTTTCCCATATAAAAAGTTTTCTCAGGCCTTTACATCATAACCCTGATCAGTATTAAGAAAGCACCTCGGATGAGAATCAAAACATCTTTAAGAACCAAAAGAAGCCCAGTTACTCTCAATTCAGCTTGTTAGGATGGTCTTAGGATGGGGTTTGAGCCAGTTTGTTTTGTGTGTATCTATGTTGGCTTTGTGATAGATTAGTGTCTGCTGTCCAGAGCAGACTAAAGCACATATAAAAAAACAAATGTACAAACAAAGAAACAAATAAATGATTGAAAGAAACAATTAGTAGATGTCTTGGTGAAGACATGATAGTGTAGCAGCTTGTCTCTGCAATATGTTTATATTTTAGATGTCTTGCCACTGCAACTTTTATATGCAATTATGCAGTAAAAGATAAATAAAATCATCTCCCCTCATGTGGCAAACATATTGTCTATGGAAATAAAAATTTTGTGACATACAGTTAAACTGGTTGATATAAGTCAAAAGGAAGTGTAGAGTTCGATCCGCAGAAGCCAAACTAGCAGCAAAACTGCTATTTTTTAAAAATGTATTTGAGTCTCAGTGAGTGTTGACATTCAGGACACGTGGATGTGATCGTCCACTGGGGTGAAGAGTGTGCCAGAGACACAATACAAGACAGACAGGCCTCAGACAGAATAATGTCAGGGAGGGCACATAGTTGTAGTCCATTAGTGTCATGGGCTCATCACTAACTTAGGAGTGTCAGTGGTCCATGTCAGTTTCTGAGCGCTGCTGTCATAAACACTGAGACGGTGACTGATCAGTGCCAGAAGACTATGTAAGTCTCAGAGTTAAATCAACTCCCAAACAAAAAAAATTACAAAAAAGCTGTACCTATTGATACACAAGATAAGATAAAAGGTTGATAATGACATAAAATGCCTCTAGTAAAAGCAGATTAAAAAAGTGAATCTGGTTTGATGGTTTTTCTCAAAAGTGGGCCTTGAAATTGGCCGAGAGAATAGAACAGGGGTAATCGATAAAGAAAGGTCTGTTTGTAGACTCTGAGTTAATTTTAGACTGTTAGCAAATTAATCAATAGCAGAAAATGTTTAGGGAGAGACAGAGGAATGAGAATAAACACCATCTTCCACCTGAGGGATTTTGAATGTCAGAGAAATGACAGACTGGTGTAAATGAAAGAAAAAACATTTAAAAAAAGGTCAAAGAGGTATGGGTATGGTGGTTGGTTGTGTTGGTCTGGTTTGGTTGCATGTAATTCAGGGATTTTATATGCTGAAGAGAAACAACAACAATGGGTTAGCCATTTCAGCTTAGTTGTGTTCCAGAAAATATGGTCAGAAAACATCCTGGCTGCTTGGATAAAATCTGTCTTTTTGCACAGGAATGAATTTGGCAGACCCCAAACTGAAAGAGTTCTGTTTCCTCTTATTTCTTTGGTTTGACAAGTCTGCACTTTATCCCCCCACACCTCCCTGATGGCCCCAGGTTAGTCTGTGATATATAGATCCTCTTACAAGAAAATGGTTGTTCAAGGATAAAGATTGCTACTGCTGAAAAGAACTTTGTGTCAACATTACAGAATATTGATGCCCCCTTTTTAGCTGTGATTTACTGTCAAGATGAATAAAAATATATTTTCTCTCTAAAACAGGGTATATTATTATTTATACTGCACATTGGATAAACCTGAGCTTTATTCTCTGGACACTGATGAAGATAAGCAACCAGAGGGAATGCATTTTCTAACTTCCTTTTGAGGTGAGAAAATATATGTCTGAGGAAACAAAGGGTCTGTTTAGGATGCTTCATACATAGAACCAACTTATTTATTTAGCTTGAAGATGATACAACTTTCCATAGAACCACATTTGAAGAGAGCTGAACTCATTAATCAAATAACTGTAATTCAACATTTTTTTAACTAATTGTCAGACAATTTGGTTTCTTACAAATCCATGCCTGTATGGGCTCTTTCTTTAGATTTACCAAAAATCTATTATGTTTTGATGAGCCTGCCTACATGGTAATCTTCTACCAAGAGGTGAACAAGAGAGGGTCCAATAGAGCAATAAATGTTCCGTTTACAAGAAGCAAATATTGCTACTAGTTGCAGTCATGATAGGTATTTTTAGGACATTATCAGTGTCTGGATGCCAGTACAGTAGACCTCACAACATTTTTTTAAGTAAGTTTTGTGTGACACTATCAGCACCCTCTGACCTGTTAATATTTAGTGCTTGTTTTAAATGTGTGAACCAGACTGAGAGAGGACAACAAAAGTGCCAGATGTGAACAGGTTTTAACAGGTTGTCCAATGGCTACAAGGGACCAATTAGTATTTGTCATAACGTACCTTCTCCCCACCACTGGCCTGTACGTTTTCAACACACATTTTGTGTTTGCCTAATTTGTGGTTCAAATTTCATTGGCATCGTCATCTACAGACCTTCTTCGCCCGTTTCTAAGTCACAGAATTGTTATCTGAAAAATCACAGCGGAACAGATGCTTTGCTCCCAAGCAGTTGCGCTCAGCTAATTATAAAACACTAGGTAAATGTTGAGCAGATGCCCTCCACCATCCCCCCTCCCCTCCCCTTCACAGCTTTCCATTTGAGAGAGCCATTTGGTCTCATTCTAGTGTTACATTGGCTCCACATGGAGTGGCGATCCATGCCAATCTGCTGCCGTGGTATAAACGAACCTAATCGCTCGCCAACTCTGCACTCTGTCTGTAAGACAAGAACAAAAAGATTTCTACTTCAGTTAAAGTGGTGTCATATCCTTCTTTGATGCCTGGTTTTTCAGCTTGAAGTGACTAGTTTGGGGGCAGTTTGGGGGCTCAGAAAGGGATTGGTTGTCAATTGGAGAGTTGGCGGATTGATTCATGCTTCCCCACCACACGTTGAAGTGTTCTTGGGCAAGACATTAAACCCTACGGTGGCCTCGATCTGCTGACTTGTATGTGTGCGTAAGGTTGGATGGGGCTTATGGTGTAAAAATGATTTGTACAAATGTATTCTGTTTTGATTTAGAGTTTGAAGAACACTTAACACTGTCCTATGTGGCTCCCATACCTCTTGAGTAGTAATCATTGTTGTGCATTAGGGCATTTTGCTTTTGCCAGCATCATTCCATAATAAAGCCACTATTAGACAAAGAAAAAAAAATTGATAGTATTGTGACCTGAATATTTTTGTAAACTAGATGCCTAAACTCACCTGAAAATGCCATTGTGTGAATAAACAATTTTGTTTTTCTTGCACTTTGCTTCACATATTTCTTTGGAGGTTTTATCTATTTTTTTGTTTGCTTTTTGCAAATCCTGCAGTGTTTCTTGATGACACCATTCGACTTTCTACTGCAGAGTCCAGCTGTGTTTTTTTCCTAGCAGTGTCAAACACAGCTTGAAAATGTTGATTGTTTGATTTCCATTATGTTTTTTGGTTAAATCGAGCCATGTTACCACTGGAGGTGCAATAATAATTGATGGTTGCTGTTCACGTTTGATATAAAAGCCCTTGTTGTCATTTGTTCAACTATTTATGACGAGCAACCCTTGCTGCAGCATGGACAAGAGTGTCAACTTTCAAAAAAAAGCTCATTGTTTTGCATCAAGCTAAGCTGTGGGAAAGCAGCATTTGTTTCTTAAGCTCTTGTCTAGACTCCATGTTGTTCTTTGTGGTCTTTTTCCAGCATTTTCTTCTCTCTCTTGGCTTTATTACCCCTCATGCCACAAACTCTGAGCTAGGGAAGGCAGAGCACCTGTCATTTCTATGGCAGGTTTTGTTTCTTATCTCTGCCACAACCACAAGTGACCTGCTCATTTTAAGGCGCCAGGACAGAAAACAGCTCTGCAGCTGCCTGTATAGTCCAGGTGTGGGCTTTGAGTATAGGCTTCACTAGGATCTAATCCATGGATGAGATTGCACTAAACGAACTATTAAATTTTGATATTGAGCTCGCAGTTGTAGGGAAAAAGCCTTTTACAACAAAATTGAATTTGTGGGCAAGAAGGATCAGTCTGAACCATAAATCAGCTTTAGAATTAAATAATACATAGAGGTTGATTGTGCATAAGTGAAAATTTAAAAAAAAACAAAAAAAAAAAACAATTTTCATTAGCCGGTGGTTCCAGAGCCTTCCAAAGCAGGAGAAACCTAACATGCAGCCCAGTCATCACATATGTGCCCTGCTTATGGTTCCCAAGACAGTGTGAACCCCAAGCCGCCCACCCGCCACACGTGCATACCATTACCACGTTATCCCCTCTGTTCACACAGTCAGTGGAATCAGTTCAAATGCCTGCTTACTTCTTGTAATGTCAAAATATTTCTGAAGTGCCAGCTAAGTGGAGCTCTGGAGTGCCTCCATGAGCTCAATATGTTCATCAGCACTTTTTCCCCCCTCTCTCTCGTCTCTAGAAACTTCAAGTTGTGGCAGAATCATTAATCAGGAACTTTGCTGTGTATTGCTTGTAAATCATACCACTCATCCCTGGAAGCACTCTTCAAACAACAACAGCACCAGGCGTTCTTAATCAACACTGGTTCCTTAAATTGTTTGGTGCATATATTAAGATTGCCAGGTGGACTGTTTTTTTTTTAAATTTTTATTATTTCATTATTGCAGTCTGCATCAACAGCATAGGGATGTTACAGCTCATTTACTCCGCAGGGCTCCAGGTCATATAAACATGCTTTAACAGGTGTTTCATTACATTCAGAAAAAATTGGCTGACAATGTTTTTTTTTGTTTTGGGTTTTTTCCTCTCAAAAGTTAGACACTGATGAAGGGATCTTGTAATTAGAGTTCCGTGTAAATCCTTCAGAAAGTAAGCATTGCTGTGACAGTGTTATTTGTTCTTTCCTTTTTTAGAAATAACCTTTGAAGAAGTGCCAGCCACTTGAAAAATAGAGAGCTTAACAAAACTAATTGATATCTGCCTGTGTTCGGACAAAATGTTACTCATTACTGTTTGTCCTGCAGAAAAAAAAAATCTGGCACCTGTATGCTGCACTGTGCCAAATTCCACCACCTCCAGCACCAACAGAAAGTGTTCTAACAGTTTAAATTCTTTTTTGTGTTATGTCAGAGATAGTGCAGGAGCTTCTCTGGTCATATCTAGTGCAAAAAAAAGTGCTCTCTTTCCCCCAGTCGTTGCTGTGAACTGACATTCAGCTGACAGCCTAGGGGTGGTATCTCGCTGGGCTGTGACTGTTGATGACTAGTTGGAAATTCAGAATTGTGGGAAAGTTGCAAGAAAATAGGTGAATTTTTGGTGTGCAGCATACTGAAATCTGGATGTTTACAATCAAGTGACCAGCAAGCCATGTGCCTGTGTTTTGAAAAGTCAAGTTTTGACAATTGCAGCCTGTTTTGTGTGCACGTCATGCAAAACTGCATTCTTGGCTGTGCACATTAGTTTCATTGCCCAGCTCTGCCCACATCATAACTGCTACGACTCATTTTGTACCAACCTTGGCAGCCCTCCCTTACAATAATGATTTATTCTGCTGCAGCACACTTTTGAAATAAAGAACTAGATTTGGAAGAACTTTTTAATAATTCTTCATTATCATCGGTGTGGTTTTTAGACCTAAACATGTTTTCTGTCAGAGGAGAGCTCCCGTGCAAGTGTCAAAATACAGCTGTAGTGCTTTTGAGATGGGTTGGAGATGCCTACAATATAATTCAGGTGGATTTGAGATGGGTTGGAGACGTCCAGAATGACACTGTGACTATTTCAATAGAAAGGTTGTCGTACAAATTCTTTTAAGCATGTTCAAAGCTCAGGTCTGCATGCTCGTGCAGCTCATGCATTGAAGTTGAGAACCAACGCAGACATCAAAAGACATTCAGGGAACTCACTCATGAATGCCATTTGCCCGCTAGTCACAGAATAGTGACATATTACGTTTCTGTCATGAAAACAAAAGACAGCTGTTTGAACTTTTTAATGGCAGCACAAAACACAAATGTTCATGGCTTGGCTACTAGAGAAGCAACACCCATTCTTTTTTTTAAGGTGAGACCCTTTTTGAAGGTGCTGTTTTGAAACAAACATCTGGAGCAAGCTATGAAACTTAGTTTGTGTATCAGTAAAAAAAAAAAAAAAACAAAACACTATGCTACAGGCTCACTGTAACTTGGCTAACCAGCCAGCTGTGGCCTATATCTGGCAACTGTTGGATGCAAGTAAATATATCAATTTTCACTTGAAATCAAACTCAATTGGTAATCACGACCCGTTTGTAACTACCAATAAATTGCACCATTCTCATGAGGTTTCTGCAAATGATATGCAATATTGTTTTTGTCACAGCTTAGTCATAAAGTGCCTTAATTATGTCTTAATTTGATCGCAATTTATTCTCTTTTTTGTCTACAATCAATCAGAATTTGTTTTCATAGGTCACCCACCTCTCCCAATGTTATCTCCCATTTCTTGCGCTTTCTGACTCATGGAAAACTAAATTAAGAAGGGTTTCAAGTCATTTTGATAAATCCCTCATGGATGTAGTTTCAGCACAGTGAAAAAGTGGCTTTACATTTTTTGATATTATTTAGATATTACACTTTTTGACATCTTAAGGAGGTGAGTAGTGAGTAATAAGTCAAAACCTTCTCACTGTGTATCTGTTACATAATGTACACATGCATAACTTTTACCAAGTATACAGTGACTTACTTAGATATAATTTCTGTTTCATCTGTTGCAACTTTGTAATTAGGGCACAGCGGTAAACACTGATGAGCTACATCCAATTCCCTTGTACTTCTCTCTGTTTATTGACTTGGGGACATGATGAGGAGTGAGGCCCAAGTGGATTGAGAGGAAACCGCAGATACCAACTCTCTTATTCTCTTGCTACCACTTTTTCTGTGCTATGAACAGCACAACAGGGAGCTGTGAAGTAGATTGATTACACTTGTGATCACTCTCCTCAGATAATGTCTTTTCTTGTAATCATGCATTGTTCCTCTGCTCTTTACAGGGATAAGATTATCATCAGATGCTTCATCACTGCCTCTTTGTAAACGCTATTCTAATTGGACAGGTCCATTTTTTGTTGGCAGGGCACATGTTACTGCTGTGTGCCTGAATGGAAATGGACTGACTTTTGAATTCAGCCGTCTCGTGAAATGTTTTCAGTCTTCTTCATCGCACCGAGAAGTGCTGTTTTCACTTTCTAATGGATGCATTCAAGAGACGTTTATTCTTGCAGTTTACATTCACAGTCGGCGGATGAATGTAATTACTCTTAAAAAAAATAAAGTAACTTTTTAAGAGCCTCATTGTTAGTTGTACAACTGACTGAGTTATAACCGTTTTTGTGTTGGTCAAAGTTGATTACCTGTGGTAAACATCTTGAACTGGGTTGACTCCAAAGATTAATCAATCGTAGATGTACATCCAGGTATTATTTCATAAGAAATTCATTAAAACCTGTCCAGTGGTTCGTGGAATATTTAATTTATTTATTTATTTATTTATTTATTTATTTATTTATTTATTTATTTATTTATTCAAGCAAAGATCTTGTATCACTCAGAACATATGTTTGGAATGATGCTCAGCTTCTACCACACCAAATATTATCTTATTATTTGTTTGCTAAAGTTAATTAGTTGTGGCAGCCATCTTAAATTAGGTTGACTCTAAAAGTTAATCAACTATAGATGTACATCCAATTAATAACTTCTGATGGTCTCATTAAAATCTGTCAAGCTGTTTATGAGATATTTTACTAACAGACAGATAGGGCAGACTCCAACAATTAATGCCAAGTTTTATTCAAAGATCACCTGTTATTATTATTATTATTATCTCACAAGAGCTGTTGATTTCAGAGTATGTTTTAAAGATAATCTCAGCTGTTGACTGGGTTGTAGACATTTTTGTGTTTGCTAAAGATGATTTTTTTAATATATATTTAGCATGTTGACATGGCATTTCTGTTTGAGACTGAGGTTTATTTCTCCTCCTTTCATTCTTTCCCTTTTTTCTTTCATGCCTTAATTCTAGCTTCTAGCCACTGGCTAACAGTTAGATCAGTGCAAACTGCAGGGATCCAAACTGACCTTTCAAATACAAACAGTTAATTATTTTCACTGTCAAAGCCCCACGTGCCACCTTCTGACCTCCTCCCTCCTTCCCAAACCAGCCTCTCTGTGACAGCCACACAGACGAAGTTGGAAAGAAGGGGGAAGGGGCAAAAAGAATGAGAAACCTTTGCTATGATTAAGGATCTGTCTGACACTATGTAAATAACACTTATCCAGTGATAACTGCCTCTGCTGCCAGGATGAGAATACCAAGCATGAAGGAAAAAGTTTCCACCTTTTCAACAATTTTCTCTGTGAATACAATCAGACTTGTCATTTGATGACATTGCTGGTGCCATGTGCTTTCAGTGTGCACCAGTCTGCACTCTACATGTGAATTTCTTCACAATAAAACAGAGTTAAATACAACTTATTTCATTACAAGCTGAGTCCCAAGTTTTCTAGTTTTGACTATAATTTCCCAGGTAAAACACAGCACACCCTCAGGTTCATGGAACTGTCCAGTGATCATGATAAACTGTCAAATAGCAAGAGAAACAACAGGAATCCAAGAAAAATGGCAATAAATGCCACCTTTACTACTTAAGCCCCCTGATAATCCTACTATGCTCTCCACGGCCTATTAGAACACAGCTGGATTGTGGCAAATTTGGAAAACCTTCAGAGTGAAGGCCATCATGGTGCTGCTAGACTCTTTGTTCTTGCCAGATAGGTTTTTACTTGCTATTGTCCATGTCCTTGTGATGCTCTCCTCCACCCTCACCATGCTCTATACACCTGCCCTGGCATGAGTCTCTCAGATCCCGTCAGGATGCAGTTATAAGTGTCACATCTGCGCTACATTTTTTCCATGACTTTGTCACGATTATCTGACATAAGCTAAAACTGAAGCCTAAGCATGAGACCAGCATGGCCAGTCCTGCTTCAAATTCTGGAAGACCCACTCATCATGCCATCGCTATGCTAAAACAATTACACACTCAGGTTTTGTGCTCACTCAAAGCCACTGTGGACATATTACATTCTATCACACATAATGGAAAGCCAACGGCATTCTTAATATGCCCTTGGAAACCTCAACAAAGCCCTGAAAATATCATCCACGTTCTGACTGATTTTTTAATTTCCTAGCAGTGTCTTCATCCAGTGTGAAGGGGGCCAGAGTTAAATTATGAAAGCCCACCACTATGAAAATTGACCATTTTTGCATTTTTTAATAAAAACTGGGATATTTTTAGTATTCTCATTGAATCAGTATATCAATTTGTTTCTTTTGTGTGTGTGAGCATGTGTGTGTGTGTGTGTTGAAAATATTGCCACTGGGCAGCTTCGTTTGTTGCAGCTTCATCTGTATTATATATAGAGATGTTCTATCAAAGTACGCCAGGTGATTTTCTTCACTCAGCATTTGGATGGCTCCATTAGTCCTCACAACAACTTTTCATGCCAGCTGATCTGCATAGCCCATAGCATCTTCCAACTACCACCCCACCTTCCACTCCCCCCCAAACCAATTACCAGTTATCACTAAGGAGGAGGCTGCTCATCCGTGAGTTATTCAGCCCCTGCAAAGTGCATGTTTTTCTCTAATTTGATTTTTTCCCCTCCATTTTATGTAATAACTAACTTTAAGATCTTACGAGTTAAGCACAGTGATTTTAGGGCATTTCTACCCCTCCTGAAAAACATCATCTACCTGCCACCATTAACCTAAAACAGGTTGATTAACTTGACCCTGTTTCTCAATAGTCTAAAATCATTTTTAGAATTTATGGCAGACTTTTATAGTAGAGATGAAACAGGATCAGTACCACTACCTCACATCCCAGGCCTGATCTGTGATAAAGTTGGAATGCTCCACTGATCCAATTTCATGGAAAAGTGATCATAAGCAGAACGGGAACTAAAACTACAGCTTGGAAAGCTGTTGCAGCAGCATTTCATTACAGGACTTGAATCTTTGGAATGTGTCCCTTAAGAACGCAAACTGTCTTCTTTGAACCTTGAAGGTTAAATGTCTCCATTAAAGTCAACAAGTTTGTTTATGTTACAGACAAGCTCAGTTTTGAAGTATTAAAACGGAAACATAATCAATTGTAAAATTATTTTCTTTCTGTTGGCTGATCCATTAACCAACCTATTTATCACATTATGTTTATCAGCACATGACTTTGTTTACATTCTAAGACTAAACTCAGAACTTAGATGATATGGTATATTGGCCCTTAGATCATTACAAGGACAATGCAGGTTCAGTTTCATGGTTGGCTCTTTTTTTGTTTGTTTTTGAGCCACAGTTTAGAGACAAGGAGCTAGCTGAGAAGAACAATGAAATGTTCAAAGTGGGCCAAACACTGACTGAAAAAGACAAGACACACGAGAAAATGGTTGGTGTTCCTGCTGTTGGTGCTTTGCTGTTGACCATGGAGGAAAACGCTTGCTGCAAAAAATGGAACATTTTGATTTAATATTTGGAAAATCTCACTGTGTCTGTTACTGAGAGTGTTAATAAACACAAGGACTACAGCTAACAAACTGAACTTTTATTTCAGTTTTCCCCTACGTCTGATGTGCAAACACTGGACAGTAGGATTGATCATATCTGGTCAGTGGCCAAAACAATTTGTACCTCAAATGTGTGCCGGTGATCTGATACGTTACAGAAACAGGGGCAGCAAAAACCAATATGGCATGATACGATTCACCCCTTAACACTTGGAAGGTCTTTGGGAAAAATTTGACCGCTCATTTATTTATTTTATTTATTTATTTTTATAACTTGATTCCTCTATTCGCATGAGAAAAAAACAAACAAACAAAAACCAATGTGGCTGGACTCACGCAGGCTCGACCAAAATCCAGCATTCCTTATCCGCCAGAGGGTGGATGATCTTTACAAAACTTCAGACTGAAGGTTTTCTAATCTGGTCAAAAATACCATTTGAGCGCCCTAAGAGGAAAGAAAGACACTTTCTCAAAAATTGTCAGAAAATAAATAAATTGTCAATTTAAAAAAAAAAACAGAGTTGTGGAGTTTTGGAAAACTAAAGGCCCTTATGGAGCTAAAAAAAAAAGTCATTTCAATTTGTTATTTATATTTCAGGCTAAGATAACTTTAAAAGATCGACTATTTCATGCTAAACAAAAATATTAATAAAAGCAATTTTTCAGAAGTTGTGCAAGCTGGTCGACAGGGTGCAAACATTTTGTTAAGTGCAATTCATTGTGAATATTGGCACATTTTATCATAATTTTGTGTCTCCAATCTGTCCTCAACAGTAGCAGCCCAGTGAAATATAGCTTCAGTGCTAAGATGTAAAACAAGCAATGCATCTTCATTCAATCCCAAAACTGCACCTTTTTACACCTGCTTTACCAGTGCCATCAAATGGTGCACGCTGATTGGTGAACTGGTACGAATCAGCTATTCTTCACATCCCATACAAAAAGCTATTTATAGCCTTGGTTGTGACAAATTAGCATGAGAGCGAAAATATTTCGTAGGTCAGCAAGAAAGTAACTTCATGAAGATCTATAATACAGTCAACAGCATGCATTTGTCTATGTAACAATCTAGGCACATCAATAAAAAAACAAGCACAATGGAACACTTTTTTAGTTGCTGCATGTTGCATAAATACTCACAATATTGAATCTGACACTAAGAAAGGTTTTTGTGCCATTTTCTATTTTCGATCTTAAAAAGATGGGAAAACAGGCCTCATACTGTGCAGTTTTCCTTTAACATACAAATCGTGACCCTTAATCAGTGTTTGACGAGTAATTTGAAAAATGCAATTAATTACATATTAGGTTTCATAAAAGCTTTAGTCAGCATTCCTTTCATGCAGTGGCAGATTTTTTACCTGCTCCTGCTGCTCAGTTCTGTAAACACTCAATGTGAGGGGAGTTCTCACGTCTCGTCTGCCTTTGTCCTTCAGAAATAGTTGTCCTTGTACCGAATGATTACAGCAAGAGATTGGATAATAAACACATAAAAAGGCACACAATGAATTTTAGAGCATATTGAAAGAGGTGATACACTTTGAGCGAGTTGCGCAATAAAGGGAGTACTCCACACAAGATTGGTGCTCAAAGAGAAAAATTGGCAGAATTCGTCAAATGTTCTGGGGGCATAAAAACCTCAGCAGCTGTGCATTGGGACTTTAATGTGAAAAATAACCCAGGGGCCTTGTGGAGTGTGCTTTATGTGGTTGGAGGGGTTAAAGGAGGCCTGTACATTGGTTCATGTAGAGATGTTGAGGGGATTTTCAGATTTCCCCAGTGGCGTTCTCGCGCTCCCTTTCTGTTTCATGTCACTGGAGCGTTGCTCGAGTCACTGAGACAGTAGCGGTGACTGTCTAGGAATGATTTATGCAGTCATAAGAGCTGTACTGTAGCAGACCTTGGCCCGTATTTTATTCTGACACTTATTATTGAAATGAGACATTTGGGTGTAAAGTGTAACTCAATCCGTTTTCACACCAACTGTATCAGGTAGAAGTCATGTTCACATTGAATCTCGTCTCAGCTGCATTTAGAAAGTCCTGAGGGACTATTCAATTCCTCTCCTCTCATGAATGTTCTCAGTCTCATTCATTGACGAAAATACATGCTCAGTTTGTCATGATCAGAACAGATTAGCCACATTTTGACATGCAGACTCTGGTTAGCTGGCAGTGAACACATTTCTTACTCCTTTTGTTCCGTTGCTGCAAAGACTCACTTGGAAGAATTAACAAATCATTAACCTGGCATTCTTTCAAGGAATGCATATCGCCTGCCGCCTTTTATGCCAGAGTTTTTAACTAAGATCATCTTATGATCATCTTGAGTTTTAGCTGTTTTCGGCAAATCTTGAAAATAACATTAGGCCCAATTGCACAATATGATGAGCTCTCAGATGATCTGTTAGCACTCGGAGTACTGTATTTGTTGAAAATGTCTCTCAGCTACTACCACACCTAAGTTTAGCTCACTATCTGTAAAACTGACTGATTTAGAGCCATTTTTGTGGTCATCTTGAATCGAGTTGACTTCAAAAGTTAATCAGCTCTAGATGTATAATGATTACTTTCTAACAGTTTCATTAAAATCTCTCCACTGGTTCATGTGATATTTTCCTGACAGACAGACAAAGAAACACATGCACACACAGGGTATTACAGGATCTCTTGGCAGGGGGTGATAACATAGCTTCTGTTTTTGTAGCAGAGGGCTGTAGTACTAAACTAACATGTTTGGGTTTTTTTTTGTTTAGTTTATTTGCATTGCCAGTGTTGCATTAGCTGTAGTTTAAACATCAATAAGGACTGAACAGTGAATTTTTATAACTACTGGAGCTTAGATAATAATTTTTTGTCATTCAAGCCTTTTCCACACAAATGTCAGTATTTTACTAAATTAACCTTTTCCTGTATTTGCACCTCTTTTTTCCACATACAAACAGTGTTTGTTATTTTTAATTATAAAAACTTTACAAACACTTTCCCAAGTGGACATTTTTAAAAATCTGTTTTTTGGTGTATCTGTAAATTTTGTAAAACAATGACATATTAGCTCAATTTGTGCATTCCCACTATTTCATTGTGTATTAGAAACCACAACAGATAAGCCATTTTTTACTGAGGGTTTTTATATCTAGCTTGGTTTGTCCTGAATCTGTTGACATTATAATTTGATTGTGTGCTGAAAACGTTAAAGACTGAAACAAAAATAGTCTTGGGAGAATACTTAGTCCTAATCAGGAGGAGTTAATATTGCATTCATTGTTTGTTTTTCTTTCATTTCACAGTAATTTATTTTCCAACGTTAAGAAAAAAAAAAGGCCACAAGGAGTAATTGTATAAATTTAGCTTGTAAGTTGTTGTAAAGTCAAACTAATTTTCTGTTTTTGTGTCTGATGGAATGGTCATTGTTTCCATAATAATCACTAAAATGGAATCACTAATGTTAACCAGTCACATCTCTTTACAGTTTTCTTTGTTTCTCTAGAGTCTAGAGAAATATATGTATAAGATACATATATTATAAGATCTATTGTGTTTTTCTGAATTAGTGACTCCTACCTTTCCTGTTTCTTCAGTGTTGTGCATGTAAGAAAGAAAGAAAGAAATAAACATTTTTGGAAAAAACACTGGTTCAGAGCTCAGCAGCAGTTTTTTTTTATCATAAAACTTACTGAATGGGACATCAGATTATTATTAACCTTGAAATCAAGTATTTTTTGTCAGCTCATATATAATAAAACGTATTTAAACTGTAAAACTATGTTGAGATGGATGAAAAGTAAAGCAGCTTATTAAAATCTCTCTCATCATCATGACCCAAAGACTCCTTCAAGTATTTTATCTAAAAGCCCCAGACGGACCAGAACAATGAGGGGGTTATGTTGTCTTTTTGCCAAAATACAAGAACCTAAAACACAACCCTAACTGACAAGCAGGAAACTCCCGGGGCTGTATGACCTACATATTAAACTTTCTCCATCTGGTTGCACACACTTAACACCCTGCAGGCTGCCACTCAAACCAGCAGGTGAGGATGCACACTAGACACGGTAAACTGTCTGTAACAGAGGTATGGAGCTCGTTCACAACAAGTTTATATGCAGTAAAACCTTGGGTGCTGCTGAAGGCTTCATCCCACCATAAACAATCAATTCAAAAACAAAAACATTTTATTAAGATTCAAAGTGCTACATGCAGGCCATAAAGTTATGGGGGTGCAGTTATTTCCGAGGCATAAAGCTAATAGACTATTAGTGCCTCCTGCCTGGGGCTGCCTTTCTCTCCCTGCTGAAGAAGTACACATGAATCACTTCTATCAGTGATCCTTCGCAAGCTGCCTGCAGTGTCTGTCCCTTCTGCCACAGGAAGCAGCAGGAGCCGCGTCAGATGTGGCTGAAGTTGTCACGTTAACAGATAAACGGGCCACACTTTCCTAACACTATCACTACATTCTGCCCCTGGTCTGTGGAGATATTGATAGCGAGGCAGCCGTTGATGAGACAAAAGCAGTGATAAAGGAGGCACCCGGAGGAAGGCGCAAAGCTGCCGCTTCATGTTTGATTCTCCTTGCTTGTCTTCTTACCTGGAGGACAAATGATAAGATGGAACTCAGATGAGAGCATCGCCGGGACTTTGCTTTGCTGTGGGCAACTAAACATCCTCGAACCTCCAGATTATTGATCCAAAAAAGTGACTTTTGGTAAACTTTTTTTTTTTTTGTAGTCTGATAGTAGAGAAGTGTGCCTTTCACAACTGGGCCTTTTCTAGACCTCTGAATCTTCTGATGTTGGGCAGCCTTTTTTAACAAATTTCATCTTTTTCTGAGAAGTCATCTTAAAAAGGCTATAAATAATAATTTTGCAGCAACATCATATCCTCTTCTTGCTGTTTTCAGTATCTCTGAAGTCGGCAGGTCAGCACTAGCTACACCTTTGGTGTAAATCAGCACCTGGTCTGCTAGAATATTCTAAACCAAAGAGGGAAGTTCAACAAGCTGACTACAACTCCAAATCTGATTGGTTGATCAAAATCCTATTGGTGGCTAGAAAGGGCTGGACTGAAGGACAGCACAGAGGGACTAATCACGGCAACTCTAGAGCAATAAAGGCCGGGATCTACCACAACAGACAGGACCCAAAATGCAGACTGTGCAAAGATGACCCTGAGACAGTCCAATGAGAGACTCAGCCAAAGGTGGTGGAGAATGGCAGGGCTAAGATACTGTGAGACTTCCAGATTGTGGTTGTCAACAAATCACAGAGGAAGACATTGATAATAAATGTAGTGATCTCATGCAACTGCAACATCAAGAAGAAGGAGCACAACAACCTTGAGAAATACCAAGGGCTGAAAGAGGAAATAGAGAAGTTGTAGAGAGTCTAGCAGTCATTAGAACAATCGATGCTGTGACCCCAAAACTAGAGGAGTGGCTCCAACAGATCCCAGAAACACCCTCAGAGATGTCTGTCCAGAAGAGCGCAGTTGGAACAGCTCTGGTAGAGGATGCAAATTGGAGGTGAAGTGGAACCACCCAAGTGGAAAAACTAGGGTGAGCTGGGTGTTATATTTTTTTTCTTTTGAAATTATTGGAAAAAAAAAATCACTTTTTAATACTTGGCTCCACTCAGGGCCTTTTCTGAATACCTTAAATGCTGTGACAGTTCATCAGTATTTAGCACCAGCTCTGAACATCTTTTAACTGTTGTGCGGTATTCACTGAAGCCAAGACTTGTCTGCCACTAGTACACATTTTGTTTTCGTCAGTATGGAGCTATTCAACTGAGAAAATAACTGAAAAGAAAAAGGGAATAAAATAGTTTAATTCTTTTGTTACACTCTGCCAAGTTGGTTTACTGCGTTTGTTGTTGGAAAGCTGGTGGTCGTCTCGGGGGCTTTGAATGGAAACACATTTCTCTCCTGGCAACAGCTGCTGTGTATCCCCGTGCAAACAGCCAGCAGATGTGTCTTGATCCAGCCTCTCCATCCCAGCGCCCATTTCCTTCCAACTTCACATTTACCTGATCATCTCCCCTCCCAATTGTTGAGCAAATGATCTCTCCTGAGTAACTGCCGTTGTTGTGTTCCAGACCAAGAAGATAATTCATGTTGACTCTGTGAATGTGGAGCTGTTGTGGCATGAAGCGGTTATTGAGCTGCAGCTGCTCAATAATTTGCTGCGAACAGATTTTGCTCACTAGCATGTGTTTATGAATGCACATCTTTACTTTTGCATGCAGAATTGAGTTTGTGTTTGTGTAACTAGAATGAAATATATAGTGATAGTTGAACAGGTTATGATGTGATTATGGTGGTAAGAAATAGTGTTTTTAGTGGAAAAAATGTGGTGAATTTCCAAGCTTAAACTCACTTTATAACTTGTTGTGCATTTCTGTTGATTTGATGATGTGTTTTGTTGTGTCGAGGGCAAATTTTCAATGTGAGAATGTGAGGAAAGCAGCCACAAAAAACCCCTTCCCATCTGTCAGATAGGTTTACACATTCATACAGCGAATTGCTTCACAGGCATCAATCAAAAGGACGCAACAAGGATGTCCCTCAGGACTTGAGACTGCTTAATATTCTTGTGTTTATTGGGGATTAATTGTTCCATCTGGCTCTGGTGAAAACCAGTGAAGAAAATACAAAAACAACACTCCCTCTTGTTTTTCTTTACATGTTCACTCGTTTCATTGTGGCTGTCAAGTACAACTGCCGAGCGGTGAGGCTTGGGGGGAAGAGGAGGAGGAGGAGGAAGCTGGGCCGGACAGTCAGTACCAGAGGGGATGCTGGGAAATGTGATCATTTTTCTTGCGGGTCTGTCATACACCATAGGCTGCCTCATTTGTCTGCTCCAACTCCTTTGTTTCCACCAGGCTGCCTGTTCTAAGGTTAGGCAAAGGAGCCAAAGAAAGGCACCAGAAAGAAAAAGTGAGACAGTCAGAGCTAATTATTATAGTGCTCCATGTTTCTTTAATGTAGTGCTTAGGTCTAAAATAGATGCTGCAGTTTTTAATACCTGCTGAGTGGACAGAAAAACAGAATGAATGCAGCTATGGAGTGAGGGGAAAAGGAGGCGAGGAAAGCTGCTCGACTACATGGTTCTTTTCCTATTTTTTGCTCCAAACTGCCCCGTGGTTCCACTGGAGTGGTGTTGACCCAGTTTATCTCTCACGCAGGTGATTAATGCAACTTTGCTACAAATAAAGGTCACGTCTAGAGGCAGAGGAGTGGGCCGTGGAGAACAAGAAGAGCTAAAGGAGTTTAAAATGACCTGTGTTATAGCTAAGAAAATAAGATGTTCGGCACAGAGCATCCATCAGTCTCTGGAGAAATAAATCGTGGGAAAAAAAAAAACAATAATAATGAGCTTATAGAAACTCACAACCAGACAGAAATGCACAAAGAAAGGATGGTAACACACAACATAACTGTTATTATTAAAAGCCTAGTATTCCTGGAAAGTATGCATATCACACACCACCTTTCATGACAGAGTTATAAACTAAGATCATCTTTTGATGAAGGGAGTGATAGCCATTTTTGTCAAACTTTGTAAATGATGTTATACACAACCTCATGCAAGATTTTGCAAGATGTATGTGTAGCTCTCAGAGTATGTGTCGGGAATGAGTCTCAGCTACTACCACCACCAAATGTTAGTTCAGAGTCTACAAAACTGACTGAGTTATAGTCGTTTTTGTACAGTGGTTCATGAGATATTTTGCTAACAGTCAGTGTTGACTCTTTAATGCCAAAATTGTAAGCAAAGATATTGTGCAATTGGTAGATTGTAGTATTTGTTGTGAATGACTCTCAGCTACTACCACACCGAATTTCAGCTCAAAATGTGAAACAATCTTTTGAGTTGTAGTTGTTTTTGTGTTGGCTAATGTCATTAGCTGTGGTGACCATCTAAGTTAGGATAACGTGAAAAAGTTAATCAGTTGTAGATCTACATCTAATAGTTATCTCCTGAAAGTTTTATTAAAATCTGTCCACTGGTTTAAGAAAGTGTTGTAGAATGTGTAGTGCTCAGAATATGTGTGGGCTGTGATGCTCAGCCACTACTGCCTCTAACTCAGTATCTGTAAAACTGGCTGAGTTATAGCCATTTATGTGCTTCCTGAAGTCAGTTGGCTTTGGTGGCCATCTTGAATTGGGTTGACTCCCAAATTTAAGCAGATATAGATGTTCATCTAATTACTTTTTAGGAGTTCTATTAAAATAAAACCACTTGTTCATGAGATATTTTGCTAACTCCACTGTCCAACCCAAACACACACACAAGTCACAATAGAATTTCCATGCTTACCCTGGTTTTAATGATCATTTATGTTGTGAGATTTTAAAACGTACTGAGCCATTTCTTATTCCCTTAGCGGTGGGGGTTTCTACACAGCAAAATGTAAAGCTTCACTCTAAGAGTTCCTTGGTGGTTTCTATTGCTTTAACTAGTGATTACTTTTGAATTTAGGTCATTTTCTGAGAGTCAGAGCCAGGCTATGTGATGTTTCTTTTTTTACTTAGATGTTGCAGTTTAAAGAGATTTTTGATTCAGGTCCCATAACGCTCTTCTGAATTTTTTTGCAGTCCTGCTTTCAATTTCTTCATCTTGCACATGTGAATATGAATGATTTCTTTTTCTTTTATCATTTTAACTGATTTCTGATCTTGCCATGTGAAGGAAAAGCTCTACTCCAAAGCCATATTTAAACAGAACACTAGATGTAATTATGCTGTGTTTAAATTATGTTCTTTTCTACCTTCTTTGGTTATCTAAATTAGAATCTCTGCTTTCAGCATTTCCACTAAAGCACATTCTCAGAAGTATTCCTCATTCACAGTTCCTCCTTCAGAGATATTAGTGGGCTAAATGGAGCTATGATTTTCTTTATATGTGCCAGCTGTGGTGCAAATGGTTTTCAGTCTGCCAGAAAATCCAGTTCATTTTGAGCAGATGAGGTTGAAGATAGAATAAGTGAACTGGGGCCTTTTTAGCCTTAATTTAATATTCCAAAAACGTTGTTTCAACATGTTTTGTGTTTTCTACTATTGAATTGATGGAAATTTTGCTTGATCATCTGTTGAGAATGCATTCAATTAATCAAAAGTGAGATTAAATTTGACATCTGAATGCATTTGTACTCACTACAACAATAAAAGGTTTATGAGCAAAGACGTATATTGAGAGTTATGCCTTTATAAAAGGCAATATGTTGGATTTTTATTTAAAAATTATACAAGTGGCAGCATTTTTCTGATTAAAAGTTTTCTAATAAACGTTTATGTCAATTTTGAAGCATAATTACATGTAAATCTGGCCATGCTTTGTGATTGTTTGGAGAAAACGTAACCATTCTGAGCGCAGAGCTGCCTAACACATCAGGGTACAGAGTTAAAACAGCAGTTCAGGTTTTTTAAAGTGGAGTTCTGAGGAATGGTAATGAACAATAATATCTTACCTGTTGATTCTGACTGGATTGATAAGCTAACGGCTAGTCTGAGCGAGGCCAAGACTAAAGAAAATTGCTGCCGTCTTAAAACAACTTTAGTCTTAAAAATGTCATAGCTGTTTGTGCAAACAAAGTTTGATAAACATTTCCACCTGTTTTGCATTACTAGGCTGTTTTTATAGAATTCCATGATTATTTGCAAGCACACATAGTAGCAGCAGCTAGCTGTAGCACTTACATTGCAGCTTGGGGCACTTTCTGGTAGAAGGAACATATTTTCAACAGTAAACATTAATAAAATTTGTGTGTTTATGAACCACACTGAACTGAACTAAAATGTTTAAGACTCGAGTTGTTTTAAGACAAAAGACTTCTACTTTGTCTTGCTTGCTCTGATTAGCCATTAGCTTGGTAATGTGGTCAAAATTAGACTGCTTCTCTAAACTACAGTAGTTCAAAGGGTTATTTATAACAAAAGGTAATTGTACATAACCTTTTTCACAAAACTCCATTTCAAAAAAAAGGACCTTTCCCTTTAAAGAGAAAAAAATTTAAGTAAAAACCCCTTTTTAATATCACTGCCAAATCATATGCAACAATCCTCCTGTTACTTCCAGGTGAATGGCAAGGAGTTGTCCAAATCCAGCCATGAGGAGACTGTGGAGGCTTTTCGAGCTGCCAAAGACCCCGTCGTGGTGCAGGTCATCAGACGTACCCCCAGCGGCCGCCCCCACGGTCCCCCTCAGGAAATCCATGTGGTGGATGTGTGCACTCAGACCGACATCACTTTTGAACACATCATGGCGTTGGCAAAGCTCCGGCCTTCGACCCCTCCTGTGCCTGACGTCTGTCCCTTCCTGCTCTCTGACAGGTATGTAGAAACTGTATGCATTTATTTATTATTTCTGTAAAGACATGGATTCTTGTGTTCTTTTAGGCTCCAGTACTTTTTATCTTTTTTTAATCTGTCACAATAAAGCTCAGAAATGTTGTGATTTTTTTCTCAGAATACCTAATTGCGACCAGTGACATATAATAAATAAAAACATTTCAGTGATTTAATATTATTTATTTGGCTTATATATATAATTTTATTTCATTACATCTAATTGCTAAGATTTTGGTTCACTGTCACAGGCAGCAAAACATTTTGTCATTGTGTCCTTGCGTTGACTTTGACCGAGACTGACGATAATTAGGAAGGGGAAAAAAAAGTAGTGAAAGATGTTAGTGAGCTATGAAGCAGAAATATTTGTGTTTGCATGATTAGCATTACAAGTTTGTGGGACACTGACAAATGAATTGACTAATGAGCTACACATTGGAGTTTGACAAATATAGATTAGTTTGATGAATGAATCTCGTAATGTCCTTCACATCTTCCTTCACCAACAGGACAAAAAACACAAGTAAAGAAAGAAAATGTTCTTAGTTAGTCAACTAAAACTACAGACAGCTAGTTAGGAGTCTATGGTGTCACACTTTAACAAGGAGAGTAACTTCTACAATCCTAAATCATGAGAAGTAATGAACTATATTTACATATTGTTGGGTGAGGATGTACGAAAATCAACAAGAGTTCACATTGAGTGGTTGGACAGTTGGTGAATAAAATACAGGACTTACAGAAAAGTAGGTTGTCCTGAATGAGACAAATGTATCCAATTTCACTCTTTTTTTATGCTCAGACAATATTTAGTTACAGTCCTTGACCACTAGCTTAACCTTTGGTGTCTTAACTTGTCCTAGCTCACCTAAAAACCATCACAGACCCTTTGCTGGATCCACTACAGTTTGCATATGTCTTTTTACAATGTGGTGAACGTCGACCCACATTTTGTGTCATCTACACAAAACCAGCCGACCTTTTCACATGTTGATCGTTTTGGCTCTGTGACTATGTTGCTTTGCGGCACAAAGGCACTTCAGGGGTTGATTTGCTTTGACCCCTCCTTACTGCCTCAGTCCATTCAGAAATGGCCAGAAGGCATCTAAATCCCAGTTTGAAGTGTCTTATGAAAAAGCTTTCTAATACCCATTACCTGTCTTGCATTTCTATGGTGTAGTGAGAAATGTGGCTGGAAGAAAATAATGTCACCTCCCCAATGTTTAGGATTTAATTTTTTGGAGTACACTTTGGAAAGGAAGATAGGCATTTTTGGACCAGTTTTTAATAAACTACTATCTCAAAACAAAAAAAAATCTTTGTTCTTGCAGCACTGAAAAAGTTCAACCTGCCACAGTCCTTGATGATTCAGTACAGCAATCACTAACTCTATCCCCGCCTCAGCATGATAATCTGGTTTAAGTTTCTCCATCTCAAAGGAACGTTCCAAACTGCAGCAGATAGTGAAAACAGCAAATCAGATTATTGGTTGTACACTTCCATCACTTCGGGACATTTACAACAGCAGAGTTACTGAGCATGCTGTCAAACATAAAGCCACTTCCTCCAAGCTCGAACGTCATCTCTTCCGGCGTTTTCCATGTGGCAAAAGATGCGAGTCTGTCAAGGCCTGGACATCATGGCATGCCAAAGACCCAGAAGCTGTGGTTCTAATCTGCAGTGGTGGACACTTAGGATCTTAACTAACAACATTAATTGTTTTATATTTACTCAACTGTCAGATTAAATTTGTGACTTGTATGTTTATACATTGTGAAGAAATGAAGGGAAAGCATAAAACCTAATGCATAAAAATTAAAAGATTTTTTTAGTATCAACAGGAGGCTTCCCTTTGAAACAACAAAGGAACTGGTTCATTATTTTCAGTTCATCTCTGAGGAGGAGTAAAGCATGAACAAGAAACATTAAGCATAAAGGAAAATCTGGGTTTCACCTCCAGGGACTACAACAAAAGATATATAGCACCGAATTGGGAAATTACAACTTACTTGGTGTTAGGCTTCATAGATGATTAATTTCAACCACAGTAAACATTTTAAAACATGCATGGGTTGTCGTTTGTCATCGGAGACTTTGTTGCTTATCCTGGAACTTAATCTATGTTGGTCATGATTACAAAAATCATTACAATCAGTATTGCCTGCTGATTTTAAAGTACAATACATAACCGGATCAAAACTGAGACACATTTACGAACATATTGTAACCACAGATTCCCCACAGGGACTTCTTGCCATAATTGGAGATGCTTAGAGGTTCAATTTTGACTCAGGTAAGGTTTACAAGGTGATTAAAGTAAATGGCCAATTAAAAAAAAATGGGCAGCACAAAGCAAAGCATACTTACAGCCCCAGGCTTGAGTCCAAATGTAATCAATATGTCCCATAAAACTCCCATTTCTTCTCCTCATCTGAGATCAGGTGCAGGATCCAATATACTGCTGTCTTCATAGATTTTTATAGATAGATATAAATGGTTGGCAGCTCATGTTTGAGGCTGGATTGTAAAATTGTAATTGTATTCTTCACACCTACTCCCAGTGCTACGTGTTTTTATAGGAATAATATTGAAGCATCAAGCATCCTGACATTTACTAGTCGGTTTTAATCAAAGAGCGGTTGTTTTCAGACACTTTTACTGTGCTGGTTTATCTGATAGTCAGACAGCCTGCGAACACATCACTCAACATGTTCAACAAGATGTCTTTTTGAAGTTTTTTGGTCTACAACTATTATCTTGTGTGGCACCGAAGCTGCCACACATCTTGTTAGACCCCTCATAAGGTTTTGTTTGGCAACTGAAGGAAGCATAATAGAATTACACCATACAGGGTGGTGGATGTGATGAGTGGTGATGGGGGGGGGGGTCTGTCAAGAGTAGGAAGCAAATTACAGAGTGTGGATGTGCTGTTATTAACAAGGGGCTGTACTTTTATACTTTTATCACACACTCCAGCGTCTGTAAAAGCTTTTCCACAAATCCCTTTATTCTTTCTTTTTCCAACGAATACAAAAGCAAGTGAATCTTGTCACTTTGAGATTTGAAGCTTGAGAAATGTTCTGAAAGAAAATAATAATAGGAGTAACAGAAATTATCCAGCTAATGCTCCCATCTCAACCTCTCTCCCTGTTTTCCCGTTCCTCTCCCTGTGTGTATTTTTCCCTTCATTTCCTTTCTACCTTTCCCTCTCCCGACAGCTGTCATTCTCTTCACACAATGGACCAAGATTACTATGATGGCACCGACTACCTCTCCCCTGTTCCCGCGGATGGAGAGAGGACTGAAGAGTTTGAGTACGAGGTAGGAGTTGCTCTTGATCTGACTGCTAAGCAGGGATCACGTGCTTAAAATAGGTCTTAAAATGAATTTTGATAAAGAAGATGAAACAAGGAAGAAGTTGCTTTACAACTTTACACTGCTCAGAGAAAGATGAGAGAAAAAAAACAACTAAAAACAAGAAGCCATGTACAAGAACAAACTGCTTAAAATTGGCTTCTGGAGCACACAAGAGTTGGGATGCTCACAGGAAACTTTGCCATGGGCACACAGTATTACCCTGTGCACTGCAGAAAACGGGTCTGGTAGGCACAAGTTCTTTGTCACACACAAGAAAATATCCAGTGCAATTCAGCGTCTGTGTTTTCGGTATGAAAATGGCAATAAGAGATTTAATTAAGCTACTTTTAAATCTTCAACTTGCCTATACTTGTGTTTACTTCGTGTTTTCAGGAGGTTGGATATATATATTCTTCTGCAGCTGTTCTCTGTAGTTGTCTGAGTTTAAGGACATTTGGCTCACTTGGCTGCCAAGAGGATTTTCGGGTGCACTCCAAATATTTTCCCTTCTATCCGGTGTGTACTAGTTTCTTGTCTGTACCAAGAATCTATCTGGTGCGCAAAAGATTATATTGCTTGCCCACCCAGGTTGCTTCTTGTGCACACAAAAAACTTATAGGATTCTCTTTGTACACACACAAAACTGCCCCTTGCACACCACGCAGTTTCTTGTGCACATGAGTAACAGATTTTGTATTTTTTTGTCTCCAACATCCATTGAGGGACTCTGTAGTTATGTTTACCAAATACAAAATTTTAAATAACGTAGGATGTTTACTGTGCAATAAGATTGTTCTTTTTTTATTGTCAGCCACAGTTCTGTATTTTCTGGAGTGTAATGGTTTATGATTTATTCCATTTCAAACAGTCAAATGTTTATTGACATTGACATATTAGTATTGTGATAAAAATACATTTCCAATATATCACGCAGCTTTAATTTTAATGTGTATTAATGTAAAGAACTGTTTTTAATCTGAGCCTCAAATCTAATAAAATAATCAGATTATTAATTTGGTATGGAAAAAAGAATTTATACACCCTAAAACAATGGAAAATAATATTTTCCTTTTTAAAAACACTCACTTTGTACATACATTTACAAACATTTAAGGAAATCAACTAAAAATAAAAAAATAAGATATGTTGCTTCATGTAACATGTTTAGGGTAAAAAAGTTTTATTCATTAGTTTTATTCAGAAATAAATTATTTGCTAACAAGAGTTGAAAATGTTGATAGTTTCAAACTCAAAAAATCATTTAGTGTCTAAAATAGGAACTTAGTGTTTCTTCAACATTTAGTTAAAGAGCAGAAACTTAAACAAATATAGAAGGCAGATCATTGTGTTATCAAACACATTCCAGATAGCTTGAAAAAAACATTTTATTTCACTGGAAATGGTGCTATGCCTTCATGGGTTTTTTGTGTTTTTTTTCTTTTAACACAAAGTGACAGGGGGAAGTAGTGCCAGAAATTTGCTAATTGTTTTCACATCTCTTGAAGAGGAACCTAACAAGCTTTTTGACTCTGATCAAACCCTGGTAATGAGCTGTGTGTGGCAGATGCTAATACAATAAAAAAAAAAGTGAGAAAAACAACACGTTACCTGATTCTCCATATTTATTGGCGTGTAAAGAACAAAACACGCCAATAGAGGAGGTTTCTAGGATTGTTCTTCTCTGACACAAACATATACAAATGCACTGATTCAACCGACAGGAGAAGATTAACACCCACTGTCTCTGCTTGCTGCTTTGCTACAATATTCCTTATTTCCGAGTCATTGATGTGCAAGCATATACCGAGCGAGGCCCCCGACTGGTCTGATGTATGATGATTGCTCAGCTCCCCCCCCTTTCTATGTGTTTAATTTGAATTTGTTCTGAATGCTTCAAACCACTGAGCTTCAGCTGTCTCCTCACATCCTAAACAGATTTGTGCACCCACTCGGATCGCAGAGGCCCCAATGTCAAATCCAAAATATATAAAATATTAAAGCGTCCATTTATGCCTCATTGCTATTAACAAATCCCCTTACCATGTGCATGCTTTGTGGCCTGCAACGTTTCATGCTCGGTGGGGGTTATACCGCCGTAATGCAGCCCCACTTACTATATGACAACTGAAAACGCTGCGAGGGAGATGGAGGCACAAGCTGAAAAGCTGTTTTCAGAGTATAAATGATCTCTGCTGAAGGAGAGAATCAAGAATAAATTTCCTTTGGTGAAAATGTTATGGGGGGGGGGAAAGCACTTTGGTATCATAGAACTGAGAAAATATCAAAATTACTTTTCTTATATGTCAGGATATCATTAAAGGAACAGTTCAGAGCTTTTAAAGTGAAGTTCTGTCGAAAGGTTATGAACAATTAATATCTTACCTTTTGTAGATAGCTCTTTGAACAACCTCAGTTTGGAGAAACAAAGTTTAAATTTGAACGACTCCTGTAAGCGTGGCTCACAGTTGATTTTGAGTTGTACAGTTATTCCAGTAGAAATATTACAATAACCCTGCAGGAAGTGCCCCAGGCAGAACTGAAAGTGCTACAGCTAGCTGCTGCTGGTGCTATTTACACTTGCAAACGATCATAAGATTTTATGTAAATAACTGTGTAATGTGAAATTGATGGTGGAGCAAAAATTTATAAAAAGGGTTTGCATGAACTGGTCAGAATTGAACTCTAATTCTTCAAATTTAGTTTGATAAAGCATTTAGCAATATGAAGATAATATTTGTTCATAACCATTTTACAGAACCCCTCTTCAAAAGATCTAAGCTATTGCTGTAATTAAGATTCTCAATCCTATGTATAACAATAAATGTCTGCAGTCAAGGTGTAAGTGTATAGCTAATAGTTTTGACATCATATTAACAAACATTTGAGTCAACGAGTTCTACATCATCATTATAGATGTTTACGTCTAGTCAGTAATATTCTTTTAAAAGTAAACCAGGTGTCTATGAATTTGTTGCACCTGCTGCTAAACCCATTCATAAAGAAAACAATATGGCATTAAAACACAATAAAAACAAGTGCTGAGGAATGAAATATAAGCCAAGACAGCTGTTTGAGTAAGGAGATTAGCTCATGTCAAAGCGCTGCAGAGCTGTTTTATAACACTTTGAAATGGGATTTTACAACTTGGGAAATGTAAGCATGGATGTAGTTACATCAGCCACAAGCTTAACAGGAAAAAAAACACTGCTCGTATTAGATTCGATTTTCTGTTCCACTAAACTGACTTTTTTTTTGGCAAGTCTGTAGTTGTCTCATGCAGTGTCATGTCCATTAAATGCGCCATAATAGCTGTTAATCCTTGATCGTGACACCAGTTTAGAAGTAGACTGTTTATTTGCACAGAGTGTAAAACCTAAAGCCCACACTGACACCTGAACTGTGACTGAGCACACATTAGCTGTGTGGTTTGACTGTGTGAATGTTGGGGGGTGTTTTGTGTCTAAAGCACCAGACTGAACTTGAGAACTTCTCTGTAGCAGCTCACAGATTGTTGCCTTGCTTGGCATCGCAAAATACAAAGAGGACTGACAGGCATCAAATGTCATAATAAAATCCTTTTTTTCCAACCTTTTTTTCTCTAAGTTGGCTATTTGGATTTTACCAAAAAGAGACTGGCCACCAAGCTTCGTTATATTAACCTTAACTTGTACAAATTTATCCTCAGCCCTCAGTGTTAGGCACGGTTAGGCTTCTCAGTTTGAGTTTTGTACATGTTCTTTTTTTGTGTTGTACTACAATATATTTAATTTTCTTATTTTTTTTACTACAAGTTGGGTTATGTTAGTCAGATCTGCTTTTGTTCCTGTAGTTCTTGCCACTATCTATTGATGTCCTGAGTACCCTTATCTTACTGCTTCCACCTAATTTTACCTGCTCCATGTTGTAATCAGCACACCTGTGGCCACTCACAGCGTATAATCACCTCTCCAGGTGCCTACGCCCCCTGATTTCCTCATTTCATTGTTAGTTCCTTTGTTTATATCTGCCAAGTTCTCTTTTGCTTTCCTTGGACTACTTGTACCTTAGATTAAATGATATTAAAAGTTGGCTTTCACTATTCAGTAAACCAGCCTGCCTGGATGCTTCCTCTCGTGTGTCTGCGTTTGGGTCTTTACACCACACACTGTGGCATCATGTTGACACTTGGTCATCACTGCAGCCTCAGCCGCTCATTTTCTGGAAAATACTTCTACTCCTCACAGGCCTGAGCCTCTTGCTTATTTGGAAACATTTTTGTAAATTTGCTCTCTTTCTATGAGTGACTCCATTTACAAGGAAACTTGAGGGGGAAGTAGCTGAACAAAATTAGGCTGAATTGATTTTAAAAAATCCTAAAGTAAGACTTTAAGGTTAGTCCCGTTTTGTGGAGCAAAACAGAAAAAAGGTGGCATAAAATTGCAACAATTTACACTGTAGAAAGTCTAATTTAATTGTTCCCTTTGTACAGACAGAATTTATCTTCCACCATAAGTGTATTATTTTTTTTCTCCTTTTTGATCTTCTGGATTGTTGGACTACAAAGGCCATGTCTTATTGCTGCAATTTCACAGCCCAACATTGTGGATTTGCTGGGAAAACCTTGATGTGTGTGCCACCACAAGACCGACTACGTTAGGAACCATCTCCTTGATTAGGTTTGATGAGTTCTGAGGAAGTGAAGTACTCCAAGCTTGGAAATGGTCTTCCTCTCTTTTTCCTTGCCGTGCTAGCCATCAACACATTTGCGGCTGCTTTTTTTCTTTTTTTTCCAATTACCGGTAATCAAAGGCACGATTATTATGACAGCATCCAATGTGCTTTGATGGCGGGCAGCAATCTTCCTCTTAATCATGCCATCACAGTCATTAATTTACTGTCATCCCTCGTCCTCTTGCTGCTCTGCAATCTCCTGCCTGAGAGGCAGGGAGCTTGCTGGGAAAACAGAAAGGGGGGGAAAAAAATCAAAAGGCGAGATGAGAGACAGAGATTGGTGAATGTGTTTTTGATGGTTCAGGAGACGGCCACCTTTTACAGAGGCATCTGAGCGAGTGGGTGTTTCTTTTATTTTTCACACAATATTTTCTGAAGAAGAAAGAATGCACACAATGTGAGCCAGTTTTTTTTTTTCTGATCATTTGGTCACAGGTGTCCTGTCCAACGTGTAATCATTAATGAGTTGTAAGTAACTTCAGGCATGTTTTGCACATAAGGGATCATGCAGCACCTGCTCACACCTCCTCTCTGCCTTGCTCTCAGCAGTTAATTTGTGCAGTTTATTTTTAGAAATGTCTCCGCGACATTTGCCTGTGATTTCAATATCTCCCACTGATATCCCACAATTTCACACGTCGTGTCAGCATGAAACAAGTGCACTGCCTCCTATTACAGCCACGACCGTCTCGGTGCTTCTGGAGATGAGCTGCTGTAACTCACCCCGACAATTAGAAACGTTTTTAATAGCCGTTCAGGAACTGCAACTCACTTTGTTAAGTTTGTCGGCATCAAAGCCCACCTTGTTCACGTCGTCTTCTTGTTCGTCAGCTGGAATTTGAAGTTGTCAGCCTCTGAGGCAGTGAGATAAAACTTTCAGTTCCACATCAGGTGGAGGTTGTCAAAATGTATATCATGAAAGGACAGCCTCTGATGATGCCGTTCTTAAGGTTCTGCTCTGTTTGTGTTATTTTGAAGTGTGTTTGTATGTGTGAGTGAAAGATGATGCAGAAATTATTTTTCCAGGGATGAGTATTTAGCTCTGCAGCAGTAGTGTAGAGTCTGAAAACATCTAAATGATTTATCAATGTGTGCTTTAAAACCAAAGGTACAAAATGAGAGCATGAGAAAATGGTCAAGCTTTGAATGTGTGTGAGGGGAAGCTGGGCATCAGAAACAGCTAAAAAATGGAGACCTAGGCACCAGGTATTGGCCTTCCACCCCCACATTTTTTTCCTTCATCTCACCCTATCCCCTTCTCCATTCCCCTTTCCAAAGCCATGCTACATCTAACACAAGTAACCAGCCGACCTGCACTTGTCACAGACAAAATGAACCTCTCTTTTTTTTTTTATGTGTGAGACCCCTGCGAGCCCCGCCACAGTCCTCACAGCCACCTCATTTCTCTCTCCGTCCTCCATCCTGCTCTCCACTCAACCACTTCGCTCATGCTGCTGAGAGACGGTATGTTTCTGCTCTAATGAAGACCTTGGGAGGTGGAGGCCATTTCACACTTGATTCCCTCAAACACCCCTTGACATGTTTCAGGTTTTCGAAATGGGGCGCAGGTTGGTGGGTGTTTGGCTGCATTGTTGTGGTAAACTGAAAGTGCAGAGTTGCAGGAAAGTGGATTATCTCCAGGAAAGCTCGGAGGACAAAATAGGCTAAAGCAAAACAATATAAAAGTGATTACCAGGTCCCATAACTTACCTATTGGATTTAAAAACCAAAATGAAGAATCCTTGTTGACACAATTGATGCCAGACTTTTTATTTTGTTGATCTCGCCTCGCAAGCTGACAAACAACTCTGCAGCAAATATGTCTAACATTGATTTAATTAGTTTATAGTATAATATTCTTTACCCCAAACAACTTAAAAGAAAAACACCTGAGGTTGTCTGACATTTATCAAAGCCCCTTCAGTCAAACACCCCAAAGTGAAGTAAGTCTTTCATGATCAAACACTTTTCTGACTCAAAAAGCCTTCAGAGTTAATAGTTTGAAATAAAATCCAAAACAAGTACCAGAACCTAATTCATCTTTTTGTCTGTTCTTCAGTAAAGCAACTTCTTATAGAGTTTTTGTAGCCAATCCTATTGTATGCTGAAAGGTTTGTTATTTAGTCTTTTGAAGTTTTCAGTCCCAGCAAATATACTTTTGTTTTACACTCTGCTATTTTTCCCTTTCTCCGTACAGGAAATTGAACTCTGTCGACTCAGCAGTCAAGAGAAATTAGGGCTCACTTTGTGCTATCGGACAGATGAAGAAGAGGACGTGGCCATCTATGTCAGTGAGGTGAGTACAGGAATTCAGAACTCCTCTGTTGGACACTGATGAAAAATTCAACCATTTAACACCTAAAGGCGTTCATGCAGAAGTGCAACTCAATAGTGTAGGCTACCTGAACAATAAGATTCTGTTTTTATCGCAGCTGTTTACTTAGACAAGGAGCGTCATCTCCCACAAAGTTGGACTTGTTGCATTGTAAAGTTTATCCCAAAACAGACATACCAAACACCAGCTGTTGAGGGGGTTTTATTGGATTACTCAGTTGGCTGCAATATGCGACTTCCATGCTAAACTTTACTGCTATAATACTCCTTTAAAGCCCCAACAGTTAATCTTTCATGAATATACAGTCACTGCTTTATGCCTCATACTAGTAAGAATGCCTAAATAACATGTATTGATTAACAAAATGGAAACTTATAATAAAATAAAGAATAATGATATTAAAATACATTTTATGTACCGGCACTTTTCAAAACACTCAAGGACATCTTACATAAAAAGAAAATAATACAGTTAAATCAGGCAAATATAAAAATTAAAACAGGCAAATGCTACAGTTAAAATAGGCTAATGTTGCAGTTAAAATAGACAAATAGACAAGCAGCATGTCTACAGAAAGAGTATTGAGTGACACTTTAAATGAAGAAAAAGATTCAGTAGTTCCGATGGATGTTGGAAGAGAATTCCAGACACGATGAGCAGCAGGGCTGAAGGCTCTCAGGCCCATATTGGATAAGTTAGAGAGAGTACAGGGACATCTCTGGTGAGATTACGATAAATATCCTAAAATCAATGTGGGATAAGCCTCCAGAAGTGGTACAAAACAGCAGAGCCAAAACTTTTGTTGGACTTCCAGCTCCAGACTGACAAACAGGTGATGACTAATCAACTGAATGTTGTGGCAATCAACAGACTACAGAAGAAGGCTGTGGTTATAAATGAACTGATTCCAAGCAACTGTCACATCAAGAAGGAGCACAAGAATCTCTAGAAATACCAAGAGCTAAAAGAAGAAATAGAAAAGTTGTGGAAAGTCAAGGACTCAGTGGTGCCACTGGACATTGAAGCACTCGGGGATGTGACCCCTGAATTGGAAGAGTGGCTTCAACAGATCCCAGAAACAACCTCAGAGATCTGTGTCCAGAAGAGCGCAGTTCTAGGAATAGCTAAGATACTACGCAGAAACCCTAAGCTCCCAGGCCTTTGAGGACCCAATCTTGAAATGCAAAATTGCATACATGCAAAAAGATGAATGGGGAAATGAAAACAAGCAAAGAAGGAGAGCACCAGCTAGAATTAAGAAATGCCAGACAATAGGCACTCCTATCAGTTTTCTGCACAGTAATACTCTATATTCTAGCGTAGATCAGTGGTTCTCAAAGCTAAAGTTGGGATCATACTGTCGGCCATACAAAACGCAATGAGGGGGTGCTTATTTTGAGAAATAAAATTTGATAAGAATGATTGCTGAAGGATCATTTTGACCATAAATGGGACAAGAGATAAGAAACACTTGACACAAGAATTAAAAGAGTTAGTGGTTGGTCAGGTGTCTTGTTTTGTCAATATATACCCTTCTTTCAATGGCCTAATAGAAATTTTTGGATGTTTTTAACCAATTATAATTTGGGTCACAAATCTTTCAATGTTGTTGGTAAAACTGAAAGGTTTGGGAACCACTAGTGTAGATCACCTCAAAAATATTCTTCCAAATCAGTATTGACTCCTTAGTACTGTTATGTAAAAAATCTGTTTATATACATTGATTTTTTAAAAACATTTTAGTTGGTGCGCTGCAGATTAAAGACAGACATCACCTGCAGTGGCGTGGAATACTTAGCTCAAAATATTCTCTTTCAAAAACAAAGCTCCATATGAGCATCATACATATGACAAGGTTCACTGCAGACAAAAAATACCATTTTTTGGAGTTGTTTCATCCATGACAACATGTCACATTTTGTGTCTACATGCAAATTTTGCAACAAATTTATTTACTGTCCACTGTTTTAGTACACAACTAAATCCCCTATCTATGGCCCTCAAAAGATTTGCAAAGTGTAAAAATATAGTGTATAGTGTCTGCGGTATGCACAGTGCTCTGTATTAACAACCACACAAGGCAAAATACTGCTCTCCACAGATGCCAGAATCACTGCTGTGCAACTCGGCAGCAGATGCTAATAACACAAAATGATGAAACTCAATATACTAAAACTTTTACTGCTCACTGTTGAGTATGTAGCCCTAAGTGTCTTTTAAAACAGAGATTAGTGAATAAATGAAAAGTTGTAATTTTATCACACAAAGTAAGTTTTCTCTATTTGTTACCACTCTCCATTGTTCCTGGAGATGCTGGTAAAAAAAAAAACATTGAGCATATAAATGATTTCCCTGCTCGCTGTTTTTCTGCCAACCACCAAAGTTATGATTGCTAGCTGTTTAAAAAATGGAAAATATTAATTCTCCTGCAGCAAAAGCTCTATGCATATTCCACTGACGTTTGGTTTCTTTGAAGTTTCCCATTTACATTTTATCCTCTGTTGTAGAAACCAACAATCATCATCTTTTTAGATCAGAGGACCCAAGTGAAATGTTTTCACAACTGAGAATTTTGCATTTCTCAGAATAAATCAGTTGTGGCATTTAATACTCATCGTCTAATTTATGATTTTCTTTAGTATTCATGTGAGCAAATTAGGTTTCTTTGTTGGTTGCTGTACTTCAAACCTAAAGTCTCATGAAACATAAATCAAAATACTGAACAGATGATCTAACTGCTTGATTACACTGTCAGTTGGCAAAGTGAGACGATTGCCCAGACAAAGGAAAAAAAAAAAAAACAACATAAAAGAAAGAATCCTTTTATGGTGTGATGTGTTATTCAGCTTGCGTCAGCGCACCTGAGAACAAGCAGCCTCTGATAAAAACAAGACTTGCCTCTTGTTTTATTCTTTGTTTTTTAATCCAACTTTTTAGAAGCTGTGAAGATACTGCTCACCATTCTGCTCAACTTTCTCCAAAATTTATTTGAAGTCGTCTCAGACCAAGAAAGGTGTTTGCTTTGAGAGCTGAGCAGAATATAAATCACAACGATCTATGGGGGTTTGGGCCAGGATTCTTCAGTGCTTATTTTCTTAAAAACTTTCTTGTTTCAAAACTGATGAATTGCCACACTTAGTTGCACTTGTTCAATTTCAAAGATGGCAAACTTGACACAGTAAGGTCTACAGTTAAAGGACCAACTCAACCATTTTTTTTCTGCTGTTCAACTGTATACAGCCATTAACATAATCAAAATATTGCCTTGAACCAGTGGCGGCTCCAGATATTTTTTTCTGCAGGTGCTAAGGGGGTGCTAAGCATTTTATTGAGGGTGCTAATGAAGGATTATTTGTTCTTACAGTTCTCAACACACACAGACGCAAGCACAAACATATATAATCACATATATATGGTATATTAATGAAGAACAGAATGAAATATACATATGTATCTGTGATAGGCCGATATCTCTACCTAAACCTCTATCACAGAAATAAAGAAGCTTCCCACAACATGAA
>NC_051440.1:9766489-9839031 GCF_001649575.2 Kryptolebias marmoratus | reverse complement strand
GCTCGGAAAAACACATCCCCACATGTTAACAACGAATTAAACAATTGCAACGGCTGGAAAAAGTGCGGGGGATATAGGACATACATAAGGGAAGTGGGGGACATGTCCCACACATACCCCGGTTATGCCTTTGCTTGGGGGTGCTACGGGGGTGCTATGACTTTTCCAGGGGGAGCTATAGCACCCCCTAGCGCCCCCCTGGCGCAGCCAGTGCCTTGAACAGATAATGGAATAACCATTGAAAACTCGTCTCTCAGCTGCAGAACATATACACAGAGCATCCTCTACTCTTTCCTGTCTTTAACCCATTCCTGTACAGGGACCTTGCTCCAGTTTAATGAGTGTTGCTCGGTGTGGTAGTAAACTATCATGAAGGTGGAGTATGTCTGTACCTTAGTGACTTCAGAGTTCTAGTCTGTGAAGAGAAAGTGAAACAAATGGCCTCAAACACCAGCTGATTGGGAAATGAAAACGTGTCCTGCCCTCTTGTTGACTAGCATTAGTCACAGGAAGAGCAGGTGCAACATGTGCCGGGGTTAACTTACAGGCTGGAGATGATTCATGCACGTGACTGTGCTAAATCAACTTGCTGAAAGTAAAACAGGCATGACGGACAGCTTTTGGGATCATCTGTGATGATCTGTTGGCCACTAACCATCTAAACATGTCTAGCTGATGGCTCTTACTTAAACAAAATGTTTATTATTACAAATCAAAAGCATTTTCAGATTCATCATTTTGTGCATTTTACTTCAACAGGTCTGTCCAAACAGCATTGCTGCCAGAGATGGACGCATCCGAGAGGGGGATCGCATTTTACAGGTGCAGTAACACACACGCTGGCCTTTGGTTTAAAACACCCCTGTTCTTTATCTTGTTGAATTCACCCATTTTCCTCCAGTATGAGAGCACATTTATTTTTAATGGCAGCACATTATTGGGGGAACATGCCCCCGCTGTGGCTGTTAAGGGGGAAGAAATGCCCCCCTGGCTGTTTTAGTTACCGACTCAGCACCAACAGGGGTTTTTTAAGAGTTCTGCTTCAGGATGGCGCTACGCCGCAGCTCACTGCCTCCCGTGCAATAGCTCATAGGCTGTGACTGCTATTAGTCTCTGACTTCATCTTCAGCTGAGAGCAGAGAGCAGGATTTGTCAAGCCTTATGGCTGGATGATGCTCCATCTGAGGATTCCAGGGTGGGTGATTGTTTTAAAAATAAAGAAGTAACGACCTCTAGATTTATTGTCAGGACTTCATTAATAAGTTTACTTTTACCCTTTGCTACATGTGTATTTCCTACAAAGCTACAAACAATCCTATATCATACACGTATTTAACTATATTAATTTAAATTCACATTTTTACCAGATACAGCAACATTGACAGCTAATTATAGTGTTTTTCAGTCTCTGGCGATGGTGGCAACTTCAAGCATATAAGAAGCAAATAGCTGTTATTACTTCAGCAGATATTAGAGTAGATGTGTGGAGTGGAGACTGGTCTAATTGCCTAATTGAATATACCATGAGTGGTGCGGCTGACTTGAACCAGGACCAGGCGTGTGCGCGTACTGTATGTGCGAGGCAGACCAGTGCTTCGGCCCCATTATCCACCCATGACAGGGCCATTATTCTACAGGCAGAAAGATGGAAGCCACCTGTCAGTGGCTGGTTAATTGTGCAACTAGATGCATGTACACTGTGGATACTTTGGTGAACACCACGGCTCCATCTGCCACCTCATTCATAATAACTGCCTGGAACCCGGTTCAAATTATGGAGAAGCATTGAGTGTTTACAGTTTCTTCCGAAAAGGATGGCATTAATGTGCAGTAGTGTTTTAATTGTGATACTTTGTTATTCACAAGAGCAAGTGTGTTTGTGTGTTTCGTACCTGTGCTTGACTTAAAGGTATAATTCAGATCCTTTGAGGTGAGGCTCAGTGAAAAAGTTATGTACAATCAATATCTTACCTGTGGTAGATAAGCCTTTAAATGGCCTCAGTTTGGAGAAATAGTTTAATTCTTACCTGATTAAAGAGCTAAAACCTAGTCAAAATAAAAGTGGATTGCTGTCATCTTAAAGCAACTCCAGTCTAAAAACTTTCACAGCCATTCATGCAAATTTTATGTTTTAATGTTTTACACCACTGTCTTCTTCACAATACATTATTATTTTAGCTGATATGTTATAATAATCCTACCAGACATGCCCCAGGCTGCTCTGGTAGTGCTACAGCTGGCTTTTGCTTCCACCATTTGAACTTGCAATAAGTATAAAAAAATTATAATTACATGCACAGTACAATGCAAAATTGACAGTAAAGTGTATGTTTATAAAATAGCATTGGCATGAACCTGTTTTTTTTGTTTTGTTTTGTTTGTTTTTGTACTTTGGGGCTGTCTGCCCCAAGCCGACTAGTCATTAGCTTGTCATTATGGTCAAAATTAAACTCAATTTCTCTAACGGGTAATATATTTGTTGTTCGTAAGTTTTCCACAGAACCAACATTTTAAAAGATCCAGACTATTGCTTTAATATTTTGTGTGGTAAACATGCCTTTTATTGTTGTTTTTTCAGATTAATGGCCAAGATGTACAAGACAGAGAAGAAGCAATGGCTGCACTGTCCAGTGATGACTGCAGGAACATTATACTGCTGGTTGCAAGACCCGAGATGCAGGTTAAAAATGAAACCACCACACTCGTACATCAAGCTTTAAACTGATTAAAAGACCAACACTTTATACAGAGAAGGCCTAGCAGTCCTTAAAGGAATGCATATCGTCCTCTGCCTTTAATGCCAGAGTTACAAAAAACTGTAAGATCTTCCATCAGTCCATTTTCTTTACCTGCTTCTTCTTTCCGGTCATGGAGAGCTGGTGTCTATCTCCAGCCATCACTGTGCGAGAGGTGGGGTACACCCGGGACAGGGCCTGTAAGATCAGGTTATGTTGAAATAATTTTAGTGTTAAATTCATTTTTATGTTGGCTAAGGTCAGTTAGCTGGGGCAGCAAGTGATTTCTCACTGACTTTTGTTTTGTTTTTTTTAAATCTGCCCAGTGATTTATGAGAAATTTTGCTAACATGCAGACAAGTACACAGTCACGGTCAGAAACATTATCGCCTGCCTTCAGCAGCAGTTGATAATTAGTCCTGAAGGTTTGGTATTAAGCAGAATTTTTGCTCAGTGGAAACCTTCAGCTTTCTTGGGTGGCTGACCACTCCCCTCCCACTGAGTACACAACCTCTCCCGGTGGAAAACACCACTGAAACACCTCATCATGTTTTATTTTTATGTTGCACCACTGTAATTGACTTCCAGTGGTAAGCCATAAAAGCTAATGGCATGCTAATGTGGAGTGAGTTCAAGCCTGAGGCCAATGACGAGGAAGTGGAAGGACTCTGCCGCAGTGCAGATGAGCAGGAAGCAGTAGTAGGCTCTTTGTAATTAAATGGGTCTTATAGTAGTAAATGTGAAGTCATCAGATATAGATGCCATTTGGTTCATATCAAACAGACTGATGGATGGGCAAAAGGAAAAAGGTCAAAAGTGGTGATTTTATGGCTGTTAAACTGGATTGGTTTGACTTAAAGATTGACAGTTTTGTTGGTCACAAACAGAGGAGCTGTCTATCCAACACTTGCAGTTTCTCATTTTAAAACCAAGCAGAGAATTTATTCAGGAAATCCCATTTGTGCATCCATTTGGAAAAACCAACTATTTGTTTTGAGACATTGTGTTGTCACAAGATCTGAGCTGTGAAAAATAACACTTTCCCCCTTTTTTCGCCCCATTCTCCCCCTTTTCCATATGCTTTCCTTATTTATTTATTTATTTTTTGCCATTCCCAGCTGGAAGAGGCCTGGCTGGACGATGAGCATAGTGAGTTCCTGGAGCAGCTGAAGATGGAAATGCTGGAGGAGCAGCAGAGAGAGGAGATGGAATTAGCTGCCTTACAAGAGGAGCAGGAGAAGCAGCAGGTACGGTCTTTCTGCAGTTTGTTTAATGAAATAAAGCAACTCTAAAAAGTGAAGAAAAGATGGTGAAAAATAGACTAATAATTGCCAGTTTTAGTTGCATAGCTGTGGTCAGCATAAACTTTTGCTCATACAAGAGATGGCATAAACACTTATGACTTTTATGCAATGCTGAGTGCATACAAGCTTTCTCCTGTGAATTAGGATAAAAGAATATGTGGATGAACGTTTATGACAGAAGATGATTGAACTATTTTAATTCCAAACATTGCAAATCATAATCTGAAATTCTCTTTTGCTGCTATTAGAGCATACCACAAAAACTCCATATGAATAGAACTTCAAAGATGTGGCAGAAAGAAAAGACAATTACAGATGTAAGAAGGGGCTTGTAACACAATGGCCAACATGCTTTTCTGACTTATTTTGAGTGCAGCTGGCCTTAAAATCTCATTTGGTCTATATTTTCCCAACACAATGAAGTTAGAAGACACTGATAACATTTCATTTTGTTTGTTTCTGTCTGTCAGATAACATTAAATCAATTACCAAATTGCTCTATTTATTCTATGAAAAAGCATGATGTTGAAACAGAAAAGCTGCTCCTCCAAATGTTTCCTGTCATTTCAAAAGTGAAAGGTTTCACAGTAATTTCTAGTTAATGCTGCTCAATAGTTCAAAGTCTCTCTAGAACATTATTGGGCAAGAGGCAGATAAATTTAGCATCTGATTAGTTTACTAAGGAGCCCTATTGCAATACATGCAGAATGAAGCCCTGTATTTTAGAAAAATATTTTTTTAAGTTTTGAAAAATGCATTACCTTCTCTTAAATGATGCCATCTGGTTAACTATATATGTTGTTCAAAAATCTGTAACCTATAATGAACCGTGCCATGTTCTGAAACGCATACCTATCACAAACACTGACTTTAGAACTTTACACTGATGAAAGAACGCATGCGATTCCTACTTTTCAAAACTATTTACAATTTTTTAAAATCAAAATCCTGTCACATTTAATTGCAGTTCCACTTCAGGGCCCAAGATCAAAATGATTCAAAAGACATCTTTAGCCTGTGGTATTACAAACTTTTTTGGAGTTATTTGCAATTAAATGTGTAAATCAGTTAGTGTGATTATTATTATTTTTATTACAATGATGAGTAATATTATTTTTAATTCATTTCAGAGAGAAGAAGATGACAGGCCCACCTGTTCAACTCTTCCTTACTATAAGGACAGCGTGCGAAGTCTAAAAGACAGAATGGAAAGCTCAGACCATAATGTCTTGGCCAAAATCCAGAGACGTCTTTCTCGGTGCCTGAGGGACAGTCAGGACACACACTGTAGCACTAGTACCACTCGGCTGGAGGACAAACAGGATGAGGACAATGATGAGACCGAGGGTGATCGTTTCCAGCAGCTCTTGGAGCTAAAGTGTCAGATACGAAACAGCGGCGAGTACGACCTGTTCTACAGCCGCCGCAGCACCATCGAGTGTAACATGGGGGAGCAGAGCGACATACAGCATGAGCTACGAATGCTCAACGAAGAGCTGCGAAGCATCGAGCTCGAGTGTCAAAACATCATGCAAGCCCATAAGCTTCGGAAGGGTCAGCAGTCTCCTTTAACTGGACGTTCTGCTCCCTCGGTCAAAAATCAAAGCCCCAACCATGGAGAGTCCACAAAAGGTAAGCTGGTAGACATTAATGAGAGGCTGGAGAAATCTGACAAGGACAGTTCCAGTGCCTATAACACTGCAGAGAGTTCACGGAGCACCCCTTTGGCAATGGACCGCTCCCCAGAGCACTCACTCCAGAGAGTGGTGAGTCTCACCAACCAGAGGAACCTCTGCAGCGGTCTTGCTGCGGGTCACTCTCTGAGCCCAAGCCCCATCCCGGCCTGCCGTGCCCCAGTCCCAGGCAAAGGCAGCAGCCCTGACCACAGCAATCCTTCCGAAACAGAACAAACTCCTCAGGCTGAGCAGGACAGCAAGGGCAAATTAAAGCAATGCACTTCCCGGATTCCTTACTTCTCTCCTTCCCACAGTTCCCAGCAGAGGCAGGTCAACATCCCAGCTCATGCCCGCCACTATCAAAGCTACATGCAACTGATCCAGCAGCGCTCAGCTGTGGAGTACGCTCAGAGCCAGCTCAGCCTGCTAAGTGTCTGCAAAGAGCCCCAGAGACCCATTAATGAGCCCAAGATGGAGTGGAAGGTTAAGATCCGCAGCGACGGCACCCGCTACATCACCAAGAGGCCCGTGAGAGATAAGATCCTGAGGGAGCGTGCCTTAAAGATTAAAGAGGAGCGAAGTGGGGGAATGACCACGGATGATGACGCAATGAGCGAAATGAAGATGGGGAGATACTGGAGTAAAGAGGAGAGGAAACAGCACCTGGTCAGGGCAAAAGAACAGAAGAGGAGGCGAGAGTTCATGCAGCGCAGTCGGCTGGAGAGTTTGAAGGAGAACCCTCAAAGCAGCAGCGAGGGCCGCAAGGAAGTCAGCATCATAGAGCTCAGCCACAAGAAGATGTTAAAGAAACGCAATAAGAAGATATTGGATAACTGGATGACAATTCAGGAGCTGATGACTCATGGTACTAAAGCCCCTGAGGGAGCAAAGGTGCACAATGCCTTCCTTTCAGTCACTACTGTATAAAACAACATACACACGAACTACCCCATGTGGTATGATATACTCGCCTCGTTAAATGTGGCGTTTTTAAAAGGACAGTAGACATACTTTTCACACTTTCTAATTCAAAAGGAAAAAAAAAACAGCATTTTCTTAAAGATTTTATCTGTGGCATCATGACATTTTGTGATGTTTTTCAAAGTTGTTTTTTTCACATCACTCTTTGGAGAACAAAAACTTTTCTAAGAAAGTACGAAAATACAATTATTTTAGTTTTTCACTCTGAACATTGTTTATCTTTTCAATTCTATTTTCATATTTATGTTGAAATTATAAGTCAAGCCAACTGTATGAGAAACTGAGTTTTTTTTTTCTCTCTCTCTTTGTGTATTTTTGTTTTTAGTGATGGGAAACAAGTGGAAACCCATCTTTCTTTTCTTACCTTTTGGGAATCTTATTATTTTTCTTTTATCATTTAAAATTGATTTTGTTTTTCGTATGAATTTAACACGTTCTAAACCTGCTTTACAAACTAAAATTTATGACATTCCTGTGTGAGTATGTGAAGCAGCTGAAACAATATCCAACAAGTTGAGTTTAACTAGCTATCATAATCATCATATATCATACGTTTTTGATTGCTTTTGTTTTGTTTTAAAATTAAATTAGGGTAAAAACCTACATTTTAAAAGGCACACATATCTTGCATTTTCAATCATGGCACTTTGTATATTTTTTTTTCCACAATGGAAGGTAGGAATAATCTTAACATAATACTTTTTGAATAAACAGCCAGCCAGACTGCAGTACAATGATTCATTTCTTATGTCAACAAACTCCAAAGCCAAATTTTAAAAAGATATAGATTTTTTTAAAATCAGTTTTACTTTACCTTACCTATTAGATGCAACTAATAAATATCTAGCAACAAATGTACAAGTTAACGCAGCCTTATACAGTACATTACTTTTCAGAAGACGTACCACAACATTGTATTGTTTCAGCTAGAACAGTCACAGGCAGAGGAGGGGTTTTTTAGAATGGTGAACTCTGTAAAACTATTAGACAAATGTTTTCAATCAAAAAAATGATTTGTCATGAACAGTTTTAAGTAAGAATGCTGTTAACTTCAAAGTCTTCATTTTTCAAAGAAACAAATTCAGCATTTTTTATTATTTGCAAACCTGTTTAATGCAGTTCAGGTGGGGACCTGGCTACACCCTGGACAGGTTGTCATTTAACTGTAGTGCAAAGGATATATAGAAAAACAGCCATGCATGCTCAGGTTGTTACCACCACGGTTAGCATCTTTGAACTGTGGGTTGAATCCAAAGCAGCTCAACAAAACCTACAATGTACCACAGTTTCTAGTTTTCTTGGTTTAAGGTTACATTTTGTTTATCACTGCTGTTCTGTTGTTGACTTTACTTCCTGTTTTGTAGTGTCTTTTCCCTTGTTTGCCACACCTGATCCTTACTTTTAAAGCAGCACACCTCTCAGCACTTACACACGTATTTGTAGCCCGTTTTCCATGTTTTAGTTGGGAGTTCTTTATGTTGTCTTAGTTCCAGGCCTGTGTTGTAGTTTGCCTCAGTTGACCTCTTTCTGTTTTTGTTTTTTTTATGTGTCCTTTTGTTTGATTCATCATTGAAGAGTGGTTTCATCTTTGCACTCCTGTCTCTGCACACTTATTTGCATTCAGGTCCTCTTTGCCCTTTACTACAAAGCAGTATTAGTGGCTTAGCAAAGTAACGTCAGGTTTAGGATTTTTAGTGCCAAAATGCTAATTCACTTGTTACCTGGGTATACTACTGCTGCTGTGATGTACTCACAACCTGTCCAGGGTGTCCCCTACCTCTCGCACAGTGACTGCTGGAGATCAGCACCAGCTGCCCCATGAATCGGAAAGAAAAAAAAAAGGTTAAACAAAATGGATGGATGGGTGTTATTGCAGGAACTTGTGCTGAAAACCTAACCTGCTCCAGAGTGACACATTGCTTCTCAACCAATCAATGTCATTAAAAAAAAATGGGGGAAAAAAAGAAAAGAAAAAATCCACTGGTGCATAACGGGAAGAGTTTTTTGTTCTCTCTCCCTGGTCTTACATCTTCATGACAGAGACTGAAGCAAAACCGAATACTTGCGTTACACTAAACAGTAGGTGATAAATCTAAAGTTTGTTCCTAAAAACTGTCTTAAAATCTGGAACTTTTTTTCAAGATAAATACCTCGTAACTATAAAACATTTCCTGCAGTCTGACCATAAAAAGGAGAGCGTCTGAGCGTAAGGTGCTTCGTGTTCACCAAACTGCCTGTCTGTACGTTCATGTTCAGTTCCACAGAGATCTCATAAAATGTTTAAGAAAGACTCATTAAAATCACGAGTTTAACTGGAACAAGAGTATTAAAAACAGAATAAAGTTCAAACTTTCATGTCTCAATAAAAGGCAACACCAGCAGCACAGTAATAAAAATAAAATAGTGGCCTTTGGGTTAGATCAACCCGGGCTTCATTGATGTGGCAGCAATATTGGTAAGCTTAATGAGTTGTTCATAATTCTGTTTTTTTAGGTTTCTTTCTTTGGTTCTCAGCTCTGCCTGTTTTACGTGAACGTGCAGTCAGAAGTTTTGGGTTGACTTACCGAGCTGATAATGGGCTTTGTTGTCTCACTGAGCAGGAATCTTTATTTTTAGTATTCGTTAAGCCAGATCTCTTAAAGAAAACCCTGGGTAAGTTGAACTTGCTTTGTAGTTTTGAGCACAAGTTACATGACCTAAAAAATTGAATCCAAAAGTAACGCTCCCTTTGCCACTGTTTCAGTTTTATGTTTAGATTTATGATTTGCCGCAGTTGAAATAAAATTGGCGAAATATCTGAACAAGAGATGAATATTTGGAAAACAGAACATTTGTGCTGTGACCCCCTTTTATTCTTTCATGAGAAAAATAAAAAAAACCTTGTAGGATTTAGAAATCAGTTATCTAGATTTTCTTTACAACAGAATGGGAACTAAAAAAAAAAAATTAATTTTAGCTGTTCATTCATTCAGTGTGCAGAGTTGTGACAGCTACTTTACAAAACCCAGGAGACTATTTCGTTTTACATAAGTTTTAAACACTTACAAGAAAACAAAACATCATCATGCATATTGTACGTCGACCTATATTGGAATTGTTTAGTCTGTGGGTTCCTTTTTGTCTGCACTAACTTCACCAACATCAAAATACTTCAACACACAAAAGAAATCATCAGCTGCATTTGATCAGGAAATGTGTCAAAGTCCAACTGAGAACAACAACACAAACCAACACTATTCATTTATATTTATTCTTTTTTATTTCCTTTACTTTCCTTTGAAAGTTGGTTTCAAATCCCTTTTTTTTCCAGACGTCTACTTTTTCTGATGTTCGAGAGATCAAACTGACAGCTCTACATTAACCTGCAGGATTGAGAAAACATTTTATATGCAGTTTGTTGTCTTTTACTATTGATTTGTTTTTCTACATACTCAGAATAGATAGAGCTGCCTGTAGCTTTTACACGCTGGTATTTTTTTACAGAAGTATTTAATCTCCTTGACTCATCATTGCCTTAAAAGCCAAACCTGAATGACGCATTGATGGAGCAACCTGTTTTCACACACATCCAATGAATCGTCTGTATAACTAGGTGCCACAGAGAGGGTTTATTCTGCCTTATTCATGAACCGTATAATTTCCCTTTCATTTTTATTTTGTTTGGCATCATTCAGAGACTTTCCGCTGATGCTTTTAATTATGTTTGCAGTCACAGAAAACTGGTGTTTGGATGATTGCCACTGAGCAGGACTCAGAACACTTTAGAACTGATGAAATCAACGGTTTGCCTTTTACCTAAAGTCTTTATAGTTCAGTATCTTGTACAGTATTCCTTCAAAATGCCTCATTTTTACCTGAAGCATTGTAAATTTCAAATTTAAACTAATTTCCTGTATGTTTTGAGTTCATGTCGATGGTCGAGTTTTGAGTAATGCATATGTGATGCATTTGTAGCAAGGTGAAATGTGTGATAAGGTGATCTTTGCAAAAGAAAAGAAAATAAATTATTGTTTTTTTGGTATGACGTTGCACTGATGTGTCTGCTTCTTTTAGAAGACCAGAATTCAGTGTATTTTGAAAGAGTTCCTTGAATGAATGAATACAGTTTTTAGTCAAACACTGAAAATAACATTATATGCAGTCTCGTGCAATATCATGAGATCTTGTGCAGCTGCTGAGAATATGTGCTGTGAATGACTTTCAGCTACAACCACATTTTAGATCAATATCTGTAAATTTGACAATTACAACCATTTTTATACAGGTCTATGTTAATTAGCTGTGGCGGCCATCATGAATTGAATTGGCTTCAACCATATAGAAGTCTAGGGTGGGCCATTTATATGGATACAACTTAATAAAATGGGAATGGTTGGTGATATTAATTTCCTGTTTGTGGCACATTAATATATGGGAGGGGGAAACTTTTCAAGATGGGTGGTGACCAAGGCGGCCATTTTGAAGTCGGCAATATTGGATCCAGCTTTTGTTTTTTTTCAATGGGAAGAGGGTCATGTGACAAATCAAACTTATTGAGAATTTCACAAGAAAAACAATGGTGTGCCTGGTTTTAACGTAACTTTATTCTTTCATGAGTTATTTACAAGTTTCTCGCCACTTATAAAATGTGTTCAAAGTGCTGCCCATTGTGTTGGATTGTCAATGCAAATGCAACCCTCTTCTTCCACTTCCACTTCCTGGAAAGTAGATTGGTAATCGTGGGCCAGTTGAATGCCCCCCTAAGGTCTCCTGATCTGACCTCCTTAGACTTTTATCTTTGGGGTCATCTGAAGGCAATTGTCTATGCTGTGAAGATACGAGATGTGCAGCACCTGAAACTACGGATACTGGAACCCTGTGCTAGCATTTCTCCTGCAGTGTTGCTATCAGTGTGTGAAGAGTTTTTTAATCACTTCTAAAATTTTCAGTAAAATCTATCCAGTGGTTCAAAGCTATTCTGCTAACAGACAAACAGGGTTGACACCAACAGGTAATCAAAAATTTTGAGGAATAGGTAGTACTTGGAGTATGTGTTTTGAATGACTCCCAGCTATTACCACACCAAACGTTAAAAAAAAATATAGCCATCTTTGTGTTTTCTAATGTCAGTTGGCTGTGGTGGCCATCTTGAATTGGGTTGGCCACAAAGGGTAATCATTTGTAGAGAAATATCCAATCCCTACTTTCTGGAAGTTTCATTAAAATCCATCCTGTGGTTCATGAGATACTTTGGTAACAAAGACTTAAGAATACACGCACAGACATAGGCAAATACATTGTCATCCGCCCTCGCCTTTCAGCAGCTTGTGATAACGACGCAGTGGCAGAACAAAGAACTGATCGGAAAAGGATGACGATGCTCCACTCGGCGGGGCTGACTTACCTCAGTTACCTAACAGACCCACTTAAAATTCAACTTCGGTGAAATGGTTGGTGTTAAGTGGGTGAAACGGAGCAACAGCAACATTCTATTTTAACAGTCATCTGTGACAATGCCGGAGGAGGGTGAATAAAGAAGGGAGTTGGAGAGGTGCGGTAGACAACAGTGTCACTTCACAGACATGAACGCTGCAAAGAAAAATAAGAGAAATCCGCAGCAGTCTCAGAGGAGTAAAGATCAGAGCAGTGAAATTAAACAGAATTACTCCTTCACCCGGCACTCATTCAGTCTACGATACCTCTCGAGGAGTGACTCGCGTTGAATGTTTTAACTTATTAAACAGAAGGAGATTTCAATTAAAATGTCCTTCCACTTGGATGGCTTTGTGTTCATTAAATCGGACCAACCACTTAATCATCAGCTTGGCCTTGTCATATGTAGGGAAGTACTACTGGGACTCTGGTGTCTGTATTATCTTTAGTTGTCAGGGTGCTAAACCTGAAATTGAGGTGTCATCAATACCATGTAGGCTTAAGAAGGTTCTGTGTGTTTTCTATTTTAACAGAACTTTTTCAATTATAAAAGAAGGAATGTATATCAGGAGGTTTCCCAGGAAGAAGGATTATAAAAAGGCATTTGTTTTGCTTTCTCTTCCATGAGTATTCTGTCCTTTCGTTATTCCAGCATCATTTATTTGCCACACTCTGATTTAGCAACATGATCTCACAACAGAAAGTATAATAGCTTTGTTGACTCATTGTGCAAAATGGTGCAATTTCATATTGAAGGCTCCAAAGTTTCCCAATGACTGCTTCATTCTGTCCCGTTTCTTTAGAGAGATGCAGCTTTTATCTTCGGCATCTCACTATGTGACGATCTGTGCTCAGACGTTTGTCACCATGTTCACATTCAGTTTGTTTCTACAAAGCTGCAGACATTTCACACTGTTTGTTTGGTCAAAAATGCATTCAGGGGCACAGGAATAATGGTCTGATTTAGACTTTTCTAGACATCACCAGTTCAAGACTTATTTTACACAATGGTCTTTAATGGGTTTTTGTTTGTTTGTTTTACCTTTCTATTTAATAATGTAGTACTTTGGAGTACTTTTTTTTCATTGTTGTATTGAGACTTGAGTTTGTATTTTGATTTAATTCTGTCGTTTTCAGTCGTTTGTGGCATTTAAAATCTCTGTCTGTGTGCCAGCCAAACATTAACATACAAACTGTTTTGGGGAAATAGACTCCTGTTGTCCCTCCAGTCCATTTTGTTTGCGCTCATTTGTTAATTTTCTTCGTTTAAATAGACCGAGACCATTCAAAAGCCAATAAAAAGCCACAGAAGAGGCTGTGTAAGTTATGCCAACTCATAGCAGAACTACCCCAAGTGCTTGTGAGCTAATTAAGTTCATCTGTGAGCTCCTGGAAAACCCAGTCAGGTGTAATTAAAATCGAGCCTGTGACAGCCGTGGCATTTGTCAGAGCTACCCAGCAGTTCAAATAACGATACTGACAGAAATGTCAAGCAGATAGCAGTGGTTCGCTTCTTCAGTGCTCCACACACTTAAACGCATACACACACACACACACATACAACTATCGCCTCTATTATGAATATTTGCTTTTGACCTTTAGGATTCCCCGAACAGCAAAAACTACAAATTCTCTCTTGTTATTTATCCGAGGAGGCCAGAATTTATTGACATTTAGATCTACTTGACACATGATGGTACATATTCTTCTGTGGGCTCCTCTTTGCTAATCTCAGAGGGAAGTAAACTGTTCACTTGGATCACAAGTTTCTTGATGTCACTTTAGAAACTGGCTTGATCTCATCAAGATCCTTGTTGTGGTGGTAGTCCTTATGAAGCCAGATGGAACTGTGTACATGTGAGTCCTGAGTTTATTGAGCAGACGACAACAAAGAAACTTTTCATTTGAGATTACAGTGCAAAAAACCTCTTCTAAAAGAAACATTACTGAAGAGAATTATTTGTTATTTAAAAAGCCAACCAAGGTAAACATCCTCTACAAGTTGTTTAACATCTTAACTTTACTTCTTACATCCTAAAGCAGGGGTCCAGTCAGGTCAGATCTGGGCACCTTCTATTTTAAAATGGCGGACTCTAACGAATGACATGGCTCATCTCTAACCCAACCTCTGGGTCAAAATGTTTGACCAGTATTTGGTCAAATCAACCCAACCTGTGACTCAACAACTTTAACCCAGATATTGAATTATCAAAATAACCCAGCAGTTTTTAGCCTGAAGTCTCCTGCTACTGCTCAAGATAGTCTCAGAAAGGTTGATGAAATAATCATTAAATGTAATTCTGATGCATGTCTTAGATATTAAATTTATTTTCTTGCCTGACAACCATTTCATGGTGCTAGTTTGACAAACTGAAAACCTGAAATAGTTTCCTGTCTGACCCATTGGTTTCTACTACTTTTACTTTTGTTTTCATTATTTTTTTTAATTCGATTTATGCATTAAAAATACACATAAGAATTTTTTTTTTATGTTTCTTGATGTGTAAATAGGTCTAGTATCCGTTTCAACTTTGGCAAAGTTCTGACTGAGACTGAAGCATCTTACTGAAGAATTATTTGGCTTTTTAAAAACATACATTTTGTTCAGACTTTCATAATGACTTACTTGAGTACATGGTACATAATAAATATTTTCATCCCTCTGCAGCATTGGTGTTCTGTAGAGCTGCTTGGTGAACTTGTTTTTGCACTTTCTCTGTATACCTCAGTTAAGCATATCATGAAGAAAATAAGCTAGAAATGTTTTTGTTTTTTTAAATTAGCACATCAGTGTGGTTAAAAGTGGTTAAAAATGACAAAAGAAAAGATTTTTTTGATAATCCATGTTTGATTTGGCTACAATCCAGTTTCTGTAAATTAGAAAATTGTTTAATTTTCCAAAAGAGCTGAGCTGTTCAGCTAATTGGTTGTGTTAATTGTGTGAAGTGTGTAGAGAAACAAAAAGGGATCCGTTTTCAAAATTGTGCCTAAGGAAGTGTAAAAATAATAATAATAATAATAATAATCTGTAACAACACAAGTACTTCACCATGTTTTTTGCAATGATCTGAACATCAATCTAACCTCCTTTTTTTCCAACATTCAGTCCGATCTCTGTTTGGCTTTTATGGTTTCTATATTGGTTCTGCCTTTTAAATGCTTTCAAATTAATACTTGACAGTCTAATTCAAAATATTTTAGCTGGCAGAAAATGAGCAGCCAGCCAACCAGGTAAACTACCAGCACATCCATCCAGTCCAGTCAGACCACCAGAAGTAAAGTACTAGTTTTGTCATTTTATATATTAAACATGGCTAGAAATGCTATTTATACAACCATTAGCACGGCTAATAAGAAATTCAGACTGCAGATGTGTGTGTGCGTTGATCATTTCAGACCATAGTAGATTGCCTCATACTGCAGTGTATGAAAACATTTGCTAATGTGCTCAGTTGTTGATGGTGCAGAAATACATGTGCTTCAGGGGAAAACACACCCAGCTTTAATGAAAAATGAAAAAGTTAGTCAAGGCATTTCATATTTTATTCATATAGTATTACAACATCTCGCAGAGAACCAAGTGTTTACAGCCAACTGTGGATATGATAGTTTTATGTGTTAACAGTTTTAGGGATTAGCTGAAAAGTCTAATCCTCGTTTGTGTCTCTATTTCCTTCAGCGTGGCTCTGTGTATTCTCTGCAGGACGTGTTTGTGGATCGTAATTGGCAGAAAGTTTTTATTGTTTCTCAAAAACCATTTGAACTTTTCTTCGATACCCCAGTCCTTGTTGTATGCAAATGTTACACTTGGTAAACCTTTGTGCATACATTGCCTCTTTGAGTCCCATTAAAATTCCTCTAGAGCTGTGCTTCTCCTTATTCATGAGCCATGGGTCGGAGTGTGTGTTTAAAATAAGTTACTGTTATAATTCTGAGTCCGCTCTCTCTCTGGGCTTTAAATTGTTAGATGACAGTCAGTTTATCGCTGGGTTTATCATTTAATACATTATATCAACACCAAGTTTGGATTTTTGGAAGTGGGATTCTGTGGGAAGGTTATGAACAATGAGTATCTTACCAGTTGTGGATAGCTTTTTGACGAATCTGTTAGAGGTTAAATTGATGAGCTAATGGCTAGTCTGAGTGGGGTCAAGAACAAAGTACATTGCTGCCATCTTAAAAGAACTTCAATTTCAAAATTTTTATTAGCAATTCACATGAATGTTATTATAAAACCTTTTAATTTCTGTCACTTGTACGTGACACATTTATTATTATCATTAACATAGGATTCTATGGTTATTTGAGTGCAAATAGCAGCAGCAGAAGGCTGTAGCACTTCCAGTGTTGCCTGTGACACTTCCTGTAAGAATATTACAATGTTTGTGTTAAAATAACTGTTATGTAAGACTTAGTGTAAATGTTTACAAAAAGGTGTTTGCAGGAACCACTAAGATCGAAGCTGTTTTAGGCCACCAGCAATTCACTTTTGTTCATGGCCCCATTCCAACTAGGCATTAGCTTATCAGTCTTGTTAAAATAAACTCAATTTTTTTTAACAGGGGTCATTCAAGAACTTCCAAAAAGGAAAGATATTTTTTAATAGGGTCTGAGCCATCTTTTTAACTTTGTTTTCATATTATTGAAGTATTAACATCATTACATAAAAGGTGTTTCTTTTTTTTTTTTGGCTATGTTGATCTTACCTGTTACAGCTAAAAGTAAGTCCTGTCATAAAGCAATTTTATTTCTAACTGGACTCGTTCCATGTGGAGTTATTTCTCCCTCTTTGGTCAAGCCTCCTCAGTAAACCATAGCATGCTGAGAGAAAAGTTAGCTTGGGATTTAACACTTTTCCTGCATAGGTTGATGTAATGCAGGAGCAAGCAGCTCGTCATTCTGGGCAGCGGCTGCAGGACACCTGCTCTCTGAGTAATGAGAAAGATTCCAGGACACCTTGCTGGTCAGAGCTCTGTACTCCCAGGCTTTGCCACAGGTAAAAAGAATCAGATCTACAGTACATCTGCTGAGAGCAGGCCAGTGAGTAATGGCCTCACTATAATGCAGGCTGGTATTCTTTACAATCCTCAACACGCTGTATAAAAGTCAACCTATATAAAGTTATATTGATTAATTTTACACATTTCTGGCTTCCTAAATGCCAGTTAGAAGAAGCTCACAGTGAAAATAATATCTCAATATTCTTTACTCACACTGCAGGGCATTATTAAACTTTTTTATTAGGCTTCACAAACTCATTTTCAGAATTGATCTTCTCTGTTGTTGCACCACTTTACTCTTAGGGATGTTAATTTTCTACAGAACCAAGAAATCACACTTATTGCAGCCTGATTTGTTCCTTTGGTGAAGATGCATTCAGTCTCAATAAAACAGCATTATTGTGCAATTTGACCTGCTAACTCTACAAATTCGTATGTGAATAACATTTTTTTTTCTGATGTGGTAATAGTAATAGTCCCATGGTATGTCGGGTTTTGTTTAGAAATGGTCTGGGAATGTGGTGAAAATCAAAAACTAAAAGGTTTCCTCCCTCAAACAAAGCTCTCAAATCAGATCAGTCATAAACACAAATTTAGGCTGTTTAAATCATGTTAACTTGTATCACAATTATGATGTGCAACTACAACTAGAAATCTTTTGAAGTTTCATTTGTGGCATCGCAAGAAAAGGTCGACTCCAGCTACTGAACATGATCTGCAATGCCGTTCAAGTAAAGCAGCTGAAAAGTGTGTGTGCGGCAGACAAATAAAGGATTAAGTGATTATGAAAGTGGGGCTGACTGTGCAGTGCGGCCACCTCAACAGGACGTTCCTGCTGGTAGTGACTGACCTTGAGGACGGATCCCTCCGTCACACTTTATGACAGCAGGTTACAGTAGTCTGTGCAGGCTTTATGAGTCATGGCTTTTGATTTCATTGTGCTCTGCAGACCATTTGACAATGCTGACTTTTATAATGAAAATACACCACAGCAGAGGGGTGGCCGTGAGCACCAGCTTTTCTTTCTTTTTTTCTTTTAAAAAAAAAATTGGATAGAATTTAGATGTGACTTGAGCTTGTCAGCCAAGTAAAAACCTTACTAAAAGTAAAAGATAAGAAGCAAGGCTGCATTTGATTTATTTTAGAAGTCTGAATTCAGATCTGAGAATGACATTACACCCATCTTAACCGTGTTCCAGTTGCAAGTCAGAAAACCAGAAGGAATTGCTAATTGATGTGCTCAGTGAGGAGGCTATGTACAAAGCAAAACAAACCAATAACATATTTTCTTCTATTCTTTTGTATCTCTTTGTAATTTATGCACTGTAGCAGCTTTTCCCAATAAAGACAAAGTGCAACAGATTTAATTAGAATTATGACTTTGAGGGACTAAAACAGCTGATTTTTTAAACTTGAATTCAAAATAATTTACTTCCAAGTTCAAATAGAACACTTCATGATATTTTGGATTTTGCTTTGGGGTTTTTAATGCCTCAACCAGCAACTGAAGCTACTATTACTAAATTATTTTGGTTGTATATACTGTAGTTAGGTGTAAAAACAATGGCTACTTCCAAAAGCAAAAACCTACAAATACAGTGCTTCTGGTCATAGCTATCGCCCACAGGACACTAAAAAAAAATGGGTCAGAATGTTGTAACACAGTGCTAAAACCAACTCAGCTCTTTATTCTAGTTATTTATTTTTCAAGACGTAGAAAACATTTTGTACCTATCAAGATACTCCTTGAGACTAAGTGAAAGTGTTGTTTTGAGTGGGTTTGGAGCCACATATTTACATATATCACACAGTGACTGATGCTAAATACTGCTGTTAGTTTTAATTTCAAGCCAAGCATTTTCTCTGATTGTACAGAATCAGGAAGTGCAGCTGCAGAATTCTTACTGGGAGAGACATAAACCACAGAACAAACTGCTGTTCCTAACAGCAAACAGGCTATACATCACTGTCATCTTGGTCCTCCTTTTTTGAATATCCTATCTGCATCGTACACTGGTTGAACGAAAAAGTCTCCTGTGAATTGGTCTGTGGTCTTCATGCAGCTGCAGTATAAACATAAACCAAGAGTTTAAAGTTTGTTAGTTAAACTGCGGTGAGGGTGAAACTAGAGTATATTTTCATACACTAACATTGAGGAAACAACATTCTCTTCAGGATTTTTCTTTTTTTTTGAGTCAATTACGTATGCGTTTCTCACTTTGAATCATTGTCTGTTAATGTAGCATGCTTGGTGTGCAATTTCTGCTTTGAGAATATTTTTTTATGGTTCACATAAGCTCCAAATTCCTCTAGTGTACTTTCCTCTGGTTGAGCCACCTGGGGATTTAAGCTCTCGGAGAACAAAGACATCTCATAAAGTATGTAAAAAGTAAGAGCATCTGCTTCTCTCTTGCAGTGTAATCAATTAAAATGACTTCTGCAGTGCTGTGTTAGTAATGCTATAAGCAGATTGGCATATGTAGTGAATGAAGATTAGGTCTGTTTTCATTACTGCCAGTGCATAAAACTTTGTGTAACTGAGCACTTTTAGGAAAACTATTTACCCATTTAAATATCTAAAAATGATTTTCTGACCATGCATATTTGGTTAGATAATTACATCATGTTACACAATAATGTGTGGCAGTTTTCTGTTCCAGCAGACCTGAATCTATAATTCAGAGTTATCCGTGATTTTAGTAATCAACCCAGGAGAGCCAGAACTCAGTGAGAAACAATTTACAGTCACAATGAGAAAAAAAATCAAATAAAGACTTTGTTGGATAAAGGTAAAGAAAAGAGCACCTACTAAACTGAAGTTTTAGCTTTTACAGTGACTGGGTTATGTGAAGCACTTTAGGATGCATTTCTGTTATCTGCTAGTGCCAAGTACTGTAATTTTTCCAGAAAATGCAGCTCCTAACTATGATAAGGTGGCTAAACTTTGCTGATAAATGTATTAAAGTGAAATGAAAAGGTTATGAACAATTAATATCTTAGCTGAACCTTTACACAACTGTCTATTACACATTTATTCCTACAAAGAAATTATGATTCTCCTGCATCAAGTTCCCCAGGCTGCTGAAGATGTGCTGTTGCTACTGCCGTTAGCATTCATGAATAACTGAAAACGTCTGTGTAAATAACTGTCTAATGTGAACTTGATGGCAGTTTCATAAATACAGAAAATTGTGTTTGCATGAACTGCTCTGAAATTGTTCAGATTGGAGTTGTGTTAAGACAGCAGCAATCCACTTTGGTCTTAGCTCTGCTTAACCTGGCTGTTTACTCATCAATTTGATCAAAATTTAACTATTTTCCACAGCTAGTTTGTTCAAAGAGCTATCTACAACAGGTAAGATATTGGTTAAAACTTTTTTTTACAAAACACCACTTCAAACAGTCTGACCTATTGCTTGAATTACTTATGTTTCATCCCTATTATGATATTGCATATTGACTTTCAAAACTTATTTTTTTACTTTGCATACGAATCATCACTGAAATAGCCATTTGTTTGCTAATGGGGGATTTATGGTCACTAATTTGCAATAACTAGTGATGTAAGTCAGGAAATAGATGGCTTACTAAGTGATCCTACAGAGAACAGGAGAAGCCACACTGGTCCAGGCTGCAGTTTGAAGGAGGAGAGGAGCAGAAAGAGAAAGGCAGGAAGAGCTCAAATATGAATAGCAGGGAGAGAGCTGCAAAAACATCAAAAGCCTTATCAGTTGAGAACCTAACAGTCTCAGGCTAAGAACACACATACATGGATATTTTTAAAACCAGGGTTTTCATAGAAATGCACAGACACCATTGAAGTGCTGTCAGGAGCTTACAAGGCTGGTACAGAGTGTGATGTCAAACCTGATAGCTGTTCACAGTCTAACATTTCTACCCCCAAACTCCTGTTTTCTGAACCATACATAATTATTACAGTCAGAGGGAGTTAAAATCCTTGCTGAGATCAGCATTTTTTAAAATACTTAGTTCCAGGAGCCAAGACTTTGTGTGTGATTGGAGTCTTAGCGGACGATGTCAGAGCAAAGACTAGCAAAAATATATATATATAAATATATAATAAAACATCAATATGACCAGACTCGTGAAGAAAGTGCCAGAGAAGCACAAAAAGGGCTAAGTTTCAGTGCTGTGTTTGTGAGCAGTTTCTGAAAATTGCAGCTCTGCCTGTTTTTAAAAAACGTACTTAAATGTTTGGTCAGAGGGCCAGTCCAGGTTAATCCCTGCCTGTGCATGACACATATGGCTTTAAAAAAATCAATGTTATCATGTGTTCCTGTGAAACTTTGATTCTGATGAAACTGTCATGAACTCCTGTAACCTTGTCTAGTCTTGAGGCCTGCAGAACTGCAGAACTACAGTGACAACTTAGCTTAGATAATGAAGTCCAGTGATCTTCAATTAAAAGTCTCTAGCAGATATATATATATATATATATATATATATATATATATATATATATATATATATATATATATATATATATATATATAAATAATTCTCTTTTATGACAGCCATGCTATTTTTTTTCCCATTCGCTATATTGTTGTTTTAAGCCTATATCTATCTGTGGACCTGCAGCTTCTTTCTGTGAATAGAAGCAGAGAGAAATCACAGGCCAGATGTGGGAATTACTGTAAATGCAGGAAAAGCTACACTGCCTAAAATGAATTAATGTAAATTATAGAAAAGCTGCACTGCGTAAAATGAATTATCAGTATTTTGGGTCTGATTTGGAGTCGACTGCTGAAAGTAAAATTGAAATCACGTACAAACATAACAACCAGTGTGAAAGGAAAAAAAAACTGACATGGAAAAAAAGCCAAAGCAAGATGACTTCAACCAGTTCATGAAGGTCCCTACCACACATCATTATCTAAATAAATTGTTTCAAGTACAAATTGAAGATTTTATTGTCATTCTTACATTTCTTCCATTGGAACATCATTAAAAAATATGCAGATCGGTGTCAAACAATCAGTTCATGAAAGACATCCAGTAAATCTCACACAACTAGAAACCAGAAGTTAGATGGAAGCTAAAGCTACACTGCACCTGTATATCTCACAAGATTTTAAATGAGAACATGTACTTTGGTAGTAAGTGGGGAAAAAACTGTTATGTTCTGAAAATCAGCTGAACCAGAATGTTTAAATACTCTTTATGAGCATGAATATCATTAGTTTGGGGCTTTTAATTATTGATTTGAGTTGCTCGTTTTATAGGGTGGAATAATTGTGCAACATACAACTTTGATTGATTGTTAAAAACAAGAATTTGGTGCACAAGGTGGTAGCATCATGCTGCGGGGCTTTTTGGCCATGAGCAGTACTGATGCATTGCACAGAGTGGACAGTAAATAAAAGTGGGACAGCTACCTCCAATCAGCAGTTAGCCAGTTGAAACTTCGACACAACTGGGTGTTGCAACAGGACAGTGGTTCCAAACACAGAACTGGTTTGTAAAATATTGAAGCAGGCTAACATTAGAACTTCAGAATGTCTTTCTTAAAGACCACATCCCAACCTTAACGAAAATTTGTGGACTATGCTTAAAATTTGTCTCAACTCCAGGAAACCAAACAATTTAAATAAACTATCACTTCTGCCAGGAGGAGTGATCAAATATCCAGTCAGATTTTTTTCCAGGAGCTGGTTGATGGCTCCAAAATGTCTGTGGTCAAGGTGCAACTTGCTGAGGGACATTTAACCAAATATTGAAGGGGTTGGATTATTGTATCATTTTGACCCTGTGTGGATTAGACCTAATCCACAACAAATAGAAACGTTGAAGTTGTATAAACATTCCACTATAGAAAAAGTATTTTTCAAATGAATCATTTAGAGCCTGTAATTAATGACATTTATGCCCTTGATGAGTCTAAGTACATGTCTGACCTCAACTGTGTATCAGTTGGATCATTTTCCTGTTGCATCACAGTATTTCTTTTCCTTTGTGCAATGTTCTATTAGTTTATAAAAACCAGAGCACACTGCTCCCTTCATGCCTTACCGATATCCTCTTCTTTTGTATTTCATGTCCTCTATCTGTCCCTCAAACATAGACTCTCACCTCATTTTACAACAATAAGGTCTTGTAGGCGGACTGCAAATTAAATTCCTTTCAAATGTCTATGTTCAGTAGCTCGGCTAATATTTCACTGGATGATCAGAAGCGCCCGATAGCCATTCATGTGGGCTCATATTGTTGGACTAGGTATTGAAATAATTAACATGAATTCAGCCATAGAGTTGATTTTTTTTCCCCCCTCATGCATATGAACGCTGGGTTCAATTTTCTTTGCTTTGCAATTTTTGATGAGATTCCCCACCATGTTTGGATTTAGTGGCGTCAGTAAAGATTTTAATCAGATCAACACACGTCACTGTAAGATACATGAGATATTACCAGGAGAAAAATAAGAATTTTATCAATCAGTCTCTCAAAATGCAACTAAAAGGCCATTACTTACTGGCCTGCTCTCAATCTGTATCTTGTATCTTAATTAATTTGTCTTTGTGAGTAAACCTTTTGTCACAGATGAACCATATTAACTGTGTAATAGGACATCATGCAGGTAAACTTCTCTCATGATGGGCATTTTGGCATTTTACAGCTCCATCTCAAAGCACAGATGTTTCTAATACAATCAAAAGATGATACTACAAAAAAGTACATCAGGCTTGAAAGCTTTCTTGGAACTTCTAAATCCATTATAGTCATTAAGTGTGTTGACAAGAGAATTTGTCTCCAGTTTTATGAATTTTCTGCCACTTTTAACTACATCCAGGAGGAAGCAACACAGCTCTCACGTCATTTATGCGAAATACTTATAACTCATAGTTACACTACATCAGGGGAACACCTCTTATTGTAGATGCTGCAGTGATTATGGTCAAAGAAACACCAGTGCAAAATAGTTATGAAGCTGCAAACTATAAGTTGAAAATATGTCTGAGCACATGACTTTGGATGTAGTTTTAGGCGAAAAGGCTAAACTCTAATTACCTAAACATGTTCTAAACATTTAATAAGAAGTGAATTTTAATATATTAACCATGACAACAAAGGGTGATTGTGTGCGAATACTTAATGTTTTTTATGTGTTAATGAATAGACCTGTTACATCTATACCAAATACCTTAACACATCAGTATAATACTTTCTTCTAACTCAGTTAATAATGCAATCTACTATTGCATTTCTATTATCCTGAACCAGACATGAACCTAAGTGCCCAGTGAATGCATATCTCAGTTTCTGGCAGTCATGCTACAACAGCCTAAGTGAGACTCTAAGAGTCAAGGAAAAGGTTTCATCCAGGTGTCTTGACATCTTTATCACACCTTGTCTGCCAAGTTAGAACAATAGGGTATTTAAGGCATTCACATATGTCAGGATCAGGCTAATTACAGCAGGGTCAGGAACAAGAATCTACATTGGCTAAAAGGGATTTTTCAAAATAAATACACCACAGAGAGAAGCATAAATAGGAAATGGCCTGAGACATTTTAGTTGCTTTGTAGCATTTACTTAAGCAGATGGCTCAGTAATGAGGACCTATAAAATCCTTGTTCAGTTAGAAAAACACCATGCTCTTAAAGAAAATGGAGAATGTTCTGTACTGAAATTGTTTTTGTACTTAACTAGTTGTAACATAATGTCGCAAAGTTTGATGTGACATGTGCAGACACATCTGCATACAGTAGTGTTTCACTCCTGACATCAGAGGGACATTCCTCAAGTAAACACTTTTTTATAATTTAATGGCGCACATACTGTATTATTACAAGCCAGATAAAATGTAACATCGGCTGGATGTGGCCCACATGCCGTAGGTTTGACACAATCCTCAAAAAGGGAGATGGATCTAATGAAAGTGACAAATAGATATTCCAAAGTATTGTTTAAGTGGTGCTAATTATATATATAGTTGTCACAAATTAAAGATTTGAAGGTTTCAAATCCCCCACCCCCATATATATGTCAGTCAACAAAACAGATGTGATTCTGTTAATCAAAAGCTATAAATCAACAAATGTTAATTTTATCCTTGGAAAATCTTGTTTAGTCCAATATTGCTCCAAAATCTCTGCTGCATCAAGTTTACTGAGCTGTTGTAAGCGTTCAGGCGTTCACAGAGTGGCTAAATGAATTGCATTATGCAAACACAGAACAATGAATTCCATTTTTCACAATGACAGTGCAAACATGCAGCATGATGGACTGTTCTTGCAGGGCTGAATGACCTTCAGCAACATGTAGATGAAGCTTGACACAACCGTGTACCACCAGCTATTTACACTGACGCTTGTGCTCAAATACCAAGGATGCAAGGGAAACATAATGGCTTTCATTTCACCGTGCGCCGTCAGAAGAACTTTACACATCTGCAAAAGAGGCAATTACTTTTTGTTGTTGTTGTGACAGCTTAGCCGATTCATACTCTACCCCACATTACAACCCGCTGGGGTGTGTGTGTTTTTGTGCGTGTGTGAGGGGGGGGGTTATAAACTTGTTCTGTTGATCTGCCATGTCACCGATTGGACAAATGCTGCTTTGGAAATTAGATAAAACAGATCTATAAGCAAAGACCCGCCCACTGGTTTTGATGGGGTGTGTGGGATTGGGACTGGCAATGACTCCTGATGTGTCTGTCAGATCAAAATCAGCACTCTGCATTAAACCAGGGGGGGGGGGGGTGTTAAACTTGCAAATTAAATTCACCTGTCAATCCGCACATGTTTGATCCTGCCTGTGTCAGTCGACATTTAGATTCAGCTCTACAACATCATTTAAAGACTATAAAATGCAAACTGTCTAAAGATTTGTGACTCTTCTATTTCTCCTTTTTCTAAGAGTCGGAAAATTGTGTGAATTTCTCTTTCTCCCCAAATAATGACATTTTATTACCACCCGCGTTTTATAGAGGCAGGTGGTGATGTTGAGATATGAATCACTGGATGGGTTTTAATGAAACTCTCAGAAAGTAATCATTGAATGTACATTTACAAATGGTTAACGTTTGGAGTTAACCTCATTAAAGCTGGCCACCACAGCTAATCAACATTAGCGAACGAAAAATGGCCACATAATTGTCAATTTTACAGATATTGAGCTAAATTTAAGCATGGTAGTAGCTGAGAGTCATCCCTATTACATACTCTAGCTAACAAATCACACAATATTTTTTGTTTAAAACTTTGGCCTGAGAAGCAGCAGGCGATATGCATTCCTTCAGTGCCATTTTTTTTCTGACCACTTAACACCTCCTCAAATCTCCTGCCTCTTAAGAAGCTGGCTTGCCTTGTTAGCTGACAAACCCATGTGAGCCATTTCAGTAACAGAATAATATGTTTAGATGCTGCGGCTTTTCAAAACAATGCGAGCATCTTGTCTGAGTTATCTCATAGCTTCCCCCTTCAGGGTACAGTCACAGTTTAGCTCATTATGGGGTTAGAATGATGGTTTGCACATATTTCCAGGATGCACGACCTCCACCGTTTTTCCGACAGTCAGGAGTAGAAGGATCCTTGCAGCCTTTGATGAAAGGCTATAAAATATTAATTTCTGAACAGCTGTCTTGAGTTTTCCCTTATTTGACATCAGCTGTCAGGCTTCTAATAATCTCCACGGGTTTTGTCTCATTTGTGTGGCCCGTAATCTCCTTCCATATTAATCTCACCGAGCAGAAATGTCATGCCGGAGAACTCAGAATAATTTACTTCTTGTTTACCAGCTCTCCCGTTTCTCCACGGTGAAGGCAGCCACCCGCTGCAGCCCAAGCAGCGTGCTTTCCTCTGAAGAATACTCCCCTCATTCTGTCGGGAGGAAAAGAATTTGCATCCGGATCTATAGTCTTCCCTGCTCCACAGCCCTCTTATCATTCCACTAATGGATCACAACAGTCATTGTGCCTTGTGTCTGTGTGCGCTGGTTTGTGTGCGGTAACCGTTTGAGTGAAGATACCTTCAGACCCTCCTGAGGGAATTTTCTAAGCTTATTTTATTCTTTTGTTGCATGTCCTACTTCCTGCTCCCTCATCTCTTTTCCAGATCCCCAGACTCCCGTGGCTTTTATGTGACATTACAGGCTTGTGTACCTGGCTGGGACCTCCAAATGGATTGAAAGCAGATGGAGCTTGGCAGTTTTTTTTTTCTCTGTTGGTTTTGTGTGATTTAACTGGGTATTGTGAGTGTGGGTTCAGAAAACACATGAAGATCTAAGGCCTAAACATGCAATGACCACTGGTGATTTTTAGGGTTAAAACTAATAATGACATTTCTTATAATTAGTATCCGTTAAACTTCCTGTCTTGATGCAAATATCTTTTTCTAGGCAGACACTATATTTGAAACAGCGCTTAAAGAGAGACTAAATCTTTTTGTGAAATCTTGTAAAAAATAAATAAATAAATAAAAATAAAAAACAACTTAACTGTTTTACATAGCTCTTTCAACAACCTCAGGCTGAAGAAATAGAGTTTATCTCTGACCAGATTAAGCTAGTTGGAATGCTACTAAGAGGAGGATTACTGCCATCTTAAAACAACTCCAATCTTAAAAAGAAAAATCATAGTAGTTGTGTAAACACTATTACAGAGGATGGGAGAAGACAGAGTTAGATGGAGGAGGATGACTCACTGTGGCGACCTCTGAAATGGGAACAGCAGAAAGAAAAAGACGGTTGTGGAAATACTATTTTATAAACTTTGTTACAGAAACAGTTATTTACATAAAACCCTATGGTTATTTGCAAGCACAGCTAGCAGTAGCACAAGCTAGTTGTAGCACTTCCAGCAGGAATAGATTAAAAATTATTGTGTTGAACTGTTATTAAATATTTTAGCTTGAAGTTGTTTTAATACAGCAGAAACCTTCTTGGGCCTTGGTGCTGCTCTGACTAGCCATTAGCTTATCAACTTGGTCAGACTTGACCTCTCATTTCCCAAACTGAGGTTGTTCAAAGAGCTATCTGCAACAGGTGAGATACTAATTGTTCATACGCTTTCCACAGAAACTCGCTTTAAAACATCTGAACTCTCCCAAGTTTTTCACAGGTATTGTTTTGCTGAATTATCGCCTTAACACACTATGAGTGAAGTGAAAGCATTTGCTCATGCTGATAAACTCAAAGAAAGATAACAATAGCTTAAAAAAAAACTTCTGGCTCAAGCCTGAGGTTTTCCAAAGTCTCACAGAAATGATTTAAGTAAATGTTTTGGTTTTATAACTCACATTGTTAATATTTTAGTTAATTCTAAGTGCTTTAGTCGAGAGCCATACCCCTACAAGTATTTGCATTTTAGATTGACTTATTTTGGACCGGTTTCACAAGTTTTGTGACAAATCCACTTAAAAATTAGGCTCACCTTTATAATCAGTCTATATAAATATCAATTTCAGTGATAAACCACAAAAAATGAAGTGCTTTATAAAAAGAAATACCAAACTCAGTTTGTTGTGACACCACTGACTGTCTGTTCAACATCCTACTATTCTGCTCACCTCCAAAATAAGATCAATTAAGGCCTAAAATCTCTGAAGTGATAAAACGCACTCTGCAGCCCCAAAACAAACCCACAAGCACAGGGACCTAAAGAAGACCGGAACAGTATATCAAGATCTAGATGCTGAGCGAAATTGAGCAATTGGGGACAAAGCTCTTTCATTCGTCAGATGACTATCTTGTCAATGTCCAATAAATGAGATCTATATTTGTTTTGTGGCGATAGGAGAACCAAACAAAAGAACAGCCTTTAGACCAGTTCTCCATCAACCGAGCCTTTATAGTGAGTTGCCAGAAAGAAGCAACTCCTCACTAAAGAGCACACAAGAGCCAGCTGGGGCTTGGCCAAAAGGTACCTGAATGACTCTCAGACCAAGAGAAGCATAATTTACTGATTTGATAAAAAAAAGAAGATTGACCAGCTGAATTTCCTAATTACATATCTGGAGGGAACCAAGGGCAGATCATATCTCATGAATACCAAGTTAGGGTCAAACATTATAACTCTTCATTGTGTTCCTTTCCTTTTCTAGCAAAAAGGCTGTTTTATTATCCAGTGTCCTGATGTGTGCAAACATTAGCTCTTTTTGACCACAGTTACCCTGTTTACTAATTTGTCAGAACCTACAGAAGACATCATTGCCTCATTCTTCAAATCAAGCTCTAATTATACGCTTACTGTACCTAGATGTTCAGCCCGGAAGTGTGCGTTTCACCTGAATTAAGAACACAGGTGGTGGTGATCTGAGAACAGATTTTCAGATTAAGACCTCGAGGCTGTTAGATGTCCTGGAGGGGGTGAAATCAGAGGTGAACCACAGAGGCCTTGGCAGTTCAGTGGGCCAGTTTATTGGTGCTCAGCAGCTGCTCTCTCTTAGAAGCCAGCTTGGCCTTTGTTTGCTGACAGGTTCATTGGCACAGGCATCTGGGATATGGAAAAGGCACCTGTCAGCCCAATGCATGGGGGCCCGGCAGCTCCACAGACATCATCACAACAGATGGGGAATTGCTACAGAATACGGCCTGTGGCATGCAAGCTTTTATTTTGAAATGTTTTTTTTGCACATACAGCAATGGCATGAAACATGTTCAGCCGGAGAATTAAATTCACACAAGGCCAAATTGTGTTCTACCTGTTCAGAAGTTTACTGAATTTACTGTAGCCCAGTGGTTCTCAAACTTTTCAGCTTTTGACCCATGAATTAACAGTGGTAGAGATTTGTGACCTTGATTATTGTTAATTGAATTGCACAAACGTTGCTAACAGGCTATTAAACAAGGGCATCACGGTAAAACAAACAACCATTAAAACCATTTTCGTTTATTAGTTTTTGACTCCTGTTTTCATTTGTTGTAACCATCATGCCATAAAACATACTATTAGCAATCAGTTTTAGGCTTAATTTGACTTCACAAAATCAGCTCACAAAACCACCCTTGCTGTGTCATGACTCACAGTGGGGTCCCATCCCCAATTCTGTAATTCACTGCTGAAGCCCAAATCGCAGGTCACTAAATAATGAGGTGCGGGCCAGATTTGGAGCTAAATAAAAGTCTTATTTGAAGCCAGCTTTGTTAATACAACTAAGTCCAGATAGGACCTTTTATTTTATTTTATTTTTGTGTGTATACACAGGCATATTGTAGGGTTTTGGGGTTTGCTCTTTGTTTTGGTTTTGTTTAATTTCCAAATCTATTATTATAATATATGACCTCATATTTTAATGTATAACAATAAATATTAATATAGTCAATGTTGGGCAGAAACCCATCTCAGGAAAAAAATACTACTTTATGAGAGAAGTTTAAAAAAAAAGTGAGGGGAAAAAGTGATCAACAGAGACAATGTACTTTTTTATCTGTACATATATTAATGTAATTGCAATAAACCAGTTTAAGCCACTCATCTTTTTCAGCCTTTACAGTCCAAAAATGGCAAAAACTGCTGATCCAAACCCAAATAAAGTCTTATTTGGACAGACTGGCTAATACATTTCAATAGAAATGTATTACTATTATTTTTTTTTTTAACTTATGCAGTTTCCCTGCCTTTACGGCAATTAATTTTAGGAGGTGCAGTCAACCCACGGGGCTGTACAAGCTAACCAAGTGAAGAAAATTGGTATGGATTTCAATAAAACAAGTTTTTCTGCAGACTAGATGGACTCTTATGTGTTCATTCTTCCAATGGAGGGGTTAAAACTCGTAAGTCTCATATGTTCAGACAGTGTCAGATTTTAAAAATGTCAGTGAAAATGTCACTACAAAATTAAACTATTTAAGCAATCACACTCACTAATTTCTGAACTGAGAGCACAGAAAATAATAGGAACTCCAAAATTTTATAATAATAACTGACTGACCAGAAACATTTTTTTTAAATTAATCATTTCATTTGATGATTTCTCAATTTAAAATAAAGATCAGTGTTCTAGGCTTTTTCACTAATTGCTTTTATTTCAATTTACACTAAGTGTTGGACATCTTGAGATGCTGATTTTTATTCTTTTTTCAATAACGAAGGCAATCAAATCATCGTCATGTGCGTAAGGCAGAGACGTACTTAATGTCAGGCAAAGGTAAGCAGTCACCTTAGGCCTTAAGATACTAGGAGCCTCATAAAATACCTGAATGAACTTATAGTGTTAATTTTAGTTTTTTCATTTATGTTAGTACATATGTAGGGTTGGACAGCAGCACAGTGGTTAGAGCCGTTGCCTCCCAGAAAGAAGACTCTCTCACCAGCTCTCCTCAACTTGGAAAAGAGAAGTGGGTAAAAGAAAATGGATGGATGGATAGTACATATGTAATTTTGAAATACTGTACAGTCCAAAATAGCTTCAAAATGCTTCATACAGTAGGTAAAAATGCCCCCAACTATGACACTTCCAGTCTTGCTGAACATGTGCAATATGGATGTAAACACATCAGCATCAGAAAAGCTGATTAGATGATGCTGAAAAGAGAGGAGGAACATGGAAAGGTTTTAGCTGAACTACCCAAGTTTCATTCCCTGACAATGAAAACCTTTATTAGTATCAACAACAAAATGCTACATGCAAAAGCACTCGTGTTAGAATTGCTAAAGCTATCTGTTTGCTGCAGTAACAGGTGTGCAGAAAAAAAGGTATCCCATGAAGTAAGGTGGCTAGGATCTTCAAAGCACACATTTATAATTCCATTCATCCATTTTCTTTACTCGCTTTCCATTTCGGGTCGCAGGGAGCTGGTGCCTATCCCCAGTGTCCATCTAGTCACTGTGCAAGAGGCAGGGACACCCTGGACAGGTTGCAAGTCCATCACAGGGACACATAGAGACAAACAACCATTCACACTCTCACCTAGGAACAATTTAAGATTCACCAATGAACCTAACAGGGATGTTTCTGGTCGGTGGGAGGAGACCGGAGTACCCGAAGTAAACCCACACGAGCACAGGGAGAACATGTAAACTCCACCCAGAAAGGCCCCAGATCAGGAAGCAATCCTGCAACCTTCTTGCTTGGAGGCGACAGCTCTAACCACTACGCCGCATAATTCAGTTCTTCAAAATCATAAAGAACAAGCGATCAGGAAAGCATTTCATCTCATCCACAATCAACATTTTAATCATTTTAAACATAATTCTTCTTGGAACAAATGACTTATCTTTTTGTATTCCAGTGTGTTGGGTTTCATTTATCTACAAGCACATTATTTATTTTTAGAATGAACATTATAGATCTTACTTGGAGAAACTCACATCTCGGTTATCTGTAATATATTTGTTAGTAGTCATGTTTCATTTTAGACTTGTAAAATGACAAATTACTGTAGCCATCTTTAATCCTTGTTGAATATCTAAAAAACACTGTATCCAGTAAAAGATTTTTATATCTAGTAATCACATTATGACAGCATTTTCAAACATCAGTAACTGCAATAGTGACCAGTGTAATTTGAAATACTGCCTCTGCAAAGATATTTTTGATATCTAATAAAAAACTAGATTGGATGTCATTTTAGCATAAAAAGATAAAAGCAAAAATTAACAACTCTGTTTTAGATATGTTCCTTCTAAATGGGAAAATATATTTGTGAATACTGAGCCAATTACACATGAATAGGGAAAGGTTAAATAATTTATTCTAGGAAAAACTACAAATGAGACATCTAATATGTTTAAAGATCAGACAAATAAGGACTGAAATATGAGAAGAATGAAGGGAAGTGAAGGGACCCGTGCCTTTCCTTCACCTTGTGCCTCAAACTGACTAAATCCACCTCCGTCATCAAGTGTATTGCATCAAATAAACCAAAAACCACAATTTATGTTCCGCTCAAAAGAACCTTAATTATTCCACATGCTGTCATAAATATAACACTTTTGACAAAAGGAATAAAGAAAGTAATGAAGATTTTTTTCCATATGACAAAAGCTTTGAAATAGTCAAAAATAATGAGTCTTTTGTTGGGCGGGTGGGTGTCATATGATGTCAGCCATAGCCATCAGACAAAGGTGCTGTTTGCAGATATCATCGTTTCATTCAACCTATCTATTGATATTCAAAAAAGCCCAGGACTCGAAAAGACCTGGGGACGTGCGTCTCAAGAAGAACATGCAGGAGCACCATTCTGTTAGGAGCAAATCTTTTCAAATGCAATGCTCACTCAAATGAGAGTGATATCAGATTGTAACGAGACAGATAGTCAGTGCAATAAAGCATTTACAATGAACAAGACACATCTGAAATCTCAGCAGGTCTGTTTTTGAATATATAGTACAAAGGATTTGATAATTCAAGGTTTACACAACAAAAACAAACAAAAAAATAGACATTTTTCACCTTATTTGAAAAACTGCACATCAGATAAAAGCAGCAGAGGCATGCTTATAAACTGAGTGGTAATAAATGCAATACTCTCTGTGAGGCTCGTATAGAAGCTCCCCATCTCATGAAGCCCGAAGAAACCAGCAGCTGATGAGAAAGAACGACAAAGTCTCTCTGACTTGATTGGCAGAGCTGTTGAAATCGATATGACTGATAAAAGAGCCTCAACTCACAGTAGGTCAGAATAGACCCGTGATTTTCAAACACATAGAAGAGTTTTTAGATATTTTCAAATGCAGTGAAGCAAGACACAATCATTTAAGACTAAAAAGTCATTCAGAGCCCTAAAAAAAAAAAAAAAAAAGTACTGAGTGGCAGTATTATGTCTAAATTCTACATTTTATTACAACCTCTGGTCTCAGTTAATCTATACTCTTCGGTGCAAATCATGACTACCATTTGCTCTTTATTTCTTTATATCCACTAACAGACTTGAATATTCAGTAAGTTAAGAAAACACAATGTTTTTGTACCACTCTAATTAAATATTTCAGTCATATACAGTTTTTGTAATTGCTAAACAGATATTTGTGTTCAAAAAAGTGGTTCATCCTTCAGATAAGTTTGTACTTATGACCTCCCTCAGAGACTAATTCCAAAGGTTGGATTGTCTATTTCTGTGGTTGGTCAGTCAAACTGGTTTCACCCCCCAATGCAGAGGTGGCAGAATTGTCACCATAACATGGCGGAGGTGTTTGAATACCACCATGATCCTGGGGGCTGTGTTGCCTGGGGCATCAGCCCATAGTACTGTCCCCCAGGGCATATTGGCCTCAGGGGGAGGGATCACACTAAGAGGAAACAAGTTACCGCTCCCAAATAGGGGAACCAGGAGCCTTCTGGAGCCAGTGGTTGTTGAGCCTTGGACTCTGGGTCTCGGCTAGGCCAAGCCCAAAATAGCTACAGGAAGTCACCGCCACATGGGCATACCTCCTGATGGAGAGCAGTGACAGGTGAGGGTGGGGTGCTAGAAATGCTGATTCCTGTTTGTCATAAACAGGCTTTAGGTATGTGGAATATCACCTCATGTTCAAATACAAATTATTCAAATTTAATCCAAATTTTGGCATGATTGTGTATGTTTAGTTTATGTATTGTCCCGGAGATAACAGGTGATTACCAACATTAATGTCTTATTCAGACAGCTACTGATATGACAATATGATGATTTTGCAAGTAATCCCTTTCCAAACAACTTGTAATTCTTAAAAAAAAACTCATATATTGTAATTGTAATGATTTTAAAAAAAAGTCTATAAATAATGATTTACAAAACAAAATAAGTAGCAGTTCAGTATTTAGGAGTTATTGTTATGGCAACGGTGAGGTGATGAAGCAGTTCGTCTTTGCAAGGGCTGAAATTAAAATTTGTTTCCTCTCAGGGGGACTGGAAGAAGCTTTGAGGAGGCGGGACAAAAAAAAAGATGACTTTCTACTGAGATTAACTGCTGTGATGAGAAAAGAGAGAGGTTTTGCACTCCGAGTTGGTTGTTCATTAAGAAGATGTCAAACCACCTGAAACCTGTTTGCATGCACGACTGTTCATTTAATACGACATCAGTTTTTTTTTCTTTTATAGCAACACAGCTTCATAAAGCAACTTTTTCCGAACTCGCCTAACAATATGCATTACTTGTTTAGAAACTTGTCATGTCGCTCATTCAAGTTAATTACCTTTCGAATCGATGTGAGGCTTTAACCTTTGCTGACCCGCGTGTTGTTGTGATTCTATTTGAGTGGAACTCGGGGGAATATGAGCTTATCTTTGGGTAATTACTCTCCACAATATGAAGAAAATTGATTTCCTCTACTGCAGAAGTGTTCATCTAATTAAATCACAACATAGGCTCAAGACAAAATATTCAGCATTAAGTGGGCTGCTCTTCGGCTAAAACAGACAGTAATGATGATGAAGAAAAAACTCATTTTTCACCTCTGAATCTGACTAAGTGTGAATGAATAGTTCATCTATCTTCACAGTTGTGCCCTTTAAAATCAGTCTTAATAAATTTGAGGCACAGTTTTAAAGCTTGGTGACTTGTCCGCTGAATAATTTCCTCTGCAAGTTCCTTAAGAGTATTCATTGCGTAAAAAATACTGCTTTAAAAATCACAACTTTGAACTGCAAAAATGCTCATTTAAACTGACAATAAGCTAAGTAATAAAAACATATAGATAAAAATTGCAAAAAATAAAAAAAAGATGGCTTAAAAACAGGAGAAATATTAGAATATCTAAAGTCTAAGTGCATGTAAATAATTTCTCCTCCCAGTAATCTGAGCAAAAACAAGAAATACAAAACTAAAAAACTAGCATTCCTTGAAGAGAAACATGACCCAAAGATAAAAAAAATACAGATTTTATGTGATCCGCTGTGTTGGGGATGACTACTACTACATAAAACTTTAGCTCATTATCTGATAGCCACTTTTATGTCTGCAAAACTTGATTAGCTGTGGTGGCCATCTAAAATCAGCTGCACGATTAGGTCAGTTAGTTGTAGATGTTTCTTTAAAATCCAGTGAGTGGTTCATGAAATATTTTGCTGACAGACAAATATGGTTGACTCCAACAGTTCTGAGATGATTACAAGCCAAGTCAGGCAGAAGATGAACAACATTCAAGTCAACAAATGTTAAAAAAAACAGCATAATAAGAGAGACATAATCTAAAACATACTTTTTATGTCCTTTTTTTAAGCACATATAAGCTGAACATAAATACAGATCAGTTCTATGTGCAATAACAAGATAAGTGAATAAAGTTTGGATGTGATGTGTTTAAAGTGTAAATATTGCGATTTGCATCCATGCAGTAGAAATATTTTGGAACATGCAGTGGGAGGCAATCAATTCCGCCCAGTCGTACTGCTTGATAAAGAGGGGAACTTGAAGGCTTCTCATTCTCCGTGACTAATCTACAAGAGCCTCTTGACTGTGTAGTCTGCTCGGTACAATTTAGTCCAATTTAAAAAAGGGTTCTCTTCGTTCAGTCGCTTATTTAGTCATTCAGACAGACAGAATGGCGTTGGTTGCTGCATGTAACAAGCTAGCTCTGTTCACACATAATAATTAAAGGTTGAGCGTTTTTTGAAGGATTGCATATCATATAAGATAATCTTATATTGAGAAAAGACAGTTGTAGCTGCTTTGGACAAAACCTTGAAAATCCCTTTATTCACAAACTCATGCAATATTGCTAAGTCTCACGTTCAGACTGTGTGTTTTGAATCACTCTCAACTACGACCACATCAACTTCTTGCTTAATATCTACTATATATTTGTACTACAGCCATTTCTGTGTTTTCCAAGGCCAGTCAGCTGTGGCGTCCATTTTAAATTGTGTGAGCTACACAGAGACCTACAGAGTTGACAAATAGTTCTTGGTAAATTTTCAAACAAAGCTCTTACCCAGTCTCTTAGCATTTGGATTCTGTGACAGGATCAGCCTCAGCTACTACCACACCAAAATTTAGATCAATATCTGTCAAATTGACAGCCACGTTTGTGTTATTTAAGGTCAGTTGGGAGTCCTTGCTAAAAGACAGTTCAAAACATGACAGAGCTGTGGATCAAACCCTAGATGGGTTTTTTTTGTTTTGTTTTTTTCTGCAAATATATCAGTTTGCCATTCTGTTTTTTTTTTTTTTTTTATTACAGTGCTTTCAAAAGATTCATTTTAGAGGTCTGCTGTTTAATAACATACCTGGTTGATGTAAATCTGGAGGCTTGAAGAGGCGACCACAATCAGCAGCTGGCTAATCAGAGGAGAGCTAATGAGAAGCAGGTGTTTTCATTCAACTCATCAGGCGGTTCAAGGGTGTTTTCACTGAATCACAACATTCTGTGGGAGGCCTAAAGGATATCTAATTACATGCACAAAGAGTACAGTCATGAGTGCATTCCTGGCAGCTTTCACAGATTAAAGTTACTCGTAGCAACGTATGAAAAAAAGGAAAAAGGTTATCCTGAACTTTATCAAACGGTGCATTTTGAAAGAGTTTACTCCAGTAGTTTACCAAATATATTGATATGCAATTCTGAAACGTGGCTCCACTCTGCATGGGTTTTAATGAAACTTTCAAAAAGTAATCCATCAACTTGATTAAAGATGGCCACCACAGCTCCTCAACATTAGCAAACACAAAAATAGCTTTAAGTGAGTCAACTTTACAGATATTGTGCTAAAATTCGATGTGGTAGTAGCTGAGAGTCATTTACATTCATGACAAATTGTTAGGATTTGGGTTTTTGTATTCAGTTTGAGTTTATTGTTTTTTTTATTCAGTTATCTTGTTAGTTTGGTTCTTGTTCTTTCTGTCTTTGTCTCTCGTGTCTGTGTTTGTTTCATCTACCTCTCCCCAGTTTATTATCTGTTTACCTGCCACGCCCATCTCCACCTGCCAGTAATTATGATCACTCACCTGTTCCTACTTACCTCTTTATCCTCTGTGTTTCAAATTAATTTGTCCTTGTACCTTGTTACTGTTACTGTGTCCTTAGAGTCTTGTTCCATCCGTTCCTGTGTTTCAATCTGAGCTCCTGGATTTAGTTTATGTTTTTGTTTTGCTGCCTCGTCAGCTTTTGTTTTTTGAATTAATAGATTAGTTTTCTTTTAGCATGAGTCTGCTCTTTGGGTTCGCCTCTATTACCACCAATCCTGACACAAATACTGTGTATGACGCCTTGCGATATCGCATGAAGCTGTAGGTGACGTTTTCAAAGTTCGATCAAAATGGCTATTTTTTAAGCTAGTTTCTTAACTGAAGATGACTTTAGTTTAAATCTGGCATGGTAGATGAAGTAAAAAGAAATGAATGCATCCGAAAGACACTGTACAGAAAAATATTGTACTTTTAAGTGGGATGATCTGGTACTTTTCTGTTGATTAGCCTTAAGCGTGCCAGTGACAATTTCCTCTTTTGTCTGTTAAGGGTGATCAATAGAAGGTAAATTAGTATTTTATTGGATTACAAACTGTCATTAATATATCATGTACTAACTAGGTTTCCTTCATCATTTTGATGTGAGCTGTAAGACATAGTTGCTCAGTCAGCTGTAGCGTTCATCGCCAACGGCACCAACAGGCGTTATGTTGTAAAAAAAAAACTGTAAGATTTTTTTTTTCCCCATAGCTCTATGAACAGTTCCATCATCCCAGGTGGTTGTTTAATGAACTAATTAATCATTTGGGTTAGTTTTGATGGGATTTTTTTTCTTTCTTTTACACATTCACCATACCTCTACCATGAATGGAGCAAGGCTAAAAGAGTGCAACATTGAGCTTATACTGAAAGGAGTTCAATGGTTTTCAACCTTGGAGCCATTTGTATTGAAAGAAAAAAAAGATCCTTCGTTTGTAGCACTTACTGAAAATATCTAGATAAGAAAAAAGCATTTTATTTTGTCAGTCATGAGTTTTAAATACAGTACGATTTTCTTTAGTCGCTAAATAGATACAGGGCTGTGAATTTGTCTTATTGTATAACAAAAAAAGGGCTTATTATCATTTTTTTTTTTTACATCAAAGCATGTTATTTTTAACAAAGAGCTCTGGATTTGGCAGTAAAATGCTGTTCAGTGTAAGTCAAAGGAAGGAAGAAGATATGAATAATTTAAAGTATGAAAAGTTGCTGCATTGTCAAATTATTCTGCAACAATGTGGAGCATTTGGCTGGATTTTTTTTTTTTTTTTATTAATTTGTCACTTGCTTTTTAAACCAAACACAATCACAGTTATTGTGTGCTGAAATGCAAAAAGCAGGCAATGATGTTTTTGCCCGTCTCTGTGGGCACATGAGCTCAACGGATTTTAACAAAACTTTCAGGTAATAATCACTCAGTGTACATCTACAACTGATTAACTTTTACAGTCAACCTGATTCAAGCCAACTGAGTTTAGAAAACCCCAGAATGGCCATATCTCAGCCAATTTTACAGACACTGAGATAAAATTTGGTGCTGTTTTAGCTGAGAGTTATTTACAACATATATTCTAGTGCTACACATTGTGCAAGGTGTTTGCTTAAACATTTTGCAACATCTGTTAGAGTCAACCCTGTCTCTCTGTTAGCAAAATATCTCATGAACCACTGGTCAGATTTTATTAAAACTTTTAGAACGTAATCATTAGATGAACAACTATGACTGATTAACTTTTGGAATCAGTCCCATTTAAGATGTCTGCCACAGCTAATCAACATCAGTCAGTAATCAACACAAAAATGGCTATAATCAGCTAGTTTAACAGGTATTAAGCTTAGATTCAATGTGGTAGTAGCTGAGAGTTACATCTCCAAATATTACATGAGACCGCCATAACATAAAGACGAATTGATAGGAGTGAGATCTGTCCAAAGTGTTTTCACAAACATGGAACCAGCGTTGTGGGTTTTTCATAAGACAGGTGCAGTGATATTCAGTCATTTCTGCTGTACATAAAAACACATAAAAAGACCAAGCAATCGACCTTTACGCAACAACGACAAGTATTGTCGGCGTGCAGCTTCTAACGTAACTTTATCTATTCTGTATTTGGTAGAAAGAATAAAAGTGAAAGCTGTCACTTAGTGAAGAAGTGGCCAGACACAAAACGCTGTGAGATACTATTTGTTATTTCAATTCTCTGTATAATAAAGAAGTATGTCGACCAAAAGCCGCCGACGGAGCCTCCGATGACAGGATCTCTCATGGGGACGCCGACATCTGAATAATAATGACGCAGCCTGACAGTTGAGGCGAAAAAGAGTGGCTCCTTTAAACCAGGCCTGTCACAACAAAGACAAAAACAATGGTAGTTTAAAAAAAAAAAAGAGGGGAAAGCTTTTAGCCGGAACCCGTAAATTCCCATAAGGCTACATGGATCTTACTTTTACAACTGTGTTTGTTTCTTTATCCCTTTGCACAATAAAATTCTGCAGATTAAGTGGACAGAAGGAGATAACTGGAAATACATACAGCGTATTTTCTCTCTCCGTGCAGAACTTGCGTCTCAAGTTAGTCATTTGTAACCTCATGAATTATTCAAGGCCAAACAAAAATCTGAATTCTGTGCAAAAAAAAAGGAAGAATTATATGTCGCACACGGTTTAACATAATAATAAAGCCTCTGCTGTTGATTAGCATCTAAGTCTCTGAGTTGCTGGCTTCATTTCAGCCATTTCACACCTTTAGCCCCGCCGATGGAGAGAACGGTCACATTAAATAAGCTGAATCATTGCTCTTAACGTGCACGGAGCTCCATTACTATCACTCGGAGTCAGGAACTAAAATGACACTGCGCCGTGAGAGATTAAACGCGCCAACGCTCTTTGTGGACGAGTCGAGTAAAATGGCAGACAATGTATTTATTACCCAAGAAGGCAGATCCACAAAATGTTAATTGAATTAGTAGTTGGACGGAGTACTGACGAGATGAGTGCTTGATGACTTGCATGTGCTTTTAAGTGTGTGTGTGTGTGTGGGNCTCATGCTGGCTTTAATTGCATAAGAAGTATGAGAGTTAAATAGATTACCCCGCTGAGTTCCTTCAGTCGCGTCTCTGCACAGCTTTACATTTTTAAATGGAATTAAAAAGAAAGTGCAGTGACGTGAAAGAGTGTTCAAAGTGGCACCGCAAAGCTAAAGGTTGCTTTTATTACTTTCTGCTCTGGCGATCAAAAGCGATGGCCACCGCAGAGATCGCAAAAGCTGAAGCAGGATGGGTACCACTTAAAGGGGTAGTTCAGATCTTTGGAAGTAAGGGTCTGTGGGAATGTTATGAATAACTGATGTCTTTAGGTGGAGCTGTAGTTTTGGCTCTCTCCTCATTTCCTAACCACTCGGAGTTGTTTCTCCTGCATGTGTTCTACCTCTGGTCTCTTGGGGAAAAAAATCAAACAACAACTTGATTTGCTTCTCGTGGAAGCCCCCATAATCTGCTCTGGGTGCTCTGTGAAACTCACCTGGAAATGTACTTACCTGACCCACTCTCCAGCATTCCTCTGTGACCTCTCTCTGGACTCCTCTGTCTCCTCCTGGAAATTAGTGAAAGAAAGTAATGCGGGTTTATGCAAGAACCTCTCCAACTGTTGGATTAAATACAAGGAATACTCACCTTTACTTCCTCTCTGTGGTGATTTGACTTTTCTTGTTTTTGTTTTTGTTTTGTTTCCTATTTTTAGTCATTGGTTCATCTTGGTTCTGTCCTTGTCGTGTTTGTTTTCATTTCCACTCTTCCCCAGTCATTCACTTGTCTGTCAGCCACGCCCATCTTCACCTGTCCCGAATCAGTAATCATTCCACCTGTTCCCACTCACCTCGTTATCCTCAGTCTTAAAAACCCGGTCACTCTTCCCATACCTCGCTGGTCTATTGTCTAATGTTTGTTGTTTGTTGTTTTTCGTTTGCTGCTGTGCTCCGTACATTGTCTCCTTCTGCCCACCGTGTTTTGGATTTTTGTTCTTTTGAGTTGCTGCCTCGTCAGCTTTTGTTTTCGTTTGTTTCTTTTGTTTAATAAATTAGTTTTTCTTTTAAGTCTGCAATCTGGGTTCGTCTCCGTCATCCACATCCTGACACTCTCTTCCAGTAGACAAAACCCTGACTCGATCATCTCCATACCCACTTAACAGTTCTGTATATTTTAAACTTTTTGAACTGTTCCACCTTGTGTCGGTTACTGGGTTCAGAACTATTAGAAAGTCTATTTCTGCAGTCATTATGACAGTGGACAACTCTTTGAACAGCCTCAGTTCTGGAGAAATAGAATTTAACTTTGGTCAGACTGACAAACTAACAGCTAGTCTGAGCGGGACTGAAACCAAAGTGGGTTTCTGTCATGCTAAAAGAATTCATTGTGAGTCAAACAAACACTTTTAAAACATCAGCTGTCAATCTTGCATTGCACTTATTCTGTCAAACATGGAACTATTCCTGCCAGAACTGCCCCAGGCTGCACCGAAAGTGCTACAGCTAGCTGCTGCTGCTGCTATTTGGGGTTGCAAATGACCATAAATATTTATGTAAATAACCGTGCAATATAAAAGTGATGGTGGTGTAAAGATTTAGGGGTTAATGTATAAAGAAACAGTCTGTTTTTCCAGTGTGATAGAAAAATATGTTGGGTTTTTTTCAGTAAACTTGATCATATCTGTTTGTTGTATAAATGATAACATGAAGCAGCAAGCTGCTGCCGATTTTCAAACAATGCTGTTGTGTTTGCAGCGGTTTGCTTCTCGTCTCAACACAAACAGCAGGAATTTTCAGAACTCTGACTATTTCTCTAATTGGAAATATGTGATAGCATACTGGAAGTCTTCAGTCAATGTAGCAGGAAGCCACTGTACAAAAGAAAAGTTTGGAAAATTTTGCACTGCAATAGAGTGGAAATATTCAAGATTTTCATTTTGTTTAGAGACTTTTAAAATGTGACTGTGACCACAAACCCAAATGTCAAAATGTAAAAATCCATCAAGTTTGGAAAAAAGGAATGGAGCTAAAGTAAAACTAAAGACAAGGTGATTTCAAAGTCTTGTTTTATTCCGTGGTTGTGTTTTCAGCTGTCTGTCTCAATCTCCTATTACTACACATGTTCCTCATGTCCAGTTTGCTCCTGTATATAAACACTCATTTTTTTTCTTCATTGTCAGGTCCTTCTGTGTGTTTCAGTGATAAGTCCCTTTACTCAAATGCAGACACACACACACGTGCAGACACACGCACACACACTGGCTAATTTATCAGGTCCACCTGTTAAATTGCTTGTTAACAGAAATAGCTAATCAGCTGCTCAAATGACTGCAGCGCAATGCAAAACCTGCAAGATATCCTTCAAATTCTAGCCAAAAACGTGAAACCAGGATGTTCAGATTATGTCTTTGAAGGAATCAGAACAAAAATCTTCTTTCGTTATTGAACATTTTTTTGTTGGGGATGTTTCATATGTCAATGAAAAGCCGAGAGAAAGACTTGGATAAAAGAAAACTGAAAATTGTCTAAACATGCAAAATAAATGATCATCTTAATGTTATAATAAACAAGTACACTGCATACATGAATGAAATGTGCACAGTGCAATTTATCATTATCCAAATACATGTGGCAGAAATGGAAAACAGAAAACCTGGACCATATATAGTGTTTGGAACAGGTGAAAACGGAGTTTATACAGAAAAACCAAGTAAGCTCAGCTTTGACTGCTTTGCCCACCTTCCCTGTCAGGTTAATGTATGAAATCTTCTGCAGCCCCATTTTTAATTTAACCTCTCTTGGACACGAGTCCCATTTCTTAGAAGGAGTTATAAAACACACAAAACACATTTCCTACACTGCAAAAACAAGTGCTAATTTATTCAGTCTGCTGTGTGTAACTCTTATAGTGACAGATAGCCAGACAGATGGGTTCAGTGACAGCTCAGACATGGAAGGAAGGCTGAAAGCTGTTTCGTCGTTTGTTTTTGTCAACTGGCTTTCTCACAGAGTTTTTCTGTAACTCTGTTAAAGTGAATAGGCAAGAGAATATTCTAAGTGAACACGAGAAAGTAAAAGAGATGAAACACTTTTAATACGTTATGGTTTGGCTTTCCCCCCTCTTTGGTGAGGAAGGAAAAAAAAACGACCCAAAAATAGTACAGCTAAAAGCTGGTTGAATTTTCTAAACTCAAAGGAAAGTAATATATATTCTTCCTTTACCTTCTTTAGCCAAAGAAATATTGGATTATGGGGAAAAAAGATACAAATCCAACCCTAAAATCACAGTTTTCATACAGTTGTGTTACCTGATTTTAATGAGAATAAATGAGGGTACAGGATTGTTCGCAGCCTTCGACAATTTCTTTTACTTTTTCATCTTTTATTTTTTAATAACAAACAATGAAGATATGTGTTTCCATTATGTCTAATTATGTTAATGTAAATAAGACTGTGTTGAGGACTTGTCATAAACAATATAGAAGGTCTGCCCAATCGTGCTGCACTGCACCGTTACCTCACAGGAAGAAATTTACTCACATGCAGACACACACACGCACACACACTTTATCAGGTCCACCTGTTAAATTGCTTGTTAACACAAATATCTAATCAGCCGCTCAAATCACAGCAGCCCAATGCATTTAGGCATCTAGATGTGGTGAAAACAACTTGCTGAAGTTCAAATTTAGCATCAGAAGGAGGAAGAAAGCGGATTTAAGTGACCTTGAGCATGGCATGGTCATTGGTGCCGGACAGACTGATCTTCGTACGTCTTGGTTTAGGGTTGGGGTTTCTGGAAAGGGTCAGGGTTAGTCTACACAAAGGAATGGACATCAATATGTCAGAATAAGGATAGAAACACAAAGTTGTGTATGTGTGTCTTGGCATGTCAGCCCCATGTCTGAAGTGTCTGAAGTAGCACGAGCAAAGTATAAGTAATGTACATGAGATCATCAAAAATCAATTTTGTAGCACCATTTAAGTAAATTTACTCATGGTACTTTCAGTCACGGTAATGGCTAAATATCATACTTTAAACGGTCCTTAGAAAAAAAGCCATGGTGCATTGTTGCTATGCTAAAAACATTGAAACCATCTGATCCTATTAAAGTAATATATTCTGTTTAAATTGAATTGACAGGAAAAACAATTCCATTTGGAGTCAGAATACAATTAAAGGCTCCTCATGTGGACTTCCCTCAGGGGAATAATTAGAAGAGCAAAGGGACAAAAAGCAGAAATGATTTTACAGCTACAGAGCCAATACAGTCATAGTACTTTGATTTTTATCAAAGATTTCCTATTTAACTGTCTTTTTTATCTTTTCCAGGTTCATAAGGACAATACTTTATCTGTTTGAGATGAACTATAAAGCAGCAGTTTTTAAAAATTAATTTTAGGTGGAGGTTTTATTATTAGCTTAGACGTAATGTAGCGCATCACAACAGAGAATAAAATTGCTTGAAAAACAGTATGATATTGATCAATATTAGTGGAATGTCCGACTTAACATTCGATTACGTTAATAAATAAATGAACAGTGTGTAATATACTCTGGTGCTTTAGCTCCCCACAATATTTTTTTTTCCTAAGTTTCCAAGGATTGAAACTTATAAAATATATATTTTTTTGCTCATCCAAATCAAACACATCACATATTCTGGTGTGACCTCCTGACATTTTATGTTTTCCTAGCAAATATTGACAAAAACTGCATGAAAGAAAACATTAACTGCCAGGAGGCACACGTTTTCCTATTTTCAGAATGAAATAAATTTCACTATTCTCTTTTTTTTGTCAAAATTTTCTCTTCTCTTAACTTTTGTTCCCATCTGTAAACAGCTGCAGTCTGTGAATGTGCTCTATGATTTGAGCAGTTCAGCACCGTCCATCACGATCAAACAATAAATAATCGATGACAGAAAATATATATTTTAAACATTTTACTCAAATTTTCCTCTGTGCTAAATAAAAGATCATTGGCACATTTGGGAGGAAGCCAATTCAGTGGCATTTCTTACACTCTTTGCTAATTCTTTGGTTAAGTTTGATTTAATTAATTACATCGTGGCTACAGTGACCTCTATTAGCCTGTTCACATTTTAATACGTTGGTCAATGAATTAATATTTATATCCTAATATATATTTTGTGCCTAATGGCTGACAGGATTAGTTCATCAACATGTGTGTGTGCTGCGAAGATAATTGTTTAAGTAGCTTCCTGGATTATCCTCTGGTGTCACACGGCAAACCTCGGTGATCTTTGAAACAGGATGAGGAATTAATCTCCTTATTAAACTGTCATTTATTCGTTACAGAATCTGCAGCCGTTCCGCAAAAATAATCCCAATCTTTATTTGAAACGTCAAATGTTACCTGCATGATTGCATTTGGGGATCATTTATCTCGTTATCTCTTAAGTTTAGAAAAAGCCAGCCATAAATAATTTTTGGATATTTTGTAAAATAACTTTTTTTTAAAATTTTTTATGACAAACGGTATAGAAAAAGCGGGGCATCGACAAATGTCATTCCACAAAACTTAGAGCAGCAAATGTAAATGTGTCTTTACTCTTGTTCGCATTCAATTCATCTTCCTCGGACGCTTTTATCGGCAAAGTATTGAGTGACAGAAACACCGAATGGCTGCTGGCTACAGGTAAAAGAAAATCCATGCATGTAGGAGGGAGATAATGAAATGAAGTCAGGCCCTTCAGGCTCATGTCACAGACTCAAACTGGGTCCCATGACAATTAGGACTACCGCTTTAATTGAAAACTGGTTACTCCCCGGTTGTGATGGACATCTTTTAAAATGAAAGCAGCGCCTCCTCTCTTCTTGTTAAGTCTCACCTCAGAAAGCCCAATCCTTTGGCTACTCCTGCAGTTTTAATGTCTCAGTTTTTGCTTTACTTTTCAGCAGTCAAACACATTAAGTGGACTCCATTATCTTGCTCGAACGCATGGATTTGCTTGGACATGCTGGGTTCTGGCCAATTCGGCGACTGAGCTTTTGTGTTGATGTTATAAAAAATATGACCTTAAAATGACTTCCCTTCTCTCTTAGGAAAAGTAAAGACTAACGCCACCAGAAGCAGGGGTGTGGAGGGCGCTTCAGCACCCCTGAAAGATGCCAGAGGACATGCATGTCTAAAAGGCACAGATAAGATAATAAACAATGCTGCACATTTAAATTCCAATTAAATTAACATTTGGATTTGTTTTGTCAATCCGGTAATATAATCCACCGCTGTTTTTGTATCTGTTTGCAAAATTAACAACTGCTTAAAACCCACAAAAAAAGTGGGTAGATTAGCATTAGGTTATAGACATTTTCCATCCAACTTGGTCCTCAAGTGTTTGTATGGCCACATTTAGATAAGACACCATGCGCTGCTGGGGTGAACAAAGAGTTGAGAGTGAAATGTTGTGACGGGTTGAGAATTTGTCTTTTAATTTCAGTTCTTTCAGAACAAACTTCATTTACGAAATAGTCCATCAATCCCTCTTGTCTTCATCATAAACTTATTCCCCCAAATTATAGGTCCTTTGGCCTCCCGAGCATTCATAAATAATGATAATGACATGTAAGGTGCTTTGATGAGGACCCGGCTGAGTGTTTTTTTGTGGACAAAGTGCCCTTGAAAAAAATACAAGTGGGGGGAGGGGATTGAAAAATGTCTTTCTCGGAGGGATCTGTGCTCTGTTTCTTAGCCGAAACTACACAGTTCATTACACGTTTTGCAGCTTGGTAACCTTAAATTGTTGCTGTCTGATTAATCTATTTCAGTGTTACAAATGCCTCGGAGTGCAAGAAATGGAATGCTAAATTAGTTTGAGATTAGATTTTAATAATAGGTTTCACATGAGAAGCATGTCTATGTCTTCTCCCGGAGTCTGCAGCTCATTTAACACTTCCATCACCACCGACCGTCTGCGAGATGGTGGGAGATTTGTGAGAAATCGTGGAAGTTGTGGAACTGTACGCTTGAAATTTCTTTCGAATAGACTTTGGAGACCAAATAAGGCACGGGTCTGGTCCAAAATCAAGCTTTTAAGGGCATTAAATAAAAATAAAAGAATAAAAATCGCAGTAACTTAGCTGGACTTCGCTCAAGTCTCAACATAAATGCAGGGTGTCCTTTGTTCTGTTAGAAATAAGCGCTCCATTAAATCTATTGTGTTGTCTTTCTGTCAGTGTCTGGGAGAGAGAAAAAAAAACAAAAACAATTAAAGATCCCACTTACAGGTCGAGCTCCTCCAATAGTCAATGTTGCAACCTCTGTGTGAGGGCCTCGGAGAGTTAGATTCATTAGGAAATGCCACCAAAGGAGGGGTGCATGTACGGAAAAAATAAATAACCTACAGGATATTAGGTCCAGGACTCAAGGGACTGAGCAGATAAAAGAAAACAAGCCAAATGAAAGTCTGCAGAGCAAAGTTTGGGCTTTAACTGTAATTATTGGGTTATTAAAAGAGATTTGTGTCTAAAACGAAATAAAGAAAGACGCTGAAAGTGGCATTTTTTGAGGTAGCTTAAGGGCCAAATCATTTGATGCGACCAAATTCTTGGCATTCGTTCAACTGTGTGCCACTGAAGCTGTTGTCATACTGGCGCATAATGAAACCAGTCCAACACACTCAATAAGTTGCCATGAATCAAACACTCAGTGCATAAATGCTGTTTGTCAGTGGCGTCGAAAAAGCAATCAGGAAAGTGCGGCGTATTGAATCAAGGAGAATATTGTTCAGCAATAATAGTTGGCATGGCATTGATTTTAACCAGTACTCTTTCAGGCCTCAGGCGATGGGATGTAACTTACTGATGAGACATTTTACCGGGAAAAGAAAAAGGTCAGCCGGAGTGATTGATATCCCATTTTATGAGAAGTCATACAGACAGTATTACTTATGCGTTTTGAATGCTCCATCTCGATGACATCTGCTCCGGATGGGTCATAAAAAGCCAATAAAATAGTGCAACTGAGTAATAGCATCCTTATTTGTGAGTGTTTGAATGCCATGCATCCATAAAACATGCCGTACAGTCTTGTATGTGTTATCAGGGGCGAGAGAGCCCTTTGGGCCTTCATAGATGCTTGTTGAGTTGTTGTTTATAGTGGCTGAGGGAGACAAGGGGAGCCACCAGCCTCGAGTGGCTGATATTGATTATTTATTGAAACGCTGATTTCCAAAGTGTTGCAGGAGGCAATGTGTAAATTAATCCAGCAAACCTTCTGCCATCTGCATGGTGGAAATGATTGAGAAATGTGGCCAAATCGGGATCTGAACTGTGACCTGCGCGGAGCTGGTGTGCAGCGGCACGGGCTACTTTAGGCCACTAGAAACCCCCGGGTGTTTGATAACAGCAACCTGAAAAACTGGGATTAAACAGCCAAGGTCAGAAATGACAGTGAGCCGTGCAGGTGTGCACTGTCCTGCTCTCGGTTAAAAAGATAGTTCAGAACGTTTGAAGTGAGGTTCTGTGGAATGGTTTTGAATAATTAATATCTCACGTGTTATAAATAGCTCTTTGAACAGCCTAAATTTGGAGGAAAAGGTTTAAATTCTTACAGGATTGACACACTAACAGCTACTCCGAGAAATGCTAAGTCTAAATTGGACTGTTAGTATCTTAACACAACTTCATTTTTCAAAGATTTCATAGCAGCTTATACAAACATGAATTACAAACCATTTAAACCACCGCATTACATGATTCTTGATACATATATATTTTTTTACTGTTGCAGGAAGTGCCCCAGACTGCACAGAAAGTGCTGCAGCTAGCAGCTTTGTGCAGTTGCAAATAACCATGGAACTCTTTGTAAAATAACCGTGTAATGCAAAACTTAAAAAAAAGAGCAAAAAATGTTATGGAATTACGGAAATTGGAGTTGCTTTGAAATGACGGGCATCCATTTTGGTCTTGACCTCATCCAGACTAGCCATTAGCTCGTTAATCTGGTCCGAATTCAACACCGTTTCTCCAAACTGAGTTTGTTCAAAAAGCTATCTACGTCAGGTAAGATATTAACCACTCATAACCTTACCTCAGAATACCAAACTTAAGAGATCTTACCTGTCACTTACTGTTGCATTTGTTGTTTTACTTTAGCATTCTCTTCGCCAGTTCTCTTCAGGAATCACCTGTTCCACATTCTTGATTTATAAAATACTTGCAGCCTTTAAAATGAGCCACGCTGTGCATTTACAGTTCATCGTTTCAACGGCGTGGCGTGAAAACCGCTACGTCGTCTCTTGTTTAACAAAAGCTACGTTTCTACTTGAACATGGGCATGATAGCACATTAACATTTGAAAACACAACTGTACCCTTGTCCTGGTAAAGCTTAACTACTTTAATTCACAGTACATTCAGCACGAACCTGGATCCAAACAATACTAACTAAACTAGCAATATTCGCATAGAAAAGGTTACTACTCTCTGATGTTGATCATTGCGGCGGCATTTTGTTTTATTTTCATATGCATATTTCTTTTTTCGTTCTGCTAAGAGTGGCAAATTCACCTCCTCGCAGCATTAAACTAAATGATCCGTGCGCACCTTATGCTCCGTGGTAAATTACATTAATTGTTTTGAGCCCTGACATACCAGCACAATTATAATTGTCCCAGCAGTGTTGGCAAATGTATTATTGATCAAAATGTTCACAAGTTAAATGATGTCAGCTGCAGAGAGCATCGAAGAAGAAGAAATATCTACCCCTATAGTTGAGACCTGAAAAAGTTTCCTTTCATACCAACTTTGGCCTGCCACTTGTTTTAGTCCGTCAAACAAACGAGGCGCGGGATTGCCAGCTTCGCGTTTAGGATAAACTAGAGTTATATCCTTTATCGGAACTGACAACTCAACCTCCGATATCTTGTGTTTCTAAGAGGAGCATTAATATTGGCAGAGTAGCCCAAGCAGAATTAGATCCATATTTTATTTTATTTTATTTTTTTATGGGGACATAAATCCAGAAGCGAGTGCTTGGGAAGTGATCAGATGGGATCACTTCTCGGCGTTCTGTAGAGCTAGCCTCCCACCCTGAATTTAATGTGGAAGACAAACAGAAAATAAAACATCTATATGTGTACATTGACATATTCAAACTGCACCTAGACAATGGCGTATGCTCCACTCAGCTTAGAACTGCGCTGAAGAATAAAGCGGGCTGGAAATGTGGTTTCATGCAGGGGACACTAACTCAGACAGTGTGATGATTTCTGCTCTTTGTGTTCAGAGTCTCCTCTACCTTCTTTCCTTTACTTACCAAGCATTACTTCCTATCAGAGCCAGTTAAAATACTGAATTATAAGTTTCTCATTATGAGTCGAGAGACTGTGTTATCAGGTAGTTGAAAACACTCACAGAGGATGCCTCATAGATGCATTAGACAGCACTCGATGGAGTTTGATAGGAGTCACATTGTGGGTTTGCATACCATCACATGTATCTATATGTGGGGGCGTACTGATGTCACAACAGCCCGATGTTGGATGCAATGGGTAAGTGAGGACACCGAGGTTCTGGTCATCAAAGTCAGAGGTCCCTAACCTCCGGGCCGCGGACCGGTACGTGGGTCATTTGGTACCGGGCCACAGAGAAAGAATAATTAACTTACAGTATTTCCGTTTTCTTTTATTTTTGGAGTCTGAAGGGCATTTCTTTTGAAAACTGACCGGATTCTCTCCACTCCATCCATCTATGACTCCCTCTTGATGCGTGTCAGAACGCTTATCTAGGTCACGTGATCCGTTACCGCTAAAAACAAACCCACAAGCAGCAAAATGAGTAAAAACAAACATCTCTGGAAGCCCTAGATGGGACCGTCTGGTTACTGAGAAACAGGATCATGGCTGATTCAGCGTTATGGTGAGTTGTATTCTTTGTGCACTTTATATTTGTGGTGGATCTTTTTTTAAAGTTTAAACATCGACATATTGACCAGAGAACATCAGGGGGAGGAGAGGCTGTTATTCATGTTGATAACACATGCCAGCTATTGTAGAACCCCATATCTACACCTGCCATCCGGACGCAGGTACCGGACTCTTTACAACGCCCTGCGTCATCTCTTACTGTCTCGAAGACTGGCACCAGATGGACGAGTTTACCATCCCGTGTGCTGGCTGCTGTTCACGTCAGAACGACTATGGCTGCATTCGGAGTGGTGCAGTCACTGGGAGGCACAGTCTCAAGATGAGTGGTGGCATATCATGTTCGGCAACGAATCTTGGTCTTGCGTCATTGTGGGAACGTACAGTATGGTGGTGCCAAGAGAGGCCCAATCCCCTCTAAAACAGAATAGATAAAGGTGTGGGACACTTTCGTTTACCAGTGTGTGCATGGCTACAAATTTATTATATGAATATTAAAATAAATGCTCACCTTACTTCACAAGCAGACTTCTGTATTGATTTTTTTATTTAGACACATTTAGACCTCTCAGAAAGCAAGTTATGTCATCTGCAAACTCAAAAGCATCCATAAAACCCTGATTTCCTCTGATACAAGTGGTGACAAACAATCCTAGTTTGTAACAACGCTTTGCTGTGCGTGTCGGCCCATTTCGACTCTGATTGTTTTATTTTATTTCAGGTGTTTAAATTGCTATTGAACATCACATAAGGCCAAGTAGTGCAGGCAATAACATGAATAATCCATTGGCAGCTCCTGACAGACCATAAGAGAAAATGTGATCCCAATCCCCGCTACACACAGGGGGAAGTAAAAGCAGGCTGAAACAGCATTAGTCTGTCCACCTAAACACACAACACACTTTGCATTTCAAGTTGGGAAAACATCCGTCTTTTTAAGGGTTGAGCTAAAAGATGCAACATCACAGAGTGTTTCCCTGCAACTGCATGATCGCTTTTAAACAAGACCTCACAGTTTTGCTTTGTATTTTTGTGCATGGTCAAGCTTCTGGTGAACCATTTATTTCTTGATAAATCTACTGGACTCTGCAGTTATTACTTTATGCTTATTTCCCATCGTCGATTTGAGAGTTTAAAAAGGTAACTTAAAAAAAAAAAAAAATCTGTAGAGAGATAATTCTTCACAAAAATATATAAAACTTTTTTTTCTTCTCTCCACACTTGCTGCACACTAAGCAACTCCTTGACAAGAAAATGGATAGATCAAGCAGCTTCTTAGCATAGAGACGATTTTAAATTCATCACAGCGAGCCGGTGCCTATTCGAAGCACGTCCGTCAATATGCCTGTGAAATGAAGAGCCAGAGGCTACCGACCCAGACACATCAGCTCCTTTTTGGCCATCTAACAACACTTTCTGGAGCCTTCACTTTGACATTTGCATTGATTTTTCTCATTTTTTTTTCGTCTCGCTGCAGCCTTCGAGGATGTAGCCCGTGCTCGCGCCTTTGTGCGGAGCGAGTGGGCAACAAGTGAAGTTCAGGCAAAGGCAAATGACTTCAGCATACAAAAAGAAAAAAATAGACATTAGGAAGTGAAAACAGGTTTTGAAGGCTTTCAAGTTGACCGTAACAAAAGATTCTACACAAGACTTTATCTTTCAAAAATATAAACGTTGTTTAATTTATTTTTTTTTTCGCAATACCTTGAGGTACGTTCAAAACTAGAAAAAGGTACATTCTATGTCACACCATGTACAGTCTGACATTTTCCATTTCATTAAAAAAAAAAACATTTTCTCCAAAAACTAGACATTTAGAAATGTTTATATTATATTTTATACATTTGTTCCAGCTTTATAGCAAACATTAAGATCACATGTATGATTGAAATATTTCAATTCCTCCTATTACCTGTGTAATTATTTACTAAACCTATATAAAAACATTTTCAAGATAACAGATAATTAAGAAAGCAGATTTTATTGCTAATGTAAATGAAGATTTGTTTTACCAACGTGCAATAAGTGATGTAAACTGGTGTTGGAAATTTCAACCACATATTAAAGTTATCCGGTAGACATCACAGATGTCCAACAAAAACAAACACTGATCAGATTAGAACGAAAATAAAGTCTGACAATCAGCAGAGAGCTTGTTCGAGTCATTATTCAGGATCTGAAAATTGATTCGTGTGCAGACGTATATTAAAACTTAACCCATTAAGTCAACTTTTTGTTGTTGTTGAACAACACGGTTTCGTTTTTTTCTCTAAAAACACTACAAAAGTATAAACTGATTGTCATCAAATGCAGGAGTGTCATCCTCATCAGCATGAAGTCTAAAAATCTCTGCAGGGCAAGGTGGACTCCACCAAAGTGAGAAGCCATTTGTGACCTGATTGAGTGTTCAATGGACAGATAAGTACCAGAAGTAGCTTCGTCTAAAAGAAAATAAAACCCATTCCATTTAATACTTTTCTCTGTTTACATCCCATTCGTAAACAAATGATTGCTCGGTGTTAAATGTCATCCAGCTGGTCTCCACAGGAGTAACACAAAAGTCAACAAACAAACATTAGGCACTAATAACAGACTCTTATCTGCTGGTGCGCTCCATCGTCTTCTCTCGCTGAACAGAACTGATGCTCTGCTTTAGCCTCTTGGTAAACAGGTGACTCGCTCTGCCACAGTACGAGTTTGTGGTCGTCAGCAACGACGCTTCCAGCGGCTGAAGCAGCGACGTCTCCATGTTCTCGCCGAAGGGGTGCTAGGATGAAGAGACGCACGTGCTGGTTACGTTTCCGATTTCAACAAACTGTCACTGAAGATTTGATTTTACTACATGGTTGCAAGCACTTTCAGTTTGGCTACATTGCTCTAGAAAGTACTCAGATTATTAGGTGCTTGTTCAAACATGTTTACGCTCTCATAAAACTTAAAGTAATCAGGAAAACTGTGTTAATATTGACCTTTCCTGAAAGAGAAGACTGTTAAACCAAACAAAATATTCGTCGTGAATAAGATTTTATATCAGAGACAGGTACTTTAAAGGTAATATCTCACTGAGCTGAGACTGTTGGCGACTCAAACATAACTCACTTTTGTGACAAAATGCAAAAACTTTCAGTTGCAGCTTCACTAAATGAGTGTTTGCAGCAGAACGACCAGCGAGCCGTGCAGACGCATTTTGTGGACCTAATTTTATCTTTAAAATCACAGTGTATGTTTTGCAAAACTGTACTCTAGGCCATGCATATTATTTCACTGCCAACAGCACATTTCTGATTTAATCTACTGGAGTACACTTTTGAAATTAAGGTAAGCAGATCTGGACCAGTTGGTTTTTTTTTTGTTTGTTTTTTTACAAATAATTATTAATCATCAACATAGTTTTAAGACCTAGACATACTTCCAAGTTCCATGTAGGTGTCAAATACAGCTAGTACTTTTGAGATGGGTTGGACATGCCCAGGACTACTTTGTAACTATATGGAGAAAAAGATATGTCAAATTAAAAAAAAAAAAAAAGTTTAAAACTGAGGCGACAAGAATGTCAGCCTTTGTAAAACTTAAGCAAAAGGTACTGAGAACCCGTCTGAATGCCAAAAGACATTTTGGATACTCCTGCGCCAACAGAAGCAGCTCAGTGAAATACTACTTTTAGTCCAATTAGGTTTTAACCGAAGTCCTTCCTATGTATTAAGTATTTAACCGTTTCAGCATCATCACTCTGTTAAAGAAACAAAACAATCAGCCGAAACAATGATAACATTAAGGCTGCAGCTCGGTTTGAAAAAGAGTGACAGGTCGTGTCATCTGCCTTTTGAACAAGACCAGTCGGTACGTAACATAAGGTATACAACTGAGTCCTTGCAGAGTCACTGCTTTCTAATGCTGTTATATTATCATTACAGAACCACTGTTTAAAACTTACAAGATGGGAAAAACAAACAACACAGAAATTAATAAATTGCAAAAACATTAAAGGAAATGAATGCATATGAATGCAGCTCATACAACTATGGGTGACATTTAAGTGGCTACGTGTCCTTATTTATGGTCAATGCAGAAACAGGAGCCACGTGAAATAAAACACTTTTCTTTTAAATAAAAAAAGAGATGTGTTTTTGCACTGCTGGCTGCTGCATTGTCTGCATAGGACAATAAAATCTACATTCACATCATATGAATTAGGTTGCTGTCAGTTTCAGACAATAACACTTTCCATTTGATTAATAATCTGTCAATTTCAGAGTGTGTTTGAATGATGAATTTCTATCATCACGAGTACATAAAAGTGGGCTTAGTAAAGCATGACAACGTTAGAGAAAGCCACGGCTGCAGTATTTTCCATGTGCTTCCACACTGAATGTCTTCCTCGTCATCAAATGCAGAGAAAAGTTAAAAAAGTTCCATCTCTCCAGCATGTTAATAGCAGATCATGTCACGTTCTGCATGGAAATAAAAATGAGCCTTTCACTGTTGTATATTGAGGAAGACCAATCTTTTATGACTGCAGTAAATAAAAGAAATCACTATTTTACCGCATCTTATTTGACTCCAGTTTGGGAAAGCATCCCATTACCAAAGTACAGTTTTTATATTATCTTTTATACACTGCAGCGGGCAATATAGCACCATTAACGACCTCCTATCGATTTTTATGTGGATGTGGCTGTTGCGTTGTCCATGCAGCCATCATGATGTCTCAAACTAGCATCAGCACTAAAAATTTTACAACTCTTCAGTGGGCTTGGCCGGGTAATGGCAGTGGCCTTTATTATGAACTCCTCTGCTGGTTGAGAGAGCCTGCCTTGGGAGCCGGGCTGACTAAGGAGCTCTTGGCGGCAAGGAAAATCAGAGTTTCTTCCAGAATTGCCTGTTCCAGGCTTTAGGATGCTGTCATCGCAGGAAGGAGCGAAAACAAAGAAGGGTGGTACCAAGGGAGCTGAAGAAAGACGAGCCAATATACAACTTCTGTGAAACATACTCGGGGAAAAAATAGTGGATTGCTATTAGGTCCTCTGCTTTTATAAAGATAAATGTGTTCAACTACTTAATACTTAATGGATTATGCATACTAATGATAAACAACAGTACTTCTCTGTCCTAAAATCAGGTGACTCTAATGAGCAGTATGTGTATCTGTGCTGTCTGAGAGACTGATGGAGCTAAGAGGACCGAGTGCCCCATAATGAAGCCTGCTCGTTTACCTAATGGCTAAGAACATTGCCTGCACTGATAGCGGCCAGGCTAAGGCCTGCGCTGGTAATGGATGGAGATCAGCTAATGACGCTTCTCGTACTCCCCCCAATTTCTGCCCGCGTGTTGACCAGGCTACTGAAAACCAACAAGGGCAGATCGAAACGGAGCCGCCGCGAGCAAAAGAACGTGAGAGCTCTCGAGCCGATTTGCTTGCTCACTGCGGATGCAAATGTACTGAACATTTAAGCTCATTAGGGTTAAATTAGTGCTGTCAAGTGAGTGCAAACAATAATCACCAAGTGTGCTTTTAAAAGTGCCCTTACCAGTAAGGACGGTAAAACACAGATTATTTTGACCAGATCTAAAAGGTCAAAAATCAATTTTCAGAAATCTGGGGGGGTGGAATTATAGTTCACAACACAGGGGTTACCACTGGTAACTTCAACTACAGGGCTTCATAACAGACCTAAATTTGTTTAACACTATTATAGACTTACTTTAGATTACTTTTTGGCTGAGTCCCATTTTGTGGTGTCAACCCTACCCCAACTATTTGGCCTTTAAATTTTAGTTACAAGAGGTAGAGGCTAAAATATTATATAATGGAAAGAGACACACTGAAACAAATAAACTTGGAAAAAGCTTCTTGTTTTCAAATGTTAAAGATTCACAGAGCTAAACTAGCTAGTTGAGTAGTTATCTTCAGTAACATGAGCTGGTTGATGAAATAGAAGCTCTTGTGTCTCATTTGCCGCAGAAATGAGTGAAGATTTTTGCTCCACTTTATCTAGCTTCCCCTGCATCTTGCTGCCTTCATATCTGAAACACAGCTGAGCTGCCGGTTCATGCCAACAATGACCGACGCGTGTTGCCTTTCTTGTGCCAGGTAGTGAACAACATATGGCTTGCATTGAACAACAAAAGAGCAAAGTGCAGCCTGCTTGCTACAGGACTCGTCTTTATGTTCATATAAATCAAACCTCTCTGGATATGTTATTGGGTGGGGGGGGGCAACAGGTTTTCCAGGACCAAAGTCAGGCTGACATGTTGTGTTTCTGCGCATACTTTCTGTCTTTCTAAAGCTGAACAATTTCACATTTTTATTACTGCTGTGGCCATCGCAGCTCCCACAAGACAAAGCCCAAAAGAACCTGTTACAACACACCAGGAGGGGACTAAGACAACGTTTTCTGGCTAAATTACACCTGTTTGTGTTCACATAGCAAATGCTTGTGTACTCGTGTATTGCGAGATAAAATGCAGTTAAGTTAATCTATTTTCAGATTAATCAACTCTGTAATAAACAGCTACAATTGTGGTCTAACAGATCGATCTCAGCTGCCAAAGCCCGGAAGAGTTGATCCGTTTTAGGAGAACTTCGACAGCATGGAGGAAATGTTTAACAGGTTATTGACTGCGCATTGGTGGCCGGATGCATCCATAATAAAAAAAGGAAGCCTGGAGTTCTTATTGATAAGAATATAACTAACAAACACCTCTCTAAATAGTCTGTACTAGCCACTAAATTGCTCTCCAAGGAAGAGCAAGTCTATGCTTGATCTTATTACTTCTTCCTGCATTAGCTTTTACCATCAGCTGTGTCGGAATTCCTACAACAAAAACTTATTAATAACTTAATAATTACGCTCAATTAGTTTATAGGCAGACAGTAAGACATTCCTGTAATATCACTACCTTTTTGATGGCCTCGTAGACAGCTCGAAAAGCTGGCTGCTTGTCATTGTGATAAACTCCTCTGTTACCATGGAGAATAAAGACACCCTCTTGTTCAGCCTGTTGACAATTGCTGCCATAGATACAGTGGTCCGGACGGTAGTTCCACTGGCAGGGAAACACGTACAGGCTTTCTGTAGCAGACCAAAAAAAAAAAAAAAAAAAGTAAAATTAGAAATAACTAGACTTATTCCATATAAATCTATTGCGATCTTTATTTAACCGTAAATGCCCAACACAAAACACCTGTAGGGAATATGTTCTGCATCCTTTGGAAATAACAACTCATCTGATAGAATTATTGTAAAACGTTGACGTGGCACCTACCTGGGTTGTGATAAAATATGATATTAAGAAGGTCCTGGTCACCCCAGGTGATATTGAGTTTATACTTTTGGAGAAGAGGCATCAAAATTTCCTCCCACTTCAGCGGAAAAGCCGTCATGTCATTCTGGAAAGAGGGAACACGGCAACAGCAACACAATTGTGTCATTTTTACAACAAAAGTACATAAATCCGGCATTCTAGTGAATAAATATTTCAATCAACTTCTTACATTCATTCAAATGAAATTGTTTGTCAAACATCTGAGAGCGTTGAGATTTTAAAATGAATTACAAGAGTGACCTCAACTGGTCAGTTATAGTAGTGCAGTAAAGCTGCTCCTGGGGCTAATATTTTCTATGAAATTAAAATTTATTTCTCGTTTATCAAGTTGCTTTCCTTATTAACTAAATGTAATGGGTGGAACTGGTAATATCTAATATTTCCTAATGGTTTCAAACCCACAACCATGTATTTTATCATTGAGGTAAATAAAAAGAATTACCAACATGATAACTTGAAGTCAGTTTTGCCAACTTTGCATTTTACACACTAGAAGAAAACACACCCTTCAGGTATCAAAAACACATGACGGTGGTTCTCACGTGTTTTGAGGACTTTTTTTTACCTTGAAGAATTTTTCTCTGATTCTTGTCATGTTCATGAGCATGACCCCAGAGTTGATGCCTGTCTTGCCATAGTAAGGGTGGCGGGCAAAACGGTTGTACCATCCAATCCGAGGCTCCTCGTGCTCCGGAGCCATGGCAGCCAAGTGGTTCGCGTTGAAATGAGAAAGCAGGGCCCAGATGTTTTCTACTGGCTGCAGAAAGAGAATGTCTGTGTCCACATAGAGCAGAGAGTCCACTTCCTTTAGGATTAGCTGGGGAGAAAAGGTAATATATTAGCACTTTCTGTATAAGAACGACTACTGAAAGTCACGCGGCTGAATGATTTAGGACCTACTGGGAGGAAGAGCCTCTGAGAGGCACAAGGCTTAAAGAGCTTTTTCCACTCTTTAGCATTCTCCTTCGGAAATGTGATTGGATAGATGGTGAAAGTGAATTTTGCTTGAAATGTCCTTGGCCATAAATCCAGCTAGAAGAAAAGACAAACACACAAAGCTTTGTCATAACAACCTCCATGTATTGACTTTTGATATTTATTTTACTTAACTTTTTGTATTGGCTAAAATAAGAATATTTGTTTTGGGGCTAAAATGTTACAAAAACGAGTGAGCAAAGCGTGATAAATGACTTGTGTGTTTTGTCCAGAAGTCTTGTGCCGTTTCACTCAAGTTGGTGGTAAACAAGGCAAACAATTTCCAGAAAAGTTGGGAAACTATCAAAAATGCAATAAATATGTAAATTTAAGACAGCTTTGTTTAAAGTGGAGGTTGACTGACTGATTGGTTGGCTGATTATTTAGGCCAAATTTTGAATAATTTCTGTCGTTCACGCATGAGCATCCTGAACCAATTAAAAGAACTACCACAGCTGTCTGGTGGGGGGGCTTTTACAGCAGGGGCTCTCTTTTATAGCACAACACTGGCAAACTCCAAGGGAAGTTGACCAAAATGTCACACCAACTTTGAAAAGAACAATGTCATATCTGTGAGGGAAAATGTTGAAGCCCCAATTCATTTCTTTTACGGCCTAATTGTTAATTAATTAAGAAAGGAACTGTGACTTCAAAACGATTATATATAAATATATAGATATCTTTACAGTTGGAACTACATATATAACAAGCCTTCAATCAACAGTAGCACAGGTAAGAAATGAAAACCATCCTGCATCAGAAACATCTTTATATAACTAGTTTTCTAAGGATTGGAACTTTAATCTAAAAAAAGATTTTATTGACATATCTAATTACACAGGAAACTTAAAACAAGGTTAAACTTGATGCCAGCAATACAGTCAAAGGTTGGAGAAGAGGTTAAAAAAAAGCTCAAAGAATGTATAAAAATTATAGTACTGGAGGATTTTATGAGTTCTATTCATTGAGAGCTCACTGAGTCCTTATGGGTTATAAACAGAGTATCCACCAAGTCTTGAAGTTCAATAAAATGATCTTTTTTGTTTGTTTGTGGTATCCATCTTATAACCTGGGTAAATGATTTAACTGCTAATAAAAGAAGCATCAAGAGACTTCTTTAGTTTATCTCCTGTAACACAACACTTAAACGCAGCTCATGAAAAACAAGATAATCACTTCCCACAATTCTCTGCCACTGCAATGCTGAAAACACTCCAGTATTTTTTTTTTTATGCCGACTGTGACTCATTTACACAATTATGTGGACTGAGGATGAGCGTGAGAAGCGTAGGTGACACCGTTTTTTCACTTTTTATTCCCTCCCCTAAATTACCAACCATAACACTGAAGCAACAACCCTATCGTCGCTTGGTTTCGCCTGCTGAAGGAACTTTTCTGGAAATGGGACTCGTGTGTTGTTGTGGAAGACACTCACTGCGTCTCTGAAGCCGTCGTGTAGCTCGTCCTCAGCGAAGATGTAGAAGTGCAGTGGCTTTCTGCTGAAGAGCAATGCGGACTTCAACATGGTGAGAGTCTCCTCCAGTCTGGAGCCACAGGCCACCACGGCCAGGTGACTCCGCTCATCTTTATGTTGTTCGGCATCAGAGCCTGATCTCTCACTGAAAGAGCCGAGACACGGTAATTAAATCGGTAAACTTTGAATTTTACAACAGCATGAAGTCATAGTGGCAATTAAGTAAAAATTCTTGACCCAAAGTTTCTTGGTAGTCTTTCCTAATGATAATATACAAATCAATGTGAAATAGTCTCTTTATGTGCTTTTATTAATGCTTAAATACATTTTTTAAAGTACTTAATCTTCAAATTTGAATCTAATGATACAAGGACAGACCTAATGATAAAGATATTTAAGGAAATTGGACTTTACTTATTCTGTTGTCAACAAGCACATACTTTGACTTTCATTAACAACAATATAGTTGCATAATAAAGTAATACTCATGGACCACAACAAACTGGACACATGACCAGAAATAACAGCTACAGAATTAAAAATGCCCATGCGAGTTTCACCTTGTATCGTATGGGAATTTATCTACAACTTCAAATAATTCAGTTCATGTAATCTGACTGAAGCAGGGGTGAGGAGGGGTGTGACTTCATGATAATATTAATTTTACAGCAATGGAAGTGAGAGGGCAAATGAAAGTGTGCTGATAAGATATTGCTGTATTACATAATTAATTAGCAATGTTATATAATGCCAATATACTAATATCAGTACTCAGTACTTTATGGTATAAGGAGGTCTAATTTTAATAATTCCAGAGGTGTCACAAGAAACACTAAGACAACAGCTAAAACCTAAAACTTACCCTGGACTGGGGACATTTTGAAAGTGGGTAAAAATTGGAAAGTTAAAAACGTTGAATCATTTTTTAAAGGTTCACAAAATCAACCATACCTAAGAGATGACTCCAATAAGCAGTTCACTCCACAAACATCAGCTGGCAGTCTCCAATACGGTTTCCAGTAAGAAACTGACAGTGATTTACACCTGACAGAATAAAAACACCACCTTTTGGATCTTGAACGTTCAATCAATCTCTGTGACAGAACTTGCAAAGATCAGACCTTTCCTCTAACAGCTGATTAACAGATGGTTGTGCTCTAAATCCAGCCTTAAGCTGAGGTTAATGAGGTGCTAAATTAGTTAGCATTAAGCTTAACTTGCTAGCAAACTGGTAGTAGTTAATAGATATAAAATGAGCAGTTTTGTACAAAAAAAAAAAACCAACAAAAAAGCTAGTGACAACGTCACCATGTGTAACTTTTTTTTTCCTCAAATAAATCAAGTCAAGCCATTTACCAAAACCTAATTTACCTGCTGGTTGGCAGGTAAATATTTATTTTTTTCTGTGTTCAGGTGTAGCGAGACAACTAAGTCTAAACTAAAAAATAAAACATGCCTTCTCATAATTTATTTCTAATAATTTGTTCAGCTGAGATGTGTCATAACTCGGTAAGCTACCTGTCCAGTCCCCCTTCGCGGTCTCCGAGGCCTGCCAGCCCCGGTGTTTTCCTGAGAATGCGCCCGGTGTCGTGACCGCTCCCTCTGGGTGCCCCGTCGTCGACTCGTCGCCACTCGTCCCGGTCCTCCAAGGTGGCGGCTAGCTGACTGAACACGTACAGCAACGAGAAGAAGGCGAAGGCCACGCACAGGAGGAATGCGTGAAGGTAGCATCGCATTTTGCGTTTCGCATTGTTGCTGGCGCTACAGATACATTTGGACTGATCTTGGCCCGTTACCGTCAGGTGGTGCGCTACTGGCTAACTAGGGTGGTGTTTACAGTTGTCCGCTCCACCCACCTCTACTACACGTGTTCCGGTTAATCACAACCGGCTGCCTGAGTTAAGGGAAAACTTACAGACTCATTAACAGGCTTCAGTAATTTGGAGCAGGTGCGTTTTTCTCTCTGTTAGACAAATATCTCATGAGCTACAGGACATTTTTTAATTGTAAACTCTCAAAACGTAATCATTGGATGTAGTCTACAACTTGCTAACTTTAGGAAGTTACTACATTCAATATGGCTGCCTCATTAAACACAAAGGTCAGTTTCACTCATGAAGTTGTCCATGGTGTAAATGGACAAAAGGTTCACTTAAAGAACATGAAATTGCAGCTATCGGTTGCAATGTGAAGACTTATCTGCTGATGATGACAACTGGCTTATCCAAACCATTTTATGGTCAGAGCATTAGTCCACAAGTACCATGCAAGATTTCTTTAGAGGGAGTGGGTTTAATAAAACATAATATCCAATTTGGAGCCATAATCTGATGACATTTTCTGCTTTAAACGTTTGTGTAGTTACAACATGGACAGCTTACTGTGTAGTGTCTTATGGATGGACAGATAGGCACGATCTAGGGAGCTAAGGGTTTGATATTTCTGTTGCTAAGGTTTTAACAAAGGGGTCACCTGTGACTTTGACCTTTGACACGATGACCTTGAAATCAATGGGGATCATCCTTGACCCATGAGGTGTCCAGCTACGTTACAAGATTGCAGTTAGAGCATGGGATCACCTGTGACCTTGACCTTTGACATGGTGACATTGAAATCAATAGGGATCATCCTTGACTCATGAGGTGTCCAGCTGTGCAGTTTGACATTTCTGTGTTAAGGAGTTAATGTAAAGCTTGGACAAGAAATTGTCCACAGACAGGCAGGTGGGGGAATGGACGGACGATCAAGCTGAACTCTTGTTTTAAGATTGACAAAAGGATTGTTATAAAGGGAAAAACTACAAAGGTAAAACTATTTCTGGGAAGTCTTATCGGACTTTGAACAGATTGTGCACTGCTCAGTTACAAATTACTTTAAAAGTAGGATTTTCCCAATCCTCAAAACAATCAAAATATCTAATCAACCCAAATGTATTTTAGAAAGTAGGTGAATGATAACAGAACAATAACTGAGCAGAATTATCTGAAAACGACATTTCTGCTCCTGGTAAACAACAAGGGTGGCTTTCGTTCAAGAGACAGGAAACATTTTACTGGAAGAGGGAAAAAATGGATTGAGCAAATTCAAACATTTCAGACTGTGAAAAGGTGAAAATGGAAAGAATGATGCCATCTACAGAAGAAAACATTAATGTAAACAAGCTTAATGCACCTCAAACTACTTCAAGAGAAGCAATTTGAGGATTCAAGCGACCATAACAAAACAACCTTGCAAAGTGTAAACGATTAATTTGTAAAAATTGAACTTTATTCATCAGGGAAATCCTGTAACGTTAACCGCAGTAACAAGGCTAACCAAACATCTTCTCCCTGACAGTTCTAGCACACAGGATGGACAGAATGATCTTAACATGAGAAATAAAGTGATCATTTGTGAAGTAATGCCAACAGTACTTTTCTGCAGTGCAATAAAAGAAAAGTATAAAGTTGGACAAGGAAATATGCAAGTACTTCAAAGACGTATTTCTATACGTTACAAAAGTAATTTAAAATTCTTACATGATTAAAAAAAGCATATCCAAGTAGCTACAGCTAACTTTATCCATCATTATTTTACAATATAAAGCGTTCTATAGATTAAATCGTGCTTAACTATTAACAGACGGCAAAGCTTACTTAGTATAACTGTTCAGTATTTGTACTCTGTTGTTAGACGGTAAACATTATTGCATCCAGGGGCAGAAAATAAGAGCCGAAAAAGGCAACTAACAGTGTTATAAGAACAAAATGGAAGTAATGCTAGAAAGAGTTATAAACACAAGATATCATCAAGTGCAAGTAAGTTTAAAAAAAAAAAAACATCTTAAAATTCTGAGAGGACGTTTTCACATTTCTTCTATCGCCTGTCTGTGCAGCGACCTGAATGGAACATGTGGTGCAGCTTCATTTACATCCACGACTTAATGCTACTGTTCCACATTTAGCTGACTGCTGCATCAGTTCTTTGAATGAAGCCCACATCCTCAGAAGGCAGTGAAACATCCAACCTCAAACCGAGGTGAATGTTGTTATACTGGAGTTTAAAGTTTAAAAAAAAAACTGTGCATGTTGAAGTTTTAATTTCTGGTTGAGGTTGTCGACTGTGCGGATCGATGGGTTGTGCTGAGGAGGTTAGTGAGTCTCTCCGCTAACCGAGGAGCCTTCCCCGCAGGGCGAGGAGCACCTGGAGACGCCCCGTTCGGCGTTATCGGAGCTCGAGCCGCTCTGGCTGTGTGGGTCTGCGGAGGCAGCGCTCGCCGAGGACGACGGGGGTTTGGCTTTCTCTTTAAAGTCTGTGATAATTACAGTCAAGTCTCCAACTGTGACCTCCAGATGCTGGGCGCTGCTCCTGTCTATGTTTTTTAACCTGGGCCTGGCGAGGAAAAAAAAAAGAAATTGGAAAACCAGCAACAAGATATTTAGCTTTACAGACTTCTTTTGAAAAATGGGATTTAATTACCTCATCTTTCTATAGTTTTTCCTTTTCGACGTGGGTTCTTTGTCACTTCTGTCCTTCTCCGATTTTTCTTTCTTCTCCTTTTTGGGATGCGTTGGGGACGCAAACTGCTGGTTAACTTGCTGTGCAACAAGCTGAGAAACAGGCCGTGGCTTTCTGAAAGAAACAAAAAGGCCGTATTACGTTCCGTGTAGTTATATTTATAACACTGACCCGACCCTGTAAGTAGGCTGAGCATGTGGTTTGTGCCACAAAACTCTGTATGCAATTACTATGACCACAAGGATCAAATAGCTCCAAAAAATAATTCAAAAGGAGCATTTCAACCTGAATTTCCAAAACCATCTTAAAAACACTGACTACACAAACCACCACAGACTTATTAGACTAACGAGAATACTTAATACCTCATTCATGGAAAAAGGAAGCTATTAAAATACATCTACTTACAAGTAAAAAGGTGCGTATTAGTCAACAGTTGTGCAGCACTAAAAACTCTTGACTAAATCAAATCAATTACAAACTTCTGCTATGCATAGTTTCTGTGAGAATACAGTCTCAAAAGTTAAGACTTTAAATATACAAAGCTCATGTTTGCATGTGTGGTTTCTTTGTTTTGAATATCAAGGGAAGTGTGTGGTTGTAAATATGGATTTATTTTTGGAGAATACAAATTTACAGTCATGGTCATACGTCATGGGGTCACAGGCTTAACAATGTGGAACAGGATGTATTAATACCAAATGTACATGCTTTCTATAAATCTATATATCCAGGCACTAATTAGTAAAGAAGCAGCATGTAATTAGGTTTAATGTAGGTCCTCTTTAACATTTAACCTCTTCTCAGGCCTGTGGAGTTTATACATTCCCAAGCATACTGGGTACAACAATATAATACAGGTGGTTAAAACTAGTTTCAAAGCTAAAAAACATTATAGCTATCAAAATATGCTGTTATTCAGTGGTTTTGATTTGAACATTTAATGATTCTAACATCATTAAATGACTGTTTGGGGGTTAATGTAACTCAAACTCATCAGGGTTTTTGTAAAAATTGTGTTTAAAAAAGAGCTGATATTCCTCGCCTCGGTTTACAACTAAATTTGTCGATCAGTTATGGAAATTCTCTCATTCTCTCATTTACATGATCTCAGCTCCAACTTTTGCTTCAACTCCCTCCCTCCCTCCACCGCTCGATTTCCTCCCCAGAATGACTCGTCCTTGGAGCTTTTAGTCGTCGTTTCTTTTCAGAAGAGAAAAGAAGAACTTTTACCTTTTCTCTTTCCGCCCGGCGTTTCTGATTGCGCTGTTTGATGTGCACTCGTCGATGTTTGAATGTAAACAAACCACTTGTGGTTGTTGGCAACAAAACCTGACTCTGCTTATTTTCTCTAATTTCTTACAAATTATGCAGTAGACTTTTGGTAGTAAATGATGTGTATTTGGAGGGTTTTTTTTATTATTGATGATATACATTCAAAAAATTCAAATCAAAAACACTAAAAAAAATCTGGTAAAATCAGGGCAGGTTGACACACTGAACTGGACAAAATGTTCTGCTGGGCAGCTATGTTTGAAAACACTTTCAGGACATTTTCTTCCTGTTTAAAGCGTAGTTTGTATCCTTCATTAAACCCTTTTGGGATATCAAAACAGCTGTCTCATAACTGACACTTAAATACAACTAAACATCAACTTGTGGTTTAAAGTTGCAACATCGAGGGTCTCGTCTCCTTGCAGAGAACAAGTCTTTGGTTGGTTCTGTAAATTAAGTCCAAAAGATTCAGACCTAAATACCCAAGATGTTTAATATTTGCCTGCCATTAAAGGCGAAAGGGCGACAATGTTTTTGCTTGTGTCTGTGTGTTTATTCAACGTGTTGGCAAAATATCTAATGACTTCTATGATATCTAAGGATTTTGATGAAACGCTCATCTACAACTGAATTCGATTCAAAAAGGCTGCCACAGCTAAGCGACCTTGGTAAACACAAAAAATAGTTACAACTCAGTCAATTTTACAGATATTTAGCTAAACCTTTGTGTGCTAGTAGCTGAGAGTGATTCCCAGTTGAAACTCCAAGAGCTAACAGTTCTTAAAACTTTAACATTAACTAATGGAGTTCACTGTGCCTGTTAGCAAAACTTCTCAAACTACCAGTCAGATCTTATTGAAACTCACAAAGTAATCCTTGGATCTACATCTACAGCTAATTACCTTTTGGAGCCTACCCAATTCAAGATGGCTGAGAGAGGTAATAGACGTTAGCCAACACAAAAATGGCCGTAACTCGGGTAAATTTACATATATTGAGCTGAAGTATGATGGGATCGTAGCTGAAACTAATTAACAGCACATGCTCCAAGTGTGAACAGATCCGGCCGATGAGGTCAGGAACAACTTCATTTATGATGTTTGACCAAAACAGATATACCACATCTCCTTTAAGGCAGTGGTGTCCAATCCTGGTCCTCTCAGGACACTATCCTGCATATTTTAGACCAGGGGTGTCCAACCCTGGTCCTCGAGGGCAACTATCCTGCATGTTTTCCTTATTTCCCTGCTCCAACAGGTTAAATCACCTCTTTATGTTCTGCAGAAGCCTGTTAATCACCCACTGATTCAAATAAGGTGTGTTGGAGCAGAGAAACAAGTACAACATGCAGGACGGTGGCCCTCAAGGACCAGGATTGGACACCCCTGTTTTAGATGTTTCCCTGCTCTTCAGGCTCTTCAGAAGCCTGTTAATCACTCAGTTATTCAAATCAGGTGTGTTGGAGCAGGAAAACAAGTAAAACCTGCAGGACAGTGGCCCTCCAGGACCAGGGTTAGGCACCACTGCTTCAAGGCAATCTTAATTTAACACTCTGGCAGGAAATGCGTTTGTTCGATGGACAATAACCTCTTTAATTCAAACATTGTTTTCAGTCAGTTCAAGATTTCTAACTAAAGGACAGCTGTTTCTTCGTCTGCTGTTTTGTTTGTACTTGAGGCATCAACAGGGCCATGATGAAGTGGTCCCAAAGGGAGGCTTCTGGCCCTCGGGACGTGTTTTGCTCACGAACAGTACTGTAGGGCTGCTGTAATAGATTACCAACCTAAATGTACTTCATTGCGCAATTTACTTCGGTGTTTCTAACCAAGACCACGTGAGTGCGGTTTCCACCCAGTTTTACAGTGACAAATAAAGAAGTTCAGGAGCCACTCACCGAGTTGACGTCCCCTTCCTGACGTCACACATCATGCACTTGAACGCCTCAGCGCTGTTCCTGAAGGTGCACACGCTGCAGTCCCAGAACCCATCATCGGAGAACAGCTTTGACTGCCTCTTTGGCCTTCGCACAAACATAAAAAAAACCACAGACTTAATGACTCTTAAACACCAGCCGCTCGGTCACCGGCATTTCGGGGCGTCGTCCGGACACACTTGCGCGCACACGGAACCAGTCAGCGAAGCGCCCGCGTTACACCGCCAACCTGCCGCCATGAACACTTTCATTCGCAGCTCCATCCATTCACCGAGCTTTCTGTTTGCTAAAAGCCTCGTCTTTTAAAGTCCCCGTTCGAACGCAGCGGCGGAAATCCTACCGTGTGGGACTCTTCTTGTCTCCCATTGTACGAAACCTGGTCTCAGAGGGCTCGACGTTACAGGTGAAAATTAAACAGAAACGCGCACATGAAACAGCTTCTCAGCTGTCGTGGAAACTCCGGCAGACGGACGGTCACGTGACGCGCGTTCAACCAATCGGCTGCGAGCTCGGCACAACAGCTATAAATGTGACAACATTGATGAAAGGCGCTTTGTAAAAGTCGCACCGCAGGAAGGAGCACGTAGACGAGTCTCGATGAGGAAGTGAAACCTTTATAAAAACTGTAAATCTGTCTTTAATCTGATAGCTAACGGGGCCAAAATAGATTACCTAATTTCAACATAGAATCAGGATAGATTATTATCATTAAACGAGAGCTTCTAACGTCTAAAACATGGCATATATTTTTGACAGTTTTTTCATTTTTTTACACATAGCAGCATATATAGTCCAGTCAAAGTTTATTCCTAATTCCCATTTTAAAACACATCAGTCGACCAAAGTGTTGCACACAATGTCGAAAAGTTATACTTAATAATGATCGAGAACTTGCAGGTGCTTGACAAATCTAGATCAACTTGCAAGTAGTCATTTTAATCCAAATAAGGCATAAATTATATCACATTTTTCATTAAAACAACAACAACAAAAAATTATAAAGAACTTGTTTTTTTAGATGTGTTTGCTCAAAATTCTAACACATTACAAAATAATTGTATACACAGTTGTTAGGGTGTGGTATAGTTAATCTGTGGATCAGTCTACCATTGAAAATGAAAGCTGCCCAGAACATCAATCATTTTTAAATCACTATTTAAACCTATTTTCCCTTTCATTGGCCTTTGATTGAGCAAGATATCTTAACATTTTGTGCAATTTTTTTTTATTTTTATTTACTGACGATTGTTTCATTTGACTATGTTTTTTACTGTTTTGCTGAAGTTCATATTTAGTGCTGATTGACTAATTACTGATTTAGACTAATTTTATGCACATTTACAGTATGTATTTTGTTTGGAGCCGTCTGAGGGTCACAGTGGTGCATTCGTACAGTAGCCGCTAGGGGGCGGAGGCGCGTTACTTTTCCCACAGTACATTTATCACCGAAGAAGAGCGTGAGGCGGAAATGCAAGTGTTTGTTGATTTAGCGCTGCAAACCTGCAGTGTGTTCTATTTTTTTATTGTATACACGAATTGCAGCGTGGCTGGGACTCCATTCTGATTTTACAGACACACACACACACACACACATATATATAGCAAATTATATATAATTTGCTCGGAGGAAAATGCAGCGAATTCAGTAAGTGGTGAGTTGCGCATCTCGTCCTGTTCCTCGTGCTGTTTATAACTAGCAACCTTTGCTAATTATTGTTGCACATTTTTGTCAGACATTCATTGCAACACCCTGCAGTACACCTCGGTCATTCACACGTAGACAGCAGTGGTTGCAGAATGTCACTTAGCGCCGAGTGTTTACATCCAGGTTTGTGCAGCATTACACCTCTACAAAAGAAAAAGAAAGAAAGAAAAGACGCACATTTTGTTTAAAACTCACAAGTCGTCGTGTCTGCACGAATGAGACCCTCTTATTACATGTTCATAGATTTATACACAACCCGAAACAAGACTGTTACTGATAAAAAGAATAGTTTTGAAATTAAGTGTCTCTGTGTAATGGACTAATATGTTGACAAACACTTGAGTCTGAATGAAGCTTCCTGTTTTCTTAATCTTATTTTAATATACAGGTACGTGAGACTCGACTGAAGTGTTTTGCACATATCCCACTGGAAACCAAAAAGGGTCCTGCAACAGTAAGTGTGTGTGAGGGGTGGAAGGGAGTGTTTTACAAGTTTTATGATGTTTCAAAAGAAATCCTAAACTCATCTCTCTCTTTCCCTCCCTTCCAAAAGTCATTGCCAGCGTCACATATTGATCTTTTCTTTTCAACGACGGAAGACATTTTTGTAGTCTTAACAGCGAAACATTTCCCATTCTTGTATTCTGGCCCTATTTTTTTGTGTTTATGGTTTGATAATGCAGCAGATGTTTTTACTGGACTGCAGGGAAGCCTGTTTATCACCTCGTTTATACTCTTTATGACAAAACTGTGCTTCTATTAGGGTTTGGGCTATGATTTGTGTTACGATTTAAACAGTCTCTTATTGGTCCAATGGTGTTTGTTGTTACTAATCAGACCCGAAACAGAAACTAGTTTTTTAGATATTAGAATATAGTGAAAGAAGCTTAACTTAAAGTCGCAAGGACTGGTGATCTTCACCCTGGTTAACAGTAAATGTAACTTTCAGCTGTCTGGTTCTCAGCCTTGAGGAAGGCCCATAGTCTGGCCTCCCGTAACAAATGTATTTTTTGCATTCAAAGCTCCCAGACTCAACCATGTCTGCTGTGTCTTCACACCTGCTACTGCTTCCCCTCCCTACATTATTTGTTCTGAAACTAACTGTGGGACGCTCCATAACTTGTACCTCGCTGGTCAGATGGGAAGAACTGCAGTCACATCCTGTTCTGTTCTGTCCCTGGCACTCTATTCTAAATAAAACCAAAGCAAAATGAAAACTTTTCTTCATCATTATTGACTAAAGGCTTTGAATGATTTACAAATCATTGCATTACATATTAATATTTTACACAGTTACACAGATTTAAAATGAGTAGGTTATTTGAAGAAGTATTTACATATGTTTTGCATGAAGCTGCATAGGCCATCCATCCATCCATTCTCTTCCGCTTATCTGGGGTCGGGTCACGAGGGTAGCAGCCTAAGCAGGGAGACCCAGACTTCCCTCTCCCCAGCCACTTGGGCCAGCTCCTCCGGGGGAATCCCAAGGCGTTCCCAGGTCAGCCGAGAAACATA
>NC_051440.1:9751710-9765592 GCF_001649575.2 Kryptolebias marmoratus | reverse complement strand
GCCACCAGGCGCTCGCCAACGTGCCCCACCTCCAGGCCTGGCTCCAGAGTGGGGCCCCGGTGACCCGCGTCCGGGCGAGGGAACACTGTGTCCAATAATCTTCTTCATCATAAGGGGTCTTATAGCTGCATAGTCATAATTTGAAATTTGTTTACCATGTATTTGTTGAAAAGCAGTTTTACTTTAGACCGATAAAGTCAGAGGTATTTAGCAAATTTCTTTGATGAGAAAGTTGAGGATAAGACCTCTGAAAAGTCTGAGTGCTTAAGTAAATACAAGAGGGGCTCATATGGATGTAAAAGGGAATGGAAACTGGAAATTGGAAAGCTCTTTAGCTGCTTCATGCTCTTATGTTTTGTCAAGATCCTAGTGTTGTTACACAAATCTGTAAATTTATTCAGCTTTTCCAAAAGAATTGAAAGTTGAGAAAAGGCTTTGAAACTGTCAGATATCCAGCTAACACAAAGAGCTGAACAACCTCCTCCTTTAAGATCACGCACTACCTGAACACTCATGTGCCTGAAAACAGTCCCGGCTGAATGACAAAAAACAAAACTATCTTATCTTCCTTTTATGGTCCTCTAAATCTGCTGGTGGCCACAGTAACAACACCGCTGAGGATTCTCCTATCTTATCGTCTCCTTTTCCTTTTTTAGTCCTGTGTTTTCCTCCGGCGAGGAACCGTGAGAAACAGTGAAAGTGACACAGTCCGTGTTTCTTCAAACTGCAGATTATAAGTCAAAAACGTTCTTAAAAGGGTTGTTTACTGAGGGCCCAGTTTTCATCCTGCCTGTAAATCTGTCTGAGGAAATAAACATTTCACTGCTGAACAGTAGAACCAGCAGAACAAACTATAATTAAAAATGCACCTGGTTCATATTTTGGCCAACGGAATAGTCTCCTTGATTATTTAATCTACTAAGGATATTTATAAAATCCTGTTCCATTTCTTTTGCTTTTATAGTGGCGTATCATCATGAACGCAGTTCCATCAGAGAGGCTTATGAAGAGCTCTTCGCACCGATGGATCCAAGAGATGCAAGAGAGGTATGTGGGTGGTGCTTGTTCTGTGATGCCGTTACTAATAACTGACTAATACAGAGTTTTATAAACAGCTTCAAGAATACAAATAGGAAAACGGTGAAATTAGACCAAAGACACAAGAATCACAGTTTGTTTCACAGTAGTTACATTTTAAAACACGAGTTGAATCTCTCCAAACGCTGTGGAAACGTGTAACTAAGAGATTCTAAATGAATTACGGAGATACAAACTTCAGTCGCCTCTAAAGTTATGGTGAGATGAGCTGTGGCTCCAGCTGGGCGCAGACACAGAAGTTTCACAGCAGGGAAACTTTATCCTCTGATTGCTTCACACTGACTGCTCCCCAGCTTTCAAGCAAACATGATACAGGAACAAATTTTGAAACAAAAGTAGCATTCCTTGAAGGAATGCACATCAGTTTTAAACATGCTCTATAAGTGCTCAGAGTACTCGTTTGGGATGACTCTTAGTCAATTTTTACAAATACTGAGCTGAAATCTGGTGTGGTAGTGGCTGTTTATTAACCGTGGCAGCCATCTTAAATCAGGTTGATTCTAAAAGTTAAGCAGTGTGGATGTACATTTAATGATTATATTCAGAGTTTTACTAAAATTTTGCCAGTGGTTCATAAGATAATTTTCCTAACAAGGCAGACAAAGAAACACACGTGTACACACACAGAGATACAGAAGAGGTAGTTTAACCTCTGAATCAGGTGTGCTGGAGCAGGGAAACAAGTAAAACATGCAGAATAGTGGCCCTCGAGGACCAGGATTTGAGACCCCCGATGTAAACAAACAGAACCTTGTCCTTGGTAAAGTAAATGAAATGCACCTCCAAATAATTTATGTATAATTAGTTATTTCACGCATAAAAGAAAGCTCATGTAACACCATGATTTTGTGCGGGGGGAGTAGGTGGGGCTGAGAGCCGCTCATTCCTAGTTCACAGATAATGGCTCCAAAACTACGACATGGCAGCTTCTGTAAACCGGGTCCTGCTGGGTCCAATACCCAAGAATAAGAGAACACAAGGACAAAGGTCTATATTATATACAGTCCATGGACCACACATTCCCACTCACAGCTGCAGCAGCTTCTTTCAAAAGTACCTTTTTAATGAATCGTTGTTGGGAACGCTGGGGACACCCAACCAGTCAGAAATGTTTGGTGCTCCTCCACCACCCTGAGGTTCCATGTAGTTTTAAAAGTTCTACCCCCCATCCTACCAGAGCTGTTTCCTGTGGTAAATTCTACTGTTTTTGGTCGTGGTTCCTACAGTTGAAACAAACTAGTAAAAAAAAAAAAAATGACCAGTGAGTCACTCTTTAATCTGATTTGATAAACCAGTGCAACAGAATTGGGGGAAAGAAAATGTGATGTTTTGTCATTTCAGGTGACAGTTCATCGGGTCGTAAATATTGTGGAGAAGAGGAACACCCCCGTTCCGTGGCAGGGCTCACAATATGAGAGAGGATATGATGAGGACCCGCACTACGGCGGGCCTAGAAATTACTCGAGTGCCAGAGGATACTACAAGGAAGACCGTTTTCTGCCTAATGACAGTCGATACTTTGATGAAAACCCCAACCATGAGAATTTTCGCAAAAACTCTCCACCCCATCGAAATGTAAGTCCACCCTGTGTGCATGAATTACAAGCTGAGATCTGTTGTGTGTGACTGGTTTAAGAATGAATTTTACTGAAACACGACTAAATGACACTTAATGACAAGTTCTACCAGTGTTTACACACAGAAGTGGTAAATAGTGTTAATTTAACAAAGGTTGTTTTCAGTTTTACAAGGAACAATAACAAAAGAAAATATTTGCATCATGTTCTTTAAGATTGTTGGTGTTGAGACTTAATATAATCATATTAATATTAATATTTAATATATATTTTTTGTTATTAGCAGGAGGGCTCCTACTCTCAACAGTATTATGGCCGAGATGATCTGAGGCATCAGCTGAGTTCAAGGTAACATAGTGACTATTATCAATATGTGCTGTTTTCAAAACCATTATTCTCCTCTGAATTTATGATGTAATTCACCAAATTGACCGCTAGATGGAGGCAGAGTTCTTTTCTTTTAAAAGTCGACTAAGTGTATCTTTTTTTTCCCATGTAATGTTTTTGCTTTATGCTTGTAAATGTAGAATCCCCTTAATTTATTTTCAAGTTCTATGTTGACATTCACCTGAGTGGATCAGCAGTGTTACAAATAGCTACAGTTTATGTTTAGTTAAAGGAAAAAACAACAACAAGAATTGTATTTGACTTCATGTTGCAAATTACCAATTAAAATTAAAGCCTCCTTCCGTGTGGTCAGATCCAGCTACATCAACACTCTTTTTATTTTTGCTCACCAACATTTTCTGAGCCCAGGCTCCCCTTTCCATGAGGCGAAGGAATGGGACAAAGGCCACTAGTGTCTGCTCACTTAGCTAGACACCCTCCGGCCGGAGCCCTCACCCCACTCTGAGAGGAAAAACAGCTGGACCACTCCCTCTTTCAGTCAAACATCCACACACACACACACACAACTCAAATCCTCTGAACAGATTAAACCTTCTGTCCTGACTTGAATTAAAAATGAATAGAATTTATTTTCAAGTTTCAGACAAACCTTGTATCGGCTTTGCTTTATTTTGCATTTACTCATTTTGACTTGGGTATGTGTTGATCTGAATTTGAGTTAAACACTTTGTCCTCAGAGCTACAGATGGGTCCATTTTCCCAAAAATACAAAAATAATTTAAAATTTTAATTTGTGGATGCAGCAGATAATTGTGATTCATGTTGATGTTTCGCACAAGTGCTTCTGAACGACCTGATCCACTTTTTTTTGTTTCTTTTTTTCACTGCTAAATCAAAAGAAGGTTCAAATAGAAGTCAGTGAAAACAGAAAAGCTGTTTCACAGCTCTGGTGCAGCTACAGTGAAGGACTAGTGTAGAGCGAGGGAGCATCCAGACGGAACTGATCAGATGATCTAAGACAGGGGTCACTAAAGTGCAGTCATGGGCCAAATCCAGCCTCCGTGGAGCCCCTTCTGGCCCACAAGGGGTGGGCTGGGGTGAAGTCACCCACACACAATTAAAAGCAAAACAAGGGAGGAAAAGTGTGACATTTAAGATCTTTTACATTCATTTCTTATTTTAAAGCTAACCCCAAACATTAGAAATAATTAAAATGGGTCAATTTAACAATTTATGTGAGAGTTAAACAGAATTCTCATTAAACTTTCAGTCTAGGTTATTTATATATTTTTTCTCAATCTTAATATACGGTGGTATATGTCCCACTGGTTCTTCTTAAAACGGCAAGAAAGTGAAGATAAATTGTTATTCTGTATTTTAATAAGAATAACTTGAGTGCTTGAATTTGTGCATCAATGAAGTCGAACACAAATTTATAATTCTGACCTTTAATTCATTTGTTTTAAATTCACACTTGTAATAATTTTTAACATTTTTTTTCTGCAGACTGACTCGGTCAAGATCAACACGAAAACCTTCATTTAAAAATAAAACCGAGGCAACATATTTTAGTTAACATAAAAGTAAATGAGCACAACAAATGCCCTCTGTGTGTGAAAATGTTACTAAAATTATAGTTGGAACAACCGTAGCTTTCAGAAGTTTCTAAAACAAAACAAAACTTGAGCCATTTAGGAATGAATGGTGTGTATAAACCCCTAAAGCTGAAATACATGATGGATTATTGAGAAAACGTACATTTTCACACAGAGACTAATGTCTTAACATCATGCTTGACAGCTGTGAGGCTTATTCACCAGCATTAATAATAACTATAATAAATATTACTGATATATTTCTTGCATCAAAGTCCAGTCCCCTACAGAGTCAGCCCAGAAAAAGTTTGGCCTCTGAACCAATTTTGTTGGTGACCCCTGATCCAAGAAATCTAAAATTAAATTAAAGATAAACCCATATTTCCCAGTTGATTAACAATAATTGGTACATTTCTGCTTTATATTATCTTTAATTGCAAATTGGAATTTAAAGGGAAAAAAAAACAGCTTATTTTTCTTATTTTTCAGGAACAGGAGCAGAGGTCATTATCCCCGAAAGAGGGGTCGAGGTTTAGGCCCTTCTCCAAGGTTGGTATGAGGCCTTAACTGGGGCCCTCTGGGTTTTAAGATGTTGTTTTGGGTTCTTTTGGGGCCTCCTGGATGAGTCCTCAATCTGCTTTTGGAGTAATTTCAGTTACTCAGCTATTACTGGGAAGGTTTACCATTGCTCCATGGCAGCTCCATTTGTGGATAATTGCTCTATTCAAGTGTTTTCTTGATTCTACAGGCCTAAAGGACAGACTATTTAGAGTTATTTTTTTTATTTTATTTTATAACCTGTTATAACAGCTTCCAGCTGTGTTGTAGAAAAGCAAATAAAGGTACGAGGAAAGTCTCTGACATACAGTCATGTTGAAAATCAAACTTAAAATCAGGAGAATTGATAGTGGGATATAATGAAGTAGGATAAATAAACATGAGCTGAAATGTTTTCATCCTGAGTTTGATTCCATAGTAAGTGTAAGTGAAATAATTTACTTTATTCATTAGACTTCATCCAGTTTTGGGATATTCTTTTTAAAATGCAATGATGAATTAAAAAAAAAAAAAATCCTGTCCTATCTGTTAGCTCTAATAAATACACATTTAAACTCGTCGGCTTTGCTTCCAACATTCCCCACATTGCTTTGCTGTTTCCTGTAGGGAGAACCGTGACGACTACAGGACCTCGAAGTCTTTGGTGATCACGCGGGATCGTTCTCCATCAAAGAGGGAAGCCCAGCCGCCGTCTCGCTCCAGATCGAACTCCAGCAACAGGAGCTTCTCTCCCGACAGAGACAAAGGCTACACCTACCAGCAGCAGCAGCAGCAAATGCGTGAGTGTCACAAACGTGGATTCACCTACAAACTGAAGCGTTGATCCGCTGAAGGGAACGGGCAAAATGTCACACCACCATCTTTCGTGGGTCAGGTTGGGTTGGCCTGCTGTGGTGTGGATGAAATAGTTTGTCAGATAACTTCTCTTTGTCTTGCGTTTTTCTGTTTACAAATTTTCTGGGAGAAAAAGCTCCAGAAAGACAAACTTGTGTTAACCTTGAATGAACTCCTGGTGAACTCTCCTCCTCCTGTTTTCCATCGTTGATTTTTAAACCCGTGCACAGACCCGACACTAATGAATTTGACCGTCTGACCCGGTGAGCGCCGGCTTTTATGACATCTCATAACAAATTGTCACTTTGAACCACCTGACACTTGGAGATCGGCTCCAGCTTTAACATAAAACTAAAAACAAAAACACAACAGAGGGCCTGTAGCAGAACTGATAGTTTACCTTTTATCTTAAAAATATATATATATTTCTGTAAAGTTTCTACACTTAAAGCACAGTTTCCCGGTTCTGAAAGGCGTCTGCACGTTTTAAAGGCATGAAGGCGCTCCAGGTGAAGCATCTGTTTTCAGTGGAGGTGTGTAACGTGAGGGGTCAGGGTGGGCTGAAACACGCTCGCATGTTAATGACACAAAGACCCTACAAACAGCTTCTTTTAGAGGCTGGGAAAAAGGATACCCTCGGTTTATTGGGGTGGTTTGGCTTCGGATTCAGAACCTGACCTTTTTGTTCAGCCAGAAAGTGCTTAATTATACGCTGGCTTAACGACACCTCCAGAATCACTCCAGGCCTGTAATTTCAATTCATTTTTATTTAGTTTCATTAAGCTTTAGAACTTTGATGAAAAAGATTCATTAGGACAAAGGCTTGCTTTCACTAATTGCAGCCCTGATTATTTTTCTGGATGCCCTATTAATTTTATGTTGCGCTGTTTTTAATTTTAAGACCAGTAATGCAGAGGTGATGTAACCCTGTATACGTCTATTTGGATATTTAACTCTTTGCTGTGCGTTTTTGTTCATATTACCTGCAAAGACAGTTCACCTTTTGACATTTTGATAAGGCGTTGCTGTTCCTGCAAGAGATCTCATCAACTTGGTTTTTACAAATAGTCTACACTTTGGATTTGCTCCTCATTCAAGGAGCTTTCTTCCTCGGATGAGAAGCAAAGGAATAGTAAAAAAAATAAAATATATAAAAATGGTTAGTGTAGAGAGTTCTAACCCTTTTTTCCTTACTACAATTTGAATATTCCAGCTGTTTTGCCAACAGATTTTTATTTTCTTTTGGTCAATAATTAGTACCGCAACACTATAATTGTCCTCTAGGGTTTATTTGAGACTTAATCAAAAATTTATTCTTCAGACCTGACGGGGAATGTGTCAGATTCATGGTTTTTCTAAAATGCTAACACACCCTTAGTTGACCTTTGTGTAGAAGCTCATGGAAGATCTTACCAAGCTGAGCGTCTTGGCCGTGTGCTTAACTTTGTCCCCAAAACTCAGAGAACAACCTCCGTGTAGTCATTATCATTACAGGTGTATAGCATTATTATAGGATTATCAGTTGTTGATTTTTTTTTTTTTTTTTTTTTTTTTTGAACAACCATCATTTTAAGTTCATCTGGATAATGGCAAGCTGTTTTTATCTCAGCTTCATCTGTGAAAGAGCAGCTGTAACCATCATTATGTGACATGTCTGTGTCTGCACAGTTGTTTTTCTTCTTGTAAACTTGGTCCTTTCAACATCTGTTTATGGGCCAACCACAGTATGAAGGCCTCTGTACTACCTCAGATCACACTAATCACATTAAATTATTTGCACAGTTGTAAAGAAAACAAAAAAAATCAACATGTTGGTTGTTTTTGTTTTAAATCCGGAAGCCCTGTGGCTCAATGCAGACCTTGTTTTTATTCAGGCACAGCTGAACAGCACAATTACTTTCGTCTGAGAGGTCCCAACAGTGTAACAAATAACAGACGACAGGGATTTGTTCATATTTCAGCTGTCATATAACGTCACGCCTTCACTATTATTCAAAGATGAACTCTGTAGTTGTTTCACACATTCTCAAATAACTCCGTAAAGAGATGTAAGAGGTATGAAAGAAGAAAATCTAATAACGAGCCCGGTCCAGATTTGAGCAGAAATACTGCAGTAAATGTGACATGTGTTAGAAAGCACCACCCACCGAGTCGTTGCCACAGGCTCCGTTTTAATACAAAGGAAAGTTGATTAAAGAACGTTTTGACCTCCCTCATGTATAATCTGGACCACTCTGTTTTTGTGGTTGTCTAACCTTTGTCAGACCTTTTTGTATTTCTTGTTTTATTATGATGTTTATATTCTTTTTTTTTTTTTTTTGCCTGCTGTAATTTCACGATGCAGATTGCACAGAAAAACCCAGCGCGGTGAAAAAACAAACTCCAAACAGCTCTGCTGAAGGCTCTCCTCACAGTTCAGTATCTTCAAAGGTAAAATGTGCTTTTTTTGTTTTGTTTTGTTTTGTGTTTTAATACCATCCATATCCTTAAGGGTCTGAAATGTGCAAAACGCAGTTAGCAGTAGCATTTGTGATATGCAGTTGGCTCTTAATGAAAATGTAGAAATGAATAAAACAGAACTTTTAGCCACACCATTAATTGGTGTTAATACAAATTTAACTTGTAAAAAAACAAATTATATATAATGTTAAAGATTCACTCTTGAGGCAGATTAACACGGGATTGATAACATCCCAGACCAGAATATAGTGTTTATTTTTTAATAATATCATTCCAAACCCAATTCATGATTAAATGTTTATGTTAAAACTGACTTTTCAAATGATGCAAAGTCCTGTAGAACCTATGTAAAACGTCATTGTGTTACTTACAAAAAAAAGATGCACAAAATGTGTTCCTTAATGTAAACGAAGCAACCAGGACTTTCTTTGCCATTTACCGTATTTTCCGCACTATAGGGCACACTGGATTATAAGATGACTGTCAATGAATGGTCCATTTTCAAACTTTTGTCATATATAAGGCGCATTGTCGTCACCTCCCGATTTTTATAACTCTGCGCGCCGCGCTCCATTCAAAAATGGATGATTTCGATGCTCTAGCGGAGCTGGTTCGCTTGTATCAGCATTTATATGATTGCTCTATGAGAGATCACAAAGATAATCAAACAGTTCAAAACTCAGAAGGATACTGCACCAATGTAAGCGTCAAGTATAAACGCCTACAGCACTCGGTCAGGTTCGTGCGCTGTGCACGGAGCCCTGCACGACTCTAACTGAGCCTTAATGCTGCAAGCGGTGCAGCTTTGTAGTTTACCAAAGTTGTACTAAAACATCACGACTTCTTCTATATATAAGGCGCTCCGGATTATAAGGCGCGCTGTCGGTTTTGAGAAAATTGAAGACTTTTAAATGCGCCTTATAATCAGGAAAATATGGTAATAATCAGTTTTTCAAATTTTAAATGTAACTTCCTGATATTACGTCTGTTTCTGGCTCTTTATGTCAATCTTTAGCTGTCAAGCTGCTAATCGGAGTTAATCCGAAAGATCAACTCCGTACGGCGCTGATGTCTGTTTACTGTTGGCATGCAGCATGCGTAATGAGACACACATGCAAACGGGACCTCGGCACCTGTAACAAAGCGGAGACGTCTCTATTCGGATCACTTTGAAATCAGAGCCCGTTTTCTGAGCCTGGCGACCCCACCTCTGACCCTTAACCTTTGTGGCCCGCCAGGAAAAACCGTCCACGTCTGCAGCGGAGCCGGAGGAGGCGGCGGCGGCGGCGGCCAGCGTGGAGCCAGAACTGACACCGGAGGAGGACATAAAGGCTCGCCGGTGGGAGGCCATTAACGCTAAAGTTCTGGAAATTGAGAAGGTAGGAAGGAGCGGCTCCAAGAAATGACCTAACTTCTGTGAATTGTCTTGACCTTTTGGTTGGTAATGTTTTAACATGACTAACTTGTCTACTTTCCAGTGGTTACACATCATCGGCGTCACTCCTGGGTTGTCTCTGCATGTTTAGCATTCCTGTTATCTTCCTGTCTAGAATTGTTTTATTTTTGTAGAACGATGGCCTAAAGAGGGGTTGTCTTGTAACACGAGAGCCTTTGACCGGATGTTTTGGGCTTCCAGCAGCAGGGTCTAAAAGGAAACAACAGTTTGAATCAACTGCAGACTTTTTAACTCACTAATTGAAGAAACAACACAGGAGTATCTCGTCTCCTGCCCAACAGTGTGACCAAATCTTTCCAGACCGAACTCTGATTTACTAGTGTTGAATAAAAAACACTCTTGGTTAACCAGTTTTGCACAACGTAGCTCAGTCGCTACAAAACAAAATTTGCAATGTTGGCCCCACATTACATTTGTTAGCTTAACCCATGGTGTGCCATAAACTCACACACCCCTTTCAGATCCTCTTTATGGCGTCTGCCAGCACTTAAAATATTCAAGAAGCATTTTTGTTGCAGAAAAGACCTAACAGGAAAAGTCACTTCTTGTGGTCTTCTATTTGGAGTTGCCCCCCCCCACACACACACACACACACACTCTCATTCATCACTTTACACTACAGTACCACTTATCGGTTCCTGTTAAAACAGGGCAGGAATTGCCCTGCAGGATGCAGGTGGCCCACCCAGAATGCGGTTCATCTCCTGGCATCGGCGCACACGTGCTAACCCTGCCATTTCCAGCCGCTTCTGCAGGCCTTGGCGAGCAGCTGAAACCCTGACTACGTCTGTACCGTAACATCTGGCCCGGGAGCTGTTGAGCGCACGTTGTTCTTCTGCCGTTGTGGTTTGGCAGGGATAGCAGGCCAGGTGGTGGGCTGAGCTGGACCGTAGTGTCCCCCAATCTGGTTTGAAAGAACTACTCCAGTTGAGTTGGTATACAACAAACCGAACCAAATTTTTATTTTATCTTTTATTTACAACTTTTTGTTGTTTAACAGCTTATGCCGCTGCTTTTAGAGCTTTTTCCCTCCAAAAAATTAGGGGTGTCATGACTTGTATGCCATTGTTTTCCAAAAAAATCCTCACAATCCACCATTCTGCCTGTTTTTTCTGCAGCTGTCTCTCTCTGTCTTGTTTTTTTTAGGCCAACATGAACACGATTTTTTTTTTTTTTTAAACAAAAGGTGAAAAAAGAAATCTCTGCATCGCAGTGTGGCTAAGTGCCTGGGAATGATTTTCAGAGAAGTCCATTCATCATCTCCATCAGCGCCAAATGAAACATATCTATTCCAACTATTAGCCCCACCGCTGAGAGGTCCGGTTTGCAGCTTGAGTGATTAAAATGGCTCTTTTAATATCCCCTAATGTGTACCAGCCCTCAAATCATTACCCTGCTTCCCTTATTATGCGGGACCCCTGCCTGCATCAGGGCTCGTTTGAACAGACCCTCACTAAGTGTCCATGTAAAAGCCGTGTGTTTCCAGCCCCCCCCCNCCCCCCCCTTTCTGGTATTCCAGCTCACACTCCTGTTGGTATGCTCACAGTTCGGACCTCCGCAAACATCCGATTTAGTCAGAAGCAGCGCTTTCCGAGGCTCCCTCTTTAAGGACCCCGATGTTGCCAGGTTCTCTCGGGGCTCCGGTCCGTCCTGTGTGGCCCCCTGCAATATCAGGCTCAAAGATCAGCTTTACCGCTCCCTTTCCAGGGACAGAACTAGTTGGGCAGAACCTCCCTGCAACTTTTTCTTCCAACTCAAAGAGCACGGTCAGAAGTGTGTAAAACTTTATGTGGGACTTAATGAAGTGAAAACTGAGTTCTTTTCAACAAAGCGTGTAGCTCAAAAAGACTTTGGGAAGGTGTTTTTTTTTTTTTTTTCGTTTTGAAAGATTGCAAACAACCCTAAACTGATTCAGAACGCCCAAAAAGAAAGCAAATAAATTCCTGCAGTAAGAAGGCAGAGGAGGAGACTGCGCTGTTGAACAAAGCTGACCCTGAGCTCAGCTGGCCACACGTGTCGCGAGCGTCTCACTTCCTTGTGGTCACGCCGAAGACTATAATTAGGCAGGGCCGCTAATTCGCTTGACATGATCTGCAGACGTGAAAGCATGCGTGTGAGTCAAAACATCTCCCACAGTCTGAGATATTTCTGTCAGAGCTGACTGAGCTGGCCTTCATCAGTGTGTGTGTGTGTGTGTGTGTGTGTGTGTGTGAGAAGTGCCTTTTCTAATGCAGTCACAACAGCCTGCATCGCTCTGAGATAAAATGGATATATTTACCTTTGTGTAGCAACGAATAGCTTATAATTAATTGTACCGCTTTATAGTAAAAGTACTATAATAAATAGTAATAAATACTTAATAATCCATCCATTCAACCAGCCATTTTCTTTACCCACTTCTCCTTTCCGGGTCATGATTTAAACAGTATAAATCAATATAATGAACAATTTCAGTGTATTAGATACAAATTTGTAATAACTTTCACCTTATTGTTCAAATGTGATCATTTAGTTTCCCCATAACACCAATATGGTTAGAGTCAAAACCAAACTTTAAAGTGGCAATTTACTAAGCGGTGTGTGACGTCACAGTGGCCTCATTCAGTGTGTAGTCTACTACAGCTTCAGTCCAACACACACACACACACATGCACATGACACACACACTTAGTTTAGCAGGAATTTGTTCCCCTCAGGTTCTTCAGATAGCGTTCGGTTTTTTGTTTTGTTTTGTTTCGTTTTTTTCTTTTTGGACATAAATTTTCTGATTTATTTTTTTTTTAACATGGGATCTTTATTTTACTTGTCAACACACTGGATGCCTCCAGGTTGTTTCAGGTCGGGCTGTTTGTGTTTCTTTGACTTTTTCTGTGCAGTTTAAAGCCCCACCCATCTGAACTCCCTTTCAGATTTTTGACCGACCGGAGTTCAGTTTATTTAACTTTTCTCTGTCTGAAACAAGCAGTCAGGATTTTCAGTAAGTCACATTTTCCTGGTCCTTTAGTACCGTATATCTTGAGTTTTTTAATTATACAAATGAGGATAACGGCAAATCTCTCATTATTCTCTCCTGGAAACGAGCGTTCCTAATCATGTCCGTCTGCTACTTTGTCTGTTGTGTTTTTGGTGCCACCTGTTGATTGGGAGTTTTATCGTGGCACAAAGTCTGTTTAGTCCCAGCATTGTAGGCTCACATGGAGGCTTCACACAGGCCTCACAGTTCAGCAGTACCATGATACTGAATTTACATTTACTTTTGATATTTTTCTATTTGTTGTTATGATCATAATCAGTTACCAAAGGTAAAGGCTGTTTTGTTAAAATTACCAGGTAAATAAAAGTGGTAGGATGTAGTCAAGTAATTTATTCTTTTTTGCTTTTGAAGGACTAGACAGTCTACGTAAGGGGGGGGGGGAAAGAGTGACAGATTTAGTGTTCCTTCCTGACACTTTAACAGTTCTCATGAGTCTTTTTTTCCCGTCTGACTAATTGCTCATAAGCAGTTTATCCAAAAGAACCAATTGAATAGACAAGACACTAAATGTGTCCAGGGGTGGAAATTAGCACCCGCCACCGGCCAAACGCGGGTAAATATTTGAAGTGGCGGGTGAATTTGATCAACGCACACGCCACTGTGGTGGGTTGGCAATTTAAACAATGGACATATGTCTTAGATTTAAACAGAAAAGGTGTTATTTGTCCTCTTGAGATATAGGGGGCAGTAATGTGCTCGAGTTGCTGCTGTTACGTCGAGCCCTGTTCCCCCATCAGATACGGTTCCCCCTGCGTCTCCGTAAATAATGACTTATCTATTAACAGAATTGTTTAGAGGGGCAAATATTTCTCATTAAAAAAACAAAAAAAAACATCATTCTTTTAAAAATAAAATGTGCTAATAATATCATAATACAGAGGAATAAACACAGGTAAGGAGTTGTTGGTAAATTATTTTTGTC
>NC_051440.1:9746344-9750833 GCF_001649575.2 Kryptolebias marmoratus | reverse complement strand
GGTAAAATATTTGAGTGGCCGGTAAAACATTTTGTCCACCAGCCACTATGGCTGGTGGACAAAATTTTTAATTTCCACCCCTGAATGTGTCTAATGTTTATAAATGAGTTTGAACAAACTAATAAGAATCAATTAATTAGATTTGGGCCCCGTTGTGCCTTTCTGCTCTTTGATCTGTTGGTGTAGCCTTAAACCACTCAGCAGCTCCAACGAGGGGCCCCGGTCTTTATCCTCAGGTAATAAAGACGCTGGAGTTTCCACCTGGAAAATCTAAATGAGAACTTAACAGCCATTTTGGGCCGACAGTAAAACCCAAGGAGGGTGTGAAAGCTTGTTGCTAAGTGGTCTGAAAGAATGTTACACCACGAAGCATACTCTTGACGCCTTGTGTTCCTTTTCTTATTGGGCAGACGTGTCCTTGAATGGGTTTTTATACACTCATTCACACACCTGTTTTATTCAATTCATAAATAAAGCAGAACTGGGTTCATCTGGTTTGTGGTTAGTAAAAAGCTGGCTTGTTGAATTTAAACCTGTCTGACAAAAACGGACTACAAAAGGTAAGATTTTATTAGATCGTAATCTTTCCACAGAACCCCTCTTCAAAAGATTTGAACTTTCCTTTCAATGTTCAGTTTTTATAATAACGGCACAGCTATACTAGGTGAAAGATTCGGCTCGAGGCGAGTAGAGATCGCTTTGTTTTGTCCTTCATGAATCACTGCGTGCCTAATACGATTGTTTGGTGTGCAGCATTACAGCCAGGACTGTGAGACATTTCGCACCGTGGTGAAGATGCTGGTAGCCAAGGAGCCCAGTCTGGAAACTCTGCTGCAAGCGCCGCTGGATCAGAACCTGTTTGAGATCAGACAGCGCTGCCTCGACGCCCTGAAGAGTTTTGTGACCGAGCTGGATGAGATATTAGAGCAGCCCCACACTTCAGAGTAAGCCTCTCACCTCGGAACGCAAGTGAGAATGTGGACTGAGGAATTTACCCTTCTATTCAAAGATTTTTATTTGTTACATTTTTATCGTGCTTTTAGTCAAATAACTGAATTATTAAAAAGACTCGTGTATTATTAGGAAACGATAAGCAGAGTTATGTATTGAAACTAGTTATTTTAACTGATTGAAAGTGTTGGAAAAGTAAAATACCTTTTTAGTGTTGTGACAAAAATTTAAAAGGAGTTGTGGAATAAAAGGCACAGTTCAGTCTAAGAAATCGTTACCATTTCAACTTTGAACATTTTCTTGCTTTTTTACTCTGAATTATGTTGAAATCATTCAGATTACATTCAAGTAACAATGTAAATTGGTGAAAGTTAAATATCTAAAAGCGAGACGCATACATAAACAGTTTTCTGTTGATATTTACACTCCTGCTGACCAGAGCAGAAAACACTTGTAAATCATGAACTTTGACTATTTGATCTTTTTAGTTGTGCATATACTCACGAGTTTTTATTTCCTTAGACTGCAAATTCAGTTGACACAAGCCTTCTCCAACTGGAATGCAAAGGGTCCAACTCTGATGTTTTGCCAGTAAAATGTTCTTTATATAGAGACAGAAACATTTCATGGTTTGTTTTTAACTGAAATTGAGCTGCTTGTAGTTTTATGCTTCAGACTTATAATTTACCTTTTCAAAATAAAAAAATGAGACTATAAAATAAAAACGTTTTCTTTACAATATGTCATTTAATATGTCTGTGACAAAAAAAAAAAGCATATATGCAGATATTTTTATTACAGTCACCTATTATGGCCTTACTTTCCAGTTTGTACATTTATACAGATTACATTTATTTGTTTGCAATAAATGACCCATTAACACACTGCTCAACCAAGAAATGCAATACACACAGTGCTTTTACATTTGCCACACAAGCCTGGAAGCAACACATTTGTTGAGCTTGGGACGCAGGAATTTAGTTATTTAATTTATATTATCCATATTAAATGACTATCAACTGCCAATAGTTCAGTATAAATGCTTTCCGTGTTAAAAAGGCATGTCAAAGGTACAAAAGTTGTCATACGTTTCTTCCTCCACTCTGCAGGTGATACATCTTACCAGCACTGTTAAATAAATGTGTGTTTTTAAATGTGTTACTCTGAAATAATCCAGTTTCCAATGCCACAGACTAATAACTTGTGTGTTGAAACAACCATTTTGGTAAACTGAGTGATGTGAGGTGTAGGCAAGCTGTGAGTGGCAGCATCGCATAAGGCTCAGTAAAGCCTATGAAATTATACAGTTTTTCCCTTTGTGACCTCTTTTCTTTTTGGACTTAGTCCATTGGTCATACGGAGGAGGGGGCATGCTGGCTACAGAATGGGCCAAGTTCTCAGTGTAGTAATGTCTGTGTGGCCTGGGCTGAGGTATGGGCTGACCCAAAAAGAAGCCCTCTTCCTCAGAATCAGAGGAGGAGGATGAACACGTAGAACACCAGTCATCATCGTCACCATAAAGTCCCAAGAACCTCCCTTTAGCTGGGCTGTGTACCCTGTAGTCTGTCAAGGCAGCAGCATTTGGGTGACCATGGAAGACTTGATGTCCCTTTGGTCCCAGGGCACTGGCTCTATGGTCCACTTTGTAGCACATTTTTGCTCTCTCCTTTGGCAGAAGATTCAGAGCATTGTCAGAGCGAGATTTGCGGCTTCGGCGCCTCCTGTGATGGTGATTATGGTGACCGGATTGGAGGTTCTGACTGTGCTCCTCAAAGTGGTATACTCTCCGGCGAGTCCGTTCACTCATAGGAGGCTGTCGCAATGGAAGCTCACCGTAATGGCCGTTGTCTACCACGTCGTCAGAGAACTTGACTTGCTGGGGCCTTGACTGCGAGCGTGCCCTCCTCAGAGCAGGTATGTGAGGTTTGGGTCTGTCCTTCAAAGGTACTTCCTCTTCTGGAACATTCTCCTCCTCCTCCTCAAGGCTCTTTAGGGAGTTTGCACTTCTGTGTAACATGGAAGAGTTGAGAGTTCCCATATTACTGGTTTTCTCACAGTCCTCCGTCTCAAAATCATGGGGGTTTTGCAAGGAGTATACTTGAGGTCTGGTTAAAAAATCTCCACATACAGAGGCCCCTGAAAAAGAGGGAAAACACTTACAGAATGTTTCAAGGTAAACACAAGACCCTGTCAAGACATAAACAACATCAGCACATATGTATCAGGTTCTGTCTACTCACCAGTAATATTGGAGAGAGCAAGTGACTCCATGGAGCCACGGACACACTGATCTGTTTTCTTGAATTCATCTGTGATGCACTCTAAAGAGTCAGTGTACCATTGTGGCTCCTCTCCTTGGAGACCTCCTCCAGCCCCATGGTCCAGCTCCAGCTCCTGGATCTTTCTGCTGCTTGCTGGTCCCGGATGGCTACCGTAGGCAGAGTCCCCTAGCCCATCTTGAGACTGTGTCCAGTACATGTCAGCCTGGTACTTCTTACTAACTAAGCCCCCACTTTTTGCCCTTCCACCACTGCCAGTTTTTGAGGACTCCGGCTTTGACTTAGCATCCTTTTCAGCTATCCAGAAATCTGTGGGTCTAGAGTCGTTGGCCTGCTGAAAGACCCTGTGTTCCCCAAACTTTAATATCAGCTGAGTCATGTAGTCTTCGTGTTCAGCCCACTCCTCCTCCGGGTCCTCGGGTGGCTCAGTCTCCTTTCCACGGCCCCTCCATAAATGCTCGTCTGACAAGTTCATGTGGGTTATCATCTTGGTCAGGGTGTCCTCGGCATTTCCACTAACGCCAGGGAACTTGTAGTCGACGGATGGCGAGAAGAGCAGCGACTGCCTGCACTGGTCGGCCGAGCGGCTGCTCTTCCCCAAGCGCACGCTGCTGCGGGATTCCCGGGAGCGTGCCGACTGGAAGGCGGAGTCAGAAGAGTCGGAGGCGTGCACGTCCTCGCCAAGAGTGCAGGCCTTGGAGCAGTAAATACGACCCTGGTAAGGCAGGAACGGACAACCTATCAGAGAGCTCTTACACTGGGCACAGCTGAAACAGCTGTCGGTGGCATGCCAGTGGAGCCCATCATAGGTCATCTGAGCATGATCAACACCTGGAAAAGAAGAAAAAAAATGCGATTATAGGCACATGGCTGTTTAAAGGACAAAATAAGGTGACAACTGTTATAACTAGAAAAGCATCGTCTTACTGATGTTTTCTCCGCAGGCCTCACAATATTCCGCGTAGAGAGACTCAAAGCAGCCACAACAGTAAGGTCTGCCGTCCTTCATGATGTACCGCTGCCCTCCCAGAACGGTCTCACATTCAAAGCAGGAGAAGTGCTTCATGTGCCAATGGCGACCCTCTGCCTCCGTGCACTCATCAGCAAAGATGATCTATGGGGGATAACCCCAAAAACAAACATGTATTAAATGGTACTAAAGTTGTATTTTTTTTAATCGCAAAGACAAATGTTATTGCTATTCCAGAAGGTTAAAGCCATAAATTTCAGATCACTCCCTCCACTCCCCCCCCCACCCC
>NC_051440.1:9727259-9746309 GCF_001649575.2 Kryptolebias marmoratus | reverse complement strand
GTGCTCTACAGTTTTCACTGTATTCTTTCCACTTCTGTGGTCATACCTCGTCACAGGCCGAGCAGCGTGGTTTGAGTAGCTCGGCGTGGTGCCTTCCACAGTGGATTTTTCCGTCGTGGTAGAAGTAGATCAAATCCACCAGCAGTTCGCTGCAAGTGGAGCAGGCAAAGCATGCTGGGTGCCAGCACTGCTCGGGACTCGCTCTCGAGGCAAACACTGCCGTCTCCCCGCCATTGATGCTTTCACCACACTGTGATCAACAGAGATGACTGGTTTGTTATAGCATCCTACTACATTAGTGCATGTTGCACAGGAGCTCTAAGCAACAATTTTTTTTACCCCTGAATGTCTTTTTATTAAATGCATTCCATTAAAACACAATCTATCAAACCATCTATCTTTTCTTACCACAGGCTGCTCAAACGGCCAAAGCTTTTGTTGACAATCACATAGAGGTCTACATTATTTGAAGTATGCTTTGACATCTATTTATGGGTGCTGACTGATCAGAGTAAATACTACATGCAATAGTTTCTGGAGCTAATCTGGCCCATTAAGCACGTTAAAGGGGCTTTATTGGGCATGACTGCAATTTGTCATCCTGTATATCATATTCTCTCAAATAACATGTTTGAACTTGAGACTTTTATTTCAGCTTTTCCTTTAGGTTTTAGTTCAGTTTGAAACCAAACTGGACAAAGACCAATGTTTTCTTTTGTCAGTGTAATTCATAAACGTGTACTGTAAAAGACTGGGAACTTGGTTCTTGATTCCAACGCAGCATTTTAGGTGTTAATGCAAACAACTTACGTATTCACAAATGCTGTTGAGAAGATTGCGCGGCAACAGTTTCACGATGCCCCTGCCTAATGCCTCCTTCTTCCTCTGGACACTGAACATTTGTAGCTCTTTCTTCTCTTCCTCTGAGAGAGACTGGCAATACCGGACCTGGGAAGGATGATGACAGGCTATGTGTAGATATTTAGGCAGTTTAAGAGTCACACTTGCACCTAAAATTGTCTAATTTTTAAGAAATACAATTTGCCTAAAGCAAGAGTTCAGATGTTTTGAAGTCGGGCTCTGTGGAAAGGGCGTTTACAATGAATATCTTACTTGTTGTACATAGCTTTTTGAACAATCGGTTTAGAAAAATAAAGTTTGAGTCTGACTGGACTGATGAGCTAGTGACTAGTCTGAACACCACATCAAGGCCAAGGCTTTTTAACAATTCAGTTAAAAGAAAACTGATAGTGGTTCATCCAAATGACTTTACATCGTCATCAATTTGTTAATGCATGACAAATACAGGACAAATAGCAGCAGCAGCTCGCTGTAGCACTTTCAGTGCAGCTTAGGCACTACTGGCAGGAATTGTTCAGAACTTTTCCAGAGAACCACACTTCAAAATATCTGAGCTATCATTTTATGTGTGATTCACTGTGATTTAAGTGGTAATTAAGTTCAGTGAAAACCAGTGTTGCAGGAATTTTAGCAAGTGACAGAAGTTATTAACGTAGGGTCTGACAGAGGGCAGAGTGAACACCACAGCTTGACTGAACAAAAGCAGCTCTTGACCCCAGCTCGCCCCCTTCCTAAACCCAACAACAGATCTCCACCCACAGTCCCTGACTGAGAAGCTCATTTTTACAAGTGTCCTTTTTTTTGATGGTTCCCAAAGCCTTAACAAGAGGGAAAGCAGACATTTACGCAAACATGTCCTGGGCTCAGAGTGAAGTGAAGAGGACGGGAGACAAAGGACGAGAGGCGGCCAAGTCGAAGTGTGGTGCCACTGCGGTGGTGGCATCACATAAAGTCCCTTTCAACCGGCATCCCACTCTCCCGCTGAGCAGTCCTCATAAAAACCACTGCTATGACAGGAATCCTGCTGGTGGGGGCTTCTGGCAAACATCATAAAATCATCAAGTCAAAAGCTACATTGTGCCCACACTACATGGATTTAAGACTGTGGAACAAAAATCCCATTAGGTGTGATGTCAACACGGATGCCAAGACCTGAGATGGCACAGAGATAGTTTAACATGTGGGATTACTGAGCCGCAAGAGATGCAGCTACTCAAACAAGCCGCTGAGTGGATCTATTCTCACAGCTGTAGTGTACATAAGAAGACCTGCTGGGGTGCAGATGTCTTACAGTTGCACATAAAATATTCTCACCTCATTATCATGCGGTGGCAGTTGGTGGAGGAGCTGCTTGATTCTGAACTTCTCTCCTGGACTGTTGACATAAGGGATCTTATCCTCAGGCAGGCAGGAAAAATATAACTGGATCTGAGAAAATCAAATCATGTGGACATTTTTGTTAGCATACCTTGGGAATTCTGTATCAACCCAACCATGGGTTCATATATAGTTTTGTTTTCTTCTAGTGAAGGATAAATCTAAATCATAGAGTTACCATATTTTTGATTTAATTTATCTTGCAAAACTTATTCAGTCTGAATTAAATTACAACAGAATGTGGTCTTTGTGGGAATATAACAAAGTTTTTGCTTCTTAGTTTGAAAATGAACCAAATTTGATCATTTTATCTATCAATCAATCAAATTTTTTTGTATAGCACATTTCAGCAGCAAGGCATTTCAAGGTGCTTTTAGTTTGTTTTTTTACAGGCCAACCCCTGCCAAATCAATCCCCCTGTGGCTTTTACGTAGCTTAAAAACTCAGAGAAGTGTGTGATAAATTAAGAGTATAAGATATCGGCTAGATTTTGTTATTACTTAGCAATGGATTTTCCAAAAATTTAATATTTAATGAAATGACTGATTTTTAGCTGCCAGTTTCAGACAAAATTCTTTGTAGACTAGGTACATATCTGCTGCCTCCAAGCCGATTTAGACATTACTGGAATTTTGGGGTCCATCTGACTGAACAAACAGATTAATGATAATCAGTTTGTGTATGAGATTTATTTCAATCCTTTGCGATATTGATATTGTGTACTGTACTGGCTACTGACTTTGTGGAGTCAGATTTTGTTGACTAAGCACACAGCAAGTTGAATTCCAAAGAAACCACTCATACAGTAATTGATCAGTTTCTCATGAATCTGCACTAAACTACACAAACTTGGTCAACAGGTCATATTAAATGTATTTGTCAGCTATAAGTTTGTCTCTAAAGGGCCTGGACAAAGCAGCCCATTCTGACAGTAGCCTGACCCTTGGGACTGGCCACTGAAATCCTAACTTTATGAGGAAGGGGCAATTACATTCAGCCAGATAAAGAGGTTGGATGAGCCTGTCTTGTGTGTTGTGAGACTTCCTGCAGCTTTGGCCGTCTGGGGGCAAGGGGGCCGTTTACCTCCACCACCATAAATTATGCACATCTTTATACTGCTATTACCCCTCATCCAGCTCCTTAGGGGCAAAGGAACAGTCAGCTATCACCCAGGAACCAATCTGTTTCTGCACTGTAATGATGACCCCTAATGCACGGCCCATTTACAGAATTGGCTGCAGTAAAGGCATTACAGTTGACCTTTGCATTTCCCCAAACAAAAGGCCATACATGTTAAAGCTTTTGGTCTCTCTGTTGCTGCATTCCCATGTCCTCTTGCCCGTCACCCACTCATTGCATCCATGTGTTGGTGTTTAACAAGCTGAGCGGGATGGAAGGCGGTTGGAAGCAAGTGGGAACATGGCAGGAAAGGAAAGTAGGAGGAAAAATGCAGCAGCTTTGGAGAAAAGTGCCACATAAAGCTGGCTGCCCTGTGGATGCAACCAGCAGCTCTTGTTAAAAGGCAGCCAGGAGCAGCAGCTTTGACCCATTAGGTCTTTGTCCGAGCAGATTTCTACTAATCACAGCAGACTTTGTAATACTAGAGTTTGTAAAGAAAAAGTACACACATCTTGCCAGTATGTGGCAGTCTGTTACAGGCTGACAAGTCTGTCTTATAAAAGCACCAAAAAAGTTTTCTTGAAATATGTTTTTCATCCCATAGGTGTCAATTTCTAGAAGCTTGATGCGTTCATCATAAGTGTGCTGAATCGCATTTATCTGGGCCAGGAAAATGGGCTTTAAGGGAGTTAAAATCAGGTCATGGCTGTTTTTACTCTCTGTCAGGGGGATAGATCATCATTCTCCGTGATGATTTAAGGAAGAAATGATTTGTGAAGCGGTGAAACGGATAGCACAGTGAAACATGAATACAGTTACTGTTGGTTTTACTTAATGGGGTCCAAATCAAGCAGGCAAAAGTGATTTTTTTCTTATTGGCAATATTCTTCTTTACCTGCTCGGGACGAAGGCCAGGTGGCACCCAGGCGTACTCCTCCAGCACGCAGCCCGAGTCATCATCAGACGTAGAGCTGCGCTGAAAGCCAGAGGTCAGCTGGCTGATTTTCGGATCCATCATAAAGTCCCGTTGGTGACCCTTGAAGCAGACCGCTGGTCCTGCTGCGCTCATCAGGCTCATTAGGCTCTCTTTTTACTAAAAAGGCAAGGAAAGAAGGGAGAATTAGAAAGAAAAGACGAGAAAACCCTTGTTTTACCACATCTAATCTATTTCTCTCATGTGAGGTCTTTTCAAGTGAATGTTAACCAACTGACTCACCACTATCACTGCCTCTTTTATGAGGCTCACAGTCTCCCCCACAAAAAAAAGCTCATTATGGTATCTGAGCAAGCCTTTCTTGGCTCACTTCTGGCTGATGAGTCTTACAACTTAAAGACACTCATGAAGTAAACTACACCCTTTCACTTTTACTGTGGCAGCAGCCTAACTTGTGATCTTATCATGTGGCTTTTGTGGATGAGGAAACCATCAGGAAATTCCCAACAAACTTCATGAGGTAATGCCCAGTCTCAGTATAGTGGCACTAACAAGCAGTTTCATGTCATTTTGTGTAGTTAAGGTTCACATAACTGAGATGCTACATCACCCTCTGTCCCAAGAGGGGCCACCACATGGGACTGGATGCTGGCTTGATCAGTTGAGCCTGAGGTCTGTGTAAACACAGGTCTGGTTTGAAGACAGGCCCGCCATATGGGGAATGTCCACAAACCTGCTCTGTCTCTATTCATCTCCCCTTTTTCTTTGGCCCGTTTGTTTTCCAACCTGCTGCAGCAGTGAGCGTCTCACCGTTCTTCTTATCTTTCAGTTAAACAAAGACATCCATGTCAGACAGGTGAAGTCATGGGGAAAGGGAGGGTTGCGATTGACTGATACTGACAACGCACCAACAGGCAGGAACAGAAGCATAGTTTAACGGCAACTCAGGAATCTAAGACTTGTCAACTCAAAAAAGTCATTTAGGCCACATTATTCCTGAATTTTTGATTATTAATCAGGCTACAGTAAAAATGCAGATTCTTCATTTATTCATTCATTCACTCATTTTGTTCTGGGTGGTGGTAGGGCTGGAGCATATACCCACGATTCACTGGACAAGAATTAGGGTGCATCTTGGACTGACTGTCAGACCATCAAAAAGCCAACACAAAGACATTCTCTGTAGTCAATTTCAAATCAACAAAAGCCAGAGTACATGTTGAAAACCCATTAATCCTCAAGAAAAATATGGTACAGGAGTTTTATACTGTAAATGTATTTAAAAAAAACAGTCATACAGCAGCTTTCTAATCAAATGTGACAAAAGCAAATTTGGTTGACGTTAGCACATTTGTAAAGCAAACCCTGGTGGTATCTCTATTAGCTCGAGTTAAAAATGATTAATTGCTAGGCAAGCTTTGAGGAACCAAGTAAACATGGAGATGATGAACGTATGTCCAGTTGTGGTCGCTTCTCACAGGCGGAGGTCTCTAGCTGAGATCAAACGAGAGCACAGGCAGCATCCAGCAGCCTGGCCCTGGCCACCTCCCCCAAACCCTCCACCCCCCATGGCTGGTAAGGGCACAGAGGGCCAGAAAGAGAGACAGCTGAAAAAAACAGATTGCAGCCTTCGAAAAAAAAAAGCCTAAAAATCGAATATTTGCCTGGATACTTTTTTGCATCAAGAGGTAGTTCAAACTGGTTTATAAATACTTGGAACCAGGCTACTAAAAGTTAACTGATCCAGGGAATTTCTGGTTATTTATGACAGCTCATGTTCCTGTGATCAGCCTGCTCACCCAGGCAGGTTTAAGTGTGATGGATAACATTAGTTGTGTATTCATTCGTGTTGTTTCAGGTCAGGAGGATTTGGTCATGACATGTCCCACTAAACTCCCTCTGATGTTCTCAACAATGGCGCCTTTGTAAAAGAATCCAATAGAGACTTGTTGAATCAAGAGTGTGCTTAGTTTTCTTTATGTTTCCTTTTTTGTTCTTGTCCTGATCAAGTGTGGCCTGTTGTCTCACCATACACGACAGCGAAAACCCTCAAACTGAGATAACCTGCCTTCAGCCGAGGGCACGGGGCCATAAATGAGATGCTTTCTTGTTCTAGTTGCATCTACTGTCTTGCAAATGAGACCAAAACAACCTGCAAAAATGTAGTTTCGTTTGGGAGCAGGATTGGGTTTCATGTGGGAGACGTCAGGATCCAAGAGGATTCACAACTTCACATTTTATCAGGCACTGAATCAGTCATGTTTGCTTTCAGATGTTGGATGAAAACATTGCACACGTCCAAAACCTGAATGTCAGGCTTAAACCTTAGCCAGGCTTTCAGCTCCCTTCTCATTTGATCAGATCTGCAGGAATGCAAATTTTTCTTTGAGATGTCCAGCAAATCATTTCCCCTGACTTTGCCCTGAATGCTTCCTTTACTCCATGAATGACAGGAGCAATGAACCAGCTAACATCAACATGCTTTCACTGACTCATCGCTTGTCCTGCCTTAGAGTTTTCCTCAAAACAACGAATCTATGGTTTGGGGAAAATGCTTTTTTCGACCCCCCCCCCTTCCCTTCCTCAACCTCTGTCCCCCGTTCCAGCCCTCCACCCACACTTTCCAGACCCCTGCAGTCCCGAATGTTTAACAGTCCCTCACTCTTTTGTAAAGGTGCTTGTTAACATGGCTTTAGGAGCTGCAGGCCTGCATATCTGTCTGATCTGCCCACAGAGAAGTAGAGGGGAGGTGGTGGTGGCAGTGGGTGCAATCCCACTGACGCTTAAATAGGGTGACTAACATGAATGAAAATGTTAATGTCCACAAAAGAAGAGGAAGTTCAAGTCAGGTTAGGTGTAGGATGGAAACCTTTAACACATTCTTGCTTTGAACAGTTCCAGCCAACATAGATCTGACAGCAAACAGCAACTGAAAAAATGCTTGTGTTTTGCTAAAAACAAAAAAAAAAGCACAATGAAGCGTATATTCCTGCTCTTTACATGACATCAGCTCGGTGAATGAATGCGTCCAAACATGATTGATCAGAGAACAAAATAGCCACTTTCTTACTGACCCTTTAGAGACCGGTCCCTGGCTGTGCTGTCTGACTCGACAGCATGTGTTAACTACAGTGGCTGAGTTATTTATTGCTCAGTGGTACACAAACTCTCGAAGGACTTTATACTGCAAATGAATAATAAATACAAACAACGGGGACATTTTAAAAGCAGGATTCAGTAACACCTAAATCAGAGTTGCCTGCAAAAAAAAAAACCCTTGGATTTACAACCTTTGAGAAAGCGCACAGGAAAAATAGGTAACCTCTGGTCTGAATTACTGTCTCTATTCCTCTAGGAAGTGAGTGATGGACATGCTCACAACCCAACACAGTGTTCTCTGTCAGTTTGGACCGGCCTAGCATGTTTAACTTGGCCTCTGCTAGCTCAGTGATGCAGGATAGACTGTAGCCAGAGAGGGAGAGAGAGAGAGAACCAAGAATTTCTCTTCTGTATTCCTGCCCAACTGAGAGTGAACTTAAACAAATGGAGTTATTTTTAAAGTCAAACAAAATGGAAAAAATATGCAATACATTTATGTTTCCCTGTACACACAACTGTTAAAAAAATAAAAACAAAACAAAAAACGAGTCTGTCAACTCTTGGCACATAATTTGTTATATCTTGTTCTAAAATACAGAGCATATGTGCTGCAGGCAGGAGCAGATCTGTTACAATTGCATCCCTGTGTGAACCAAAAGTTTCCTGTGTCTCTACTGATATCATATCCTTAACGTAACTAGAATGACCCAGCCTCATAAAACCACCAGTTTTAGCCTTAAAATGCTGCAGACAAATGAGAGGAACTCAATACTTGGAGCATGGAGGTATTACAGAGTCTGGCCTACTTTCATGACCAGAAAAGCATTTTTTCCAAAACCAAATGGATGGGAGTCATGTCCTCTACAAAGATTTACACTTGTGAGAGCACCTACTCCACTTATGTTTACTGCCATCACAAAGACAATGGTATGCAGGAGGGATGAAGTGACTGGCACCCAGGATGAAGTATAAAACCAAAACTAGCAGTTTGTTACTACATTAAGAGCAGATTATTTTGAGGAACCGGTTTGCATCGTCCATTGTTTTCTAGGTGTTCTTACCTCAAAGTGGACCACCTTTACGAAGGAGAGCAGGGAAAAATAATCTTATCACAACTGCATCCAGTCCTAGATTCCTTCCTGGCCTCTTGGGTCCATGTCTATGCAAGATCCATTGAGTTCTGCATCCCGCACAGGATCAGCCAGCCTTCTCTAGCAGAGCTGTCAGCACAGGAACAGCCCATATCAAAGCCAAGTCTGTGAGAAGTCAGGGAGATGCCCGAGTGAATGGGGTAAGCGCGTGTGCGAGAGAGAGAGGTGTGCGCGTGTGCGTGTACATGAAAAACCCCAACCAGATGGTCATCCCACCCTTGTCTCTCTCAGCCTCCGCTCCTCTTCCCCCCCACCCCACCCCCACGACCTTCTTAACCCTCAGCCCGGCCTCCTCGACATCAGAGCAGCCAGTCACGGCATAGCGAGGCGTCTCCTCCGTTAGAGAACCCTCCCCTCGAGCACATGCTCGCAAATTAGAACCACCGGCAGAGCTCTAAGGGACTGGGGCTTTAAAGTAGCACATCAGTAATGGCAGGGCTCATTTTACTGCAGTAACCGCTCTGTATCAACAACTGCTTTCACATGGCATTCCTTATCCCCCCCCCTGTAAATGTTACTGCTAGGTTTTGGTTCATCCGGTGGTTTGTCTTTCTTTGCTCTTGTGCTAAAGTGTCACCAAGTAACAAACTTGCTGACTCAAAGATTAATGAAGAAATGAATTAAATATTTTATACTGCAAGAAAAAAATCCTATTTTCAGTATCTTAAATCAACCTCAGCTATCAGCGCCAACCTTTAAAGGAAGATTAGTTTATTACAAAGAAATGCATGCCACTGACTTTCTTTCTGTTAATGATAGTCTGTCCCCTCAAACTCCCCGGGAGGGATGCCATTGACCTCGGCCTCTCCTTCACCTCTCCAGGAGTGTCAGCATGTATATCTTTTTTTTTTTCTTCTGTTGCCTCAGTTTGGAGCAAATTCTACCTTTAATGGTTCGTTGGTTGCAGAGCTAAAGCGTTACTTTTGCCCAAAAGGAACATGTTTACAGCGGACACAATTATGTCTTAAAAATGTGGAAGTTCCTTCTTTCTTAGTTAGGGTTTGCTGTAGAATGTTAACTCATTTTGGACTGTAAAACAAAGCGAGAGAACATTTTTTACGAGGAAGCAAGAAATCTACAAAACAGAGCCTCTTTCTTTTATAAACATTTTAGCAGCTGTTTAATTTAACGAATGTGGTGTCGAGACATGATTCTATGAGCTGCTTTTTTAAAAAAGGATTTGCTGTAATTTGAAGTCCTATGTGCAGTTTTTACTAACTTTTCAAAGTTAGGAAACTTCTATCAAATATTCAGTTCAGATTTGATCTTTTTCATTTAATTGCTGATTGCTGATACGTTTAACTGAATACAGCTTAACATTGTGAGAACATCAGCTACAGAGAAACCCTTCTAGTGGATGACTGAGAAGCATTTATTCCATCGTTCTCACTCCTACTTAAGACTTAAAGTGTTAAAAAAAACACAATATGGGTGGTAATTTAAAGTAATTAAAGCTTATAGTTGTAGATATCCCCTTCATAGGAGAACTCTAAACAGAAGAACTGATCTCAACAATTGCTTTATTGAAAGATTTTGACACATTTATATCTAAAGAGAGATGTTGTCATTCCACTTAGTTAAGTGATTTAAAATAAACACTTTTTAAACAAATTGGGACTCTGACAGTGATCTAAGGTGTGAACATCTTTTTAAAGACACCAATTATCTTTACACTCACAAGAACCTGTTCGAGAATAATTATAATAAATTCCCCTCTGTAATCTGTAGTTAGAGGGAGCTGACTCCCTGATTCAAGGTTCACCTCAGATAGTTGAATAATATAAAGTTAGACAAGTCATGCATCCCTGACCTTTGACCTTAGAGAGCACCAGATGACCCATAAATCCATGGCCTGCGGGCTTTACGGCCCATTGCCCTGTCATAGTCGCAACGACGTAAACGGCATCTCACACCTGGTCTGCACCTTCTCGCTGCTGTAAAAGCAGAGGGAAAATATGCCCTATATGCTAACGGCGAGGGGGCTCCGCGAGCAGCATGCCTCGACAACAACAAGACGAGGACGATCATCATCAAAACCCACACCGAATGATAAGGCTGCATTCTACTCAAGTTCAAACATGTCCAAAAAAACCAAACAAACAAGCATCTAGCTGAAGCTATATCTCAAAGTTTGCTTGTACTGTAATGTTATGGACACTTGCATAAATAAGACCCAAAACGAATATATTTTTAAGTTTTCTTTAAAAGCTATATTCTAAACTGAGATAATGAAGGGGGCCAAAGGGAAGGTCAGTCTTCAACTTCCAGTCATTGATGACCTGCTTAGATCGCTTAGAGCGACTCTCACTGGTGTGTCAGCTGCCTTATAAAAAGTAGGCATTCTCAAGGTTTAAATGACTTGCCAACGGGTATTAGCAGGACACAGGCCCAACAAAAGCTCCGGCTATAAAGGCCAATAAAAGCCTATCACCCTACTGTAACAACAATCCCCTTTTACGTCTTGAAAGAAGTCAGAAAAGGTCAACCGGTGGAGCAGTCAGCGCACTGATATTGACTTAGCCTGATTGGCGCTGACAAACCCAGGTCAGACTGTGGGCTTGTTAGGCCTATAACCCTCACATAACCCCTTTTAACTGTTTCCCTCTGACACGGTGAAGGCAGCTGAGGGCAATGCTAAAATCTAAGAAGAGTTTCTCACATCAGGCATTCAAAATGAAAAGGAAATAGTCAGTGCAGTTCTTCAGAGCCTGAACAGGAAAAAAAATGTATATAAAAACGTATTTATTTGTTGTATGGCTGAAAATCTTATTTGCCCAGTGCTTACAATATAAGCCTTGTCTGGGTTTTGTTATTAGGTTATTGTATGTGATAGCATTGAATTAAACAAATTAAATAAAACAATGCTTTAACTGTGTATTTTTCTTGGTTCTGGTTTTACATAGAAAATAAAAATGCAAAATAAATATAACAATTATAATCTAACGAAACTCAAACATCAGCTTTCTATGAAGTAACAACCTCGCCATACCATTTTCTATTTTTAATCAAAGTTCCATCTGAAGAAGCTGCTTTTTCTTGACTTTATCATACGTGCACCAATGTGTAATTGGTCAGCCAAACATTTTATTGACGTATGATGATGATGGGTCATGGTTCAGCCTTGATTTGACACCCTCTCACCTACTTGTGAAAGCCGAACCTCATTGGGAACAATGGGAAGTGGAGCGACAGAGCTCCTAGGGTTGTTAAAGGGAGGAAGCCCTTTTATTTGAGGACATTACAACTTAACAAAAGCCTGTGGCTGTCTACCCACAAAGCAGGCACAGAATGAATGGGCTGCTCTTACACTACACACTTGAGCTAACAAAAGCACTGGATCAGCCAAAGGGAGTGGGGGACTCTGTCATGTGTGGTCTGATGTACGCAGACGTAAAGGCACTGACAACTCAAACTTAACTAACTCTCTTTTTTAAATCTTCATTTAATTTCTACAGTAATGTTTTAATATTATAAAAGCTGTGAAGTTTCCCGGAAACCTAATTCCAAACTATACACAGCAAGGTTTAATCATTCCCACTGAAGAAAAAAAAACACCCTATTGGCGTCCAGGTTTGATTTCCTCTGACTAAATTTTGAGTTGGTGACCTCACACTTTTAACGAGACTAACTCACATACAGCACCAGCCCGACACCTCACTAATCTGGGCTTCTTTGCCTCAAACGTCCTCAAAGATCGAACAAGTCTGCTCCTCAGCAAAACCACTTCCTGTGTGTTTGCAGACCCGAACCTCAACTGAGCCGTCAATGAGGCTGCCGTAACAAAACAAGCAGCGCTCCGGTGCGAGCGCTATGCCAGCAGATCGTTTGTTAAAGTGGACGATTGCGTTCAAGGAGACCGAGGAAGAAAAGGCCGACGATTCCCACATGTGGAAGCGTTTTCCTGAGCCGGGTGACTTCAAAAGGCAATCCGTGGAATCCAACAATACTCCGAAACAGCTAAGAGCTGCTCGGTCAGGATCCCACTAATGATTAACATTCCTGAAGAAAACGCTCTCTTACAGTCTTTTTTAGTGCGTTCTAATTAAACACATGCCCCGGTGCCACAGCACAGAGGGAACTCTGACGGCTGCGAGCAGGGATGCTGCTTTCCAGCTTGCCTATATTGGACACAATTTAAATCATTAAGGTGGCAGTAAAAACAGCAGAAAGAGCAGAGAAGTCCAGCGATCTCCCCTGTAAGGCTCCCTGTCGCTCTGATGTTAATGACCCCTTCAACTCCTCATGTAACTTACATTAAAACATCCAAACATATTCAACTCAAAGAATAATCAATTTCACTTGCTTGTTACATAATTTTTTTTTTTTTTTAAAAGACAGGTCATACACGCTTCAAAACCCTACATACTTTTGTCTTTCTTTGTGTTCTCTGTAGCCTTGATGGATGCGTTTGATACTTTGGTGTTCAACAATGTGTATAACAATTTAATTAACTGTCCAGAATGAATGGATCTTTAAAATAGCCTCCCCTTTTTACAAATACAAACTGTATGTTTCATATGACCCAAATGGTGATTTAGCAAGAAAATAAATAAACAAAAACACAAATTCTGTTTACTTGATTCTTTCATTTCCCCCTTTAACTATTTAGTTTTCACTAAAACTAAATCTCAAAACTGAGGGAAAAAACTACAAACTAGCATTCATCTCAATTTATCTTATTTTTTACCTTAATTATGCAACTAAAAACAGTAAAAATTGATGACCTTTGCTTTTTGGCAAAACATCTAATTTTAAGGTAAAATGAGAAATGTTTTTTTTTAAAGAAATATGCAGTGGCTCAATGTTTTTTGCAGCTTGCCCAGATTTGATGCTTGACTCCAGCTGAACGTTGACTAAAAATGCTTAAACAGCAAATTCTTATTCTGTCTTCCAGACGATGGCATCTTCAGCGAAAGTATTGCTCATCTCTGGAAGGAAGTTTCATAATTCCAAATGTATTACAACAGCATGGCCTGATAGTTAAAGGCATGGGTGCTAAATCAACCTGCCTGCAGTTCAGTCCAACAATATGTGGTGCATTTTAAACCTCTGGCAAATAAAGCTCAATGGTGTGGAGCAGCTGATCCTTCACAAAACATTGCACTTTCAGAACTACTAGATCTGGTCTCCTTCAGTTGTTGGTACATTGTAATCCTATTTATTCTGAGTTCGAAACAGTCATACATCACAATGTAGGGAGATGCTGCTGGATAGCACAGAGTTAATATTGACACAAGCCACCTCAGGACAGGCAGTATGTTTCAGAGCAGCAGACTGAAGTCCACAGTGGACTCTCAGAAAGAGTCTGTTTGACCACAACAAGCTGACAGCAGCTCCCGCTGAGAGGTCGGTTCAAAGAGCCAGACTCTTGTTTGCTGTGCTCGCACCGTCTTCCTGTTAGGGGCTGGGCTCCCAAAGAAAACAAGAGCAGTGGCTCAACAGATGTGCGCGTCTATAGGTGTGTGTCCTATTCAGAGCACTTTGTTTTCAGCAACTTTGAAAAAAAAAAAAAAAAAAAGAAAACGGATAGAAAAAAAGCAGAGAGTTTAGAATTCATGGAAACAACCAATCTTTGATTCAAACTAAGCAAAATTTATCATCAACTCGTAACATATTCCATGGCTAAAAACAATTTGTTGTCATTAATGACCTCAGCATTAGCAGGTCCAAAGATAACACACCAACGCTGACAGAAACAGGCATATTACACGCATGGCTTCTAAGAATAAGCTCCGCTCCAGGGGATTGCTATCCAAGTGATAAGGCAGCCAGTTGTGCAACTTTTTCTTTTTTTTTTCCATTCTCCACATGCATGATCTCAACAGAGACATGCACACACATTCACTGAGGGATCCCAGGCAGCAATGTCTGCTTTGTATATCTGATAACCTGACAGAGACCTCCCTAGGGTTTTAGATTGGACTCCATTCCCATGAATTACACGGTTTAGCATGTACTGCAACTTGAGTTTTCTCAAATAAGATACGAAAACCTTTTTTTCTTTTACATATAGATTAAATTGGTACAAGAAAGCCAAATACTTATCTTAAACAATGACATTATTACTGACTGATGACAAGAACATGAAGCCAAATTAATATATTTCCACAGATGAAATACTTGACGTGTTTTGTTCTGATTGCAAAGCAAGTGCAGCATACAGGGTATCTGGTGGTTTGTTGGCGGAAGTATCTCGTTAAGGAATTACTTTTCAATCCCCTGACATGTAAAAACAAATAGAAGAAGAATGGCCTCTTTAAATAGTTTGCCATGAGAATGAGTTGGGCATGATGTATTTCAGTTTTTGGTTTGTCTTCTTATTAACCTTTTCAGGATTTTCTTTTTTTTACTAATTACTACATATAAACAAAATAATCACTGGAATTATTTGGGAGTGAGGCCTGTGCATACGTTTGTTATTAAACCTAATTACTGACGGTAAAAATTGAAATGTGGGAAAGGAGTATACTGGCAGACTTCCAACCACATTCTGTTACTGTAACCTTTCTCCAAAATCTCAGGAAATGCTTTTGTTGTCCATCCAAAACTTCACAACCCCGGCCGACCTTTTCTACACCAGCCACACTCACTGACTCCACCCGTGTGATCATAATGCAAACAGGAGGGTCCAGAGCCATAGGAAGTGGAGTTGGGGACTGTTTAGTGTATTTCTAGCTGAGGGTTAGGACAGTTTTAACTTTCCTAGGAACTGAGGAAAGTTTTTTTAATCAACCATATTGAGATAAGTATTTGTTTGCTTCTGGCTTTACGATGTTGTCTGGTTGGATTTATGTAGATGTTGAGAACAGAGAAATTAAACTATCGCCTGCCGCCATTCATGCCAAAGTTTTAAACAAAGATCTTGGAGGATTTGTTCGCAATAAAGGCACGTGAAGAAGGTGACTCTCGGCTACAAACACACCAAATTTAAACTCAATCTCTGTAAAATTGACTAGTTTATAGCCATTTTTGTGTTTGCTACCGTCATTAAGTTGTAGCAGCCATCTTGAATCAGGTTGACTACAAAAGTACATTCATTAAAATCCGTCCACTCATTCATGACATATTTTTCTTAACAGACAGACAAATGAACCCACACATATGCAGCAAGGTGGGGAATAAACATACCCTTCTACCAGTGTCAGGTTTGGTTAAATATACTTTCCAAAGGCAATTGCTAAAGTTGCTGACATATCTTTATGTCTGTTATTCCCCTTTATCAAAGCCAGACATGTTGATAATAAGCGGTTTTGCAGCCCTGCTCCACGGTTATTATGCAGTATACATCCAGAGCCGAGCATCATGCCTATACATGGTGCTGATAATAAAACATGTGCGTTGAGGATGACTTTCATCATTGCGGTGGTCTGATGGTTGGTCCCGCAATTACGCTGCATGGTTACCAGAAATCTGCTGGGGCAACTGAACCCTAGTATGTGTGTGTGTGTGTGTATATGTGAGAGCCAAACCCATTTTCCTCTAACATCATCCTGTAGTTCCTAATAAACAGAGCTGTGCCTGGAGGCGCTAAGCCGCTGCAGCTACTTTTAATTACTTTTAGAATAATGCTTAGCATGTGGAGCCAATGTGCGCCTCAACTTCGGAGAGAGCCCACCTCCACATGATGCTGCTAATAGCATTAAGGGCCTAGCATTTCTCGAAGGGATGCATATGACTCGCCACCTTTCATGAGTTTTAAACTACGATCGTCTTATGTTGGAGAAATGGCAGCGTTATAGCCATTTTGGTCAAACTTTGAAAATAACATTATGCACAGTCTCACGTGACATCTTGCATGATCAGTTAGTGCTTGGAGTATAAATTGTGAATGACTATCAGCTACTACGACACCAAGTTTTAGCTCATTAGCTATGAAATTCACTGGCTTATAACCGTCGTTGTGCATGCTGAGGTCAATTAGCTGTGGCGCCCATCTTGAATTGGGTTGACTCCAAAAGTTAATCAGCTGTAGACGTACAGGCGACAATTACTTTCTGAGAGTTTCATTGAAATCCATCCAGTGGTTCATGAGATATTTTGCTAACAAACTAACAAAGTTGACTCCAAAGGTTACAGTACAGATGTCACACAATGTATTGTGCTCAAAGTATCTGGTCGAGGCAACTCTCAGCTACTACCACACCAAGGTTTAGCTCAGTACCTGTACAATTGGCTGAGTTAGAGTCATTTTTGTGTTTTCTAAGGTCAGTTGGCTGTGGCCGCCATGTTGTATTGGCCTGACTCCAAAAGCTAATCGTTTGTAGATGTCAACCTGATGATCGCTTTCTGAAAGTTTCATTAATATCTGTTCACTGATTCACGAGATTTTTTGCCAACGGTACAAACACGCGAACCCACAGACACACACACACACACACACGTGCACACACAGACAGAAGCAAAAACAGTATCGCTCTTCCGTCATCTTCGGGCGATAGCAGAGTTAGCATTTGCTCAACAGGCAGCAGCAACAGCAACGGTGCCCTAAGTTTTACCATCCAAGCAGCCGTCCATCCCTCCAGGCACGGCGACTACAAACTCACGGACCACCGGCGTTCAAACAAGCCGTATTTCATCCAGCCCTCTGCCAACCCACCCCAAACAATTTACAGTTGGCGGACTCAGCCCTCTGGTGTTTCTCTGCGGCGACTCGACTCCACGCCACATCTCCCTGCTGTCCAGAACCGCTAAAGACTGCGGCCTCCTCTGACAGCTCCTCACAACACCGGGCCCTGTCCTGCGCCGCTTTTAGCCCCCGCTGCAGTGAGCTGGACCACGTCTGTGGGGATAAAGGGCTGCCACAGGTTTTTGGCCTGCAGCGCGATTTACACAGACGCGAGGTGATTCATTCTGGCTTTTGCACAAACAGCCCTCTGTGTACATTTCATTGGTGCTGGGCTTTTAAATCAACAGCGGCAAACATATACACATTCTGCCCATTCATACTCAGCTGGGTGTCTGCCATCAGTGCATATATATACACTCTCCTACACACACGGGCAAAAACTTTGTCACTGTTCATGTCAAGATAAAAACACACACGCCCCATTGTGTCATGCCTTGTTGTTTATGTCTGAAAGTGTTTTGATATCTGTGATTTGTTTCCGCTGTCATGAAAGCTGCATTAAGAGGTGCTCATACATAAAGAATTTTATATGTACAGTAGTGTATGTAAGTACTTGTAAACATCAAGTTGGTTGACGAAGATCAGAACAGTCGTGGGAAATAGAAAGTCCACCCTCTTCTTCGTTTGCAGGGAATTTAAAGTCCATCGCCCTGCAGTCAGAGAGATTATTCACAAGTCGAAAACATTTAGGACAGTCGCCAATTTTCCCCAGGAGTGGACCTCCCGGCAAAACTCACCCCAAGGTCAGACTGTGCAAAAAAAATTGCAAACAATTCTGGAGCTTCGACCTAGACTTTACAAACTCGTGAGAGGGCAATTAGATAAAGACCGAACAAGTTTGACTTGACTGAAAGAGCTACCTGAAAAAAAGTATTTTTTCTTCTAAAAAGAAACATGGAAGCACAATTTAAGTTACCAAAGTTTCATCTAAATGAACAACAAGACTTCTGGAACAACGTTGTTTGGATGGATGAGATCAAAGTAGAGATGTTAACTCATAATGCACAGTGCCATGTTTGGCAAAAAACAAGCACTAATAAATATCAGCACAAACACCTCATACCAAGTGTCAAGCATGGTGGTGGAAGCGTGATGACTTGGGCTTGCTTTGCAGGCCAAAGACCAAGATGTCCTCTGTTGACCAAAGCATTTCAGAGTTAAATTTATGGCCATCTGTCCGACAGCTACAGCTTGCCCAAAACTGAGTCATGGAACCAAGCAATGATCCCAAACACAGGCAGCGCATCTACAACAGAATGGTTCAAAATAAACAGAATCAATGTGCTGCGATGGTCCGGTCAAAGTCCAGACCTCAACCTGACTGACATGAAGCAGCGGAACTTGAAGAGAGCTGTGCAGAAACAAATGTCTCCAAACCTGAACGAGCTGAAGCAACACTGTAAAGAAGAGCGGGCCAAAAGTGTTCCCACAGCCATGCGAGAGACTGATAAAGTCAGACAAAAAAGCAACTGCTTCAAGTTCTACAAGCTGTTGAATCATGGGGTGGGCTTAGTTGAATAATTTTAGACCCCAGTAAAGTTCAGATCGTTTTTTTTTTCTTTTGTCCTGACACTTACGACCCTAGAACTGAAAGAGGGTGGACTTTCTTTTTCCCACGACTGTACGTCCGTTGAAAACAATGACAACGCAAGCTATTTTTACATCTGCCCCTTTGTCTCTCCGAACAAACCTTAAAAGGACGAGTCTTTAGATTCTATTACTGGTGCCTTTTGATTCATCTCAGAGCTCTGGGAACGAGGCGCGAACGAGCTCTCGAGCAACGCAGAGTCCTTCCAGAAACACTGCTTGTAAATCCGTACAATAATTTAGCTTTCTGTCAGAATTCTCACCTGCAACAGATTACTGAAAACCTTAGCTCAGCC
>NC_051440.1:9698445-9727231 GCF_001649575.2 Kryptolebias marmoratus | reverse complement strand
CCCCCCCCCCCCCCCCCCCCCACACACACACACACACACACGCATCGCTCGACACTCGCCTTTTCTCCTGCATCAGCGTTACATTTCTGTCTGCGGCTGCAGAGTTTGCAGCCCAGATTGCAGAGGTTACACGTCAGATAAATGTAAATCATTCATTAGACATTCTGTGACAGCATGGAGCTGGAATTTTATGCTCGATCACTAATGCGTAGCTTTATTTAACTATAAACTGCAAAACGACATACTGTGATTGTGCCCAGTCGCCCGTTCAGAGAAACCTTGAGCGTTCACTCACGTTACTGTCTCCTGGGATTTTTAAAAGTAGAGAAGCTGTCAGTCTGAATGGTGACCACTAGGTGACACCACCACCTTGGTCCTGTTCTCTGCCTGCCAGCTGCGCTCTCTGTCCCTCCTTACGTCTGATATTTTCCTACAGTGTTCCAAGGAAGAAGAAGAAGAAGAAGAAAAAAGAAAGCTCTTTAAAGGGCTGTAATTACGGATAAGAGTGGGAAAGTGGCAGTGTTAACACTGTGCAGAGCCAAGCTGTCCTCCTTTGTACTGTCAAAGTGCTCCAAAGTAGAAACCTTTTGAATGAACTCTCGCTGGAATTGGCCTGATATCATTTTCACAGTATTTTTGATTTGTCCACATGCCAGTTACTGCTCATCAGCGACACTTTGCTTTCATCAGCTGTACACACACAGCGACAGGTTTTTATCAAACATTTAACAGTTTTAGGATGATATTAACTGTGGTTCAGCGAGAGCAAGAGATGATTTCAGACAACCTTGGTTCTACATGTCAGCAACTACTCTCTAATGCAGGTTTAGCTCTTTGGAAGTATCTGAAGGTGGACTTCAAATGAAACACTTTATTGTATTTTTAGATAAGCTGTTTCAGAACATCCACATTAATGTGGGATGCAGTTTTAGAATTAGAAGCCTATAACAGTCCTTGAAGGAATGCATATCACCCGCTGCCTTTCATGCCAGAGTTCTACACTAAGATCATCCTATGTTGAGAAATTTTGGCCAAGCTTCGAAAATAACATTACATGCAATCTCATATGCTTTATCGCAAGATGTCACTCTCAGAGTGTGTATTGCAAATGAGTCTCAGCTACTACCACATCAAAATTTAGCTCAGTATACCTAAAACTGACTGATTTATAGTCGTTTTTGAGGTGGCTTATGTCGATTAGCTGTGGTGGCCATCTTGAATTAGACTAATTTGAAACGTGAATCAGCTGTCGATGTACTCCCAGTGATAAGTTTCTGGGAGTTTCATTAAAATCAGTCCACTAGTTCATGAGATATTTTGCTAACAGACAAACAGGGTCGACTCCAATAGTTGATGCTACATTTTTAAACACATATTTTGCACTTAAGAGTATGTGTTGTGAATGATTCTCAGTTACAACAAGGTCAATATCTGTAAAAAATTATGTGAATTGTTGCCATATTTTAATGTTTTTTTAATACGAGACAGCTATGGCGGCCAATTTGGCAAATGTATATTTAATTATTTGTTCTGAAAGTTTCATTAAAACCCACTCAGTGGTTCATAAGAAACACAAAGACACAGACAAAAACATACTGTCCACCAACAAATTGATCTTATAATAGGTCCAACATAAGTGAAAGAAAAAAAGTTTGTAAAAACTCGCTAATGTCACTCACAAAAGATATAAAAACTGAAATGTAGGTGGAAAGTCTTGTACGGATGTTTAAATTTGTAACAAATGTTTGTCACCTCAGTTAGATTTGGAGAAAGTAAAATAAATAAAGAAAAAAAAGAAAAAAGTCGTGGTGTCCATGGTGTCTGTGGCACCACTCTCACTGTCAGTGAGCAGCGCTCCTGCTGACAGCTCTGGAGACGGACAGTTGTCCCCAAAGAGACAGGCGACAGCTGAGTCCAGACATCTGGAGGCCCCCCGGGTGTCCGATGTGAGGGGCCAAAGTTTTTAACCAGCGTCAAACGTGACATTACTCTGACTTTACGCACGAAGAAAGCGAGAAGCGTCTCCTTGGAGATGGAGAAGCGCAAATGAAAGTGCACAGATTCTTTTTGAGCAGCTTATCTGAAACTCGGAGTTGAGAAAACTGAAGGTGCTGCACCGAAGCGCACTTTTCTTTTTTTCTGCTTTTGCGCAATTTCAAAAGCACAAAACCTAACGAGCCCAGAGATCTGCCCGAGCAAACGAGGGGTGAATTGGTAAATTATTCCTTTTAAATGAGAACAAATAAATAAATAAAAACACCCACTTACCCCCGAAAGTGTTCAGAAGCAGCAGACCGAGTATCCAGAGAAAAGGGACTGACGCTGCGCCTCATCCGGGTCAGATGCAAAGAAAAAAGAAAAAAAAAGAAAAGTCCAAACAGGCAGCACCGCTGCTGCGCCGCAGAACTGAGCCAAGCGATCTGTTTAAGCCTCATATATGCTGACTGCACCGGAGTGTGGAGCTGAGCGAGCTGCGGGCTGGCTTTGCGCACTGTGCGTGTCTCCGCACCGCGCAGCGCTCTCTGGACCGGGGGCACGGTGCGCTGTGGCGCTGCTCGGCGGTCACGGCGAAATGACATTAGCGCTGCTTCCTGCCTATTGGCTCAAACATGAAGCCCCCCCACCAATCCTGGAGAGACGGACCAGTCTCTCCAACGCAGCGGACAAACACTCCTGAAAGTTTAACTCTTAGTAACTGCTGCAGGGGAAGGTGTGAGATACAAAAAAATCACTGTTGCTGCTTGTATATATAGAATGTTTGCCTATGGCATTTTGCTGTTTTTCTGTCAGAAGTTTTCATCCACTCACCATGGGCATGGATGTTAATTTATTTGGACTTTCAATAATGGATTTGAATCACCACTTTTCCTGGATGAGATGATGATACAACACACAACGTCACTTCTCTAATCCACCCAGGCTCAAATGCACACAAACATTTACCTCAATCTTTTATGAAGTGGTTCTGAAGGCTCTGCAATGTATTTTAACTTGACATGGCCAAGCCCTATTAACTTCACCTTCATGGTCATGATTGACTGCAGCTGGTACTTTCTCTTTGCCAGCGTTAAAGGGATTTGTTTGACAGCACTTGTCGAACTGACCAATACTCATCTGTCTCCCTCACATGAAGGAAAATCAGTTAGGGTGTTCAGGAACAACCCAGGAACCACCGAGGCTAAATCCTGCCATGGACTGGAAGCTTGCTGGAACACCAGTGCCATTGAAGTGAGCTTTACTGAGAGGAAGTAAAAAAAGGTTTCTGCTCCACAAGTGACACCTTCATGCTCAACAAGAAAATCACAGCTGCCTACATGGACAAGCCAAATGCCTTGCAGAAAAAAAAATTATTTTGGTCAGATGAGCAATAGATTGTGCTACTTGGCTACAGTTACTAAAATGATGTTTGGAGGAGTCAATGTGAAGCTTTCAACCTAAGTGCACTGTACCAGCAGTCAAGCACGGTGGTGGTAGCATCATGCTGTGGGCCTGTTTTACTGCTAGTGTGCTGCAAGTGGATGGAGCAAAGAAATCAAAGAACCACCTTCAAATTCTTTAACTTCACCTCAAGTTAACAGCTAGATGGTTGAAATTTGAAAACAACTGGGCATTCTAACAGGACATTGAGCTAAAAGACACACCAGAACTGGTTTTGGATTGATAAAGCAGGCTAACATTAAGCTTCTAGCATGGCTTTCAACAAGGCCCAACCTCGTCACATGGACTATGCTGAACAGCAGAATCTTTGCCAGGAAACCAACCAATTTAAACAAACTCAACAAATTCTACCAGGAAAAGTTGTTCAGCCAGAATATCCAGGCAGCAAATTCTTGTTTTTAAAAATCTGTGAAGCTATATATTATATAATCATTCCACCACGGAAGAAGAATGATTCAGATCAACCATTAAAAGCCCAAAACGAGGACACGATGAGTTGGTGTAAACTTCGGACCACAGCTGTATGTGCACAGAGCAACACTTCAATGAGCCTCTCTTTGACAAACAATTCTTCCCAAGGTGTAGAAACACGATCTTTAAAACGACGATATGTCCCTCAATACAAAATTTCCACAATGTGCTCTTCCCACACTGACCGCGTAACACTACCCCCACTTGATGTGGAACATGAAAGGTAAGTCTATATGCATCCAGCTGAAAAGAAGCTATTGCAGAGCTGCCTATTGACTCAGACACCACCCATAAATCAGTGCATGACCACAAGAAAGCTGTTCAAGACTCAGCTTTTGTGTTGCCCAAACTCATGCATTCTGTTTTTATTAACGTCTACAGAATGAGCAAAATAGCTGATTAATTATAAGGCATCCTGTTGGGACTTCTGCATGTTTGTGTACTGATAAAACTTTAATAAAATCCCCTTTTCATTGGTGAACATAAAGGGGAACAGCGTTGATCTAGATACAGGCCTCTATGTGACATTAAGAGTAACCCTGACATTAAGAGTACCCCCCCCCCCTCCACACACACACCTCAATCAATTTTCAACCAAATCAAGGTCATTTGGCTTTTTTCAAATAAGCATCTTAAGATGTTTTTTGAAATCCTGCCCTCTCAGACATCCGATACATAAATCTGACAAAACATATCAATTTAATTGCACAACCTATGACCTGCATGGCTCTTCGGCATCTTTGGCTGACCCGGGTTTTGACCCAGTCACCTTCATGTACATCTCTGTGTGTGTGTGTGTGTCTGTGTGTGTGTATGTGTCCAAAGCAAGAACAGGTTTAGGCAGCTAAAAGGGGTCAGTGAGCCTTTGCATTAAGTAATGAAAAAGAGCTTTGTGATGGAGTTTATATGGACCAGATAGATGTACTCTCCATCATTCAGTCATTTTGTTTTTTTACCAACGCTGCACATTTGAAGATAATCAAATTAGGTAATCACACAAGTTGTTCCTTTTTTCAACCCAAGAACTATTAAACAAACCCTAAAATGTTTTGTATTTCTTCCTGTATTTATTTAGAGATACGTGGCCTATTTCTGGTCTATATTTATCTACTCTATCTTTAGAAACTGCACAAAAAAATAAGTAAAAGCAGCTTTAAAAAGAACAATCAGCATTATTTTTAGTCTGCTGGCTATTCTGAGACGTTTTTTTGCGTGACAAACTGAACTGTCTGAACCTGAATTTTACAGCCTCTTAATATTCATCTCATATCTCCATCCTATGATATTATTAAATATAGAATACCAAAAAATAATAAGTATCTATAAAAAATTGTGTTTGTGGGATTTGTGTTTTGATTTAGCAAATTATTAAAGGTGGATTAAAAGTCAGATGTTTCAAAATTACTGGGATGATAGTTAGTTGAGTCTAGGTTAACTAAACAGACCAGAAAAGCGAATAAAACCATCTCTTATGAATTTTGCGCTCACTAATCAACAAAGAGACTGCCTACAAATGGAGGCAATTCAAGACCATGGTTACCCTTCTTAAGAGTTCACGAGAGGAGACACTCCAGCATCATAAAGATGAAACAAGATGCAATAATGCAACGTTAACAAACTACTTCTGCTGCTCAGACATGTAATCTCTGCCTCTTATGTGCTAATTTTCAGTTCATCAAGGAGCTTCTGCTCAATGTAAAAGAGCGATAACAATTTAAAAGGCAAAGAAGTTGTGTTGCACTGTTTTGGACAATTTGCAATCGAAACAGTGGAGAGTGGTTGAGGCCAACACAAAAACTACAGTATTGAAGTCTGGGTGAAATAAAGATACGAAACAGATTCTCAGAATCAACAAATGAGGGGAAAAAAGTTTTACCTTAGCAGCTATATATAATTGATGGAACTTGTACAATAAATATTTCTAAAGAAGCAGAACTTATTGGGAGAGATGTTTTTTTTCTACCTATTAGTGATAAATAGCAACCCTGAATATATTTTATGAACAGAAAGTATAAATTATTTGGTCTGAAATGTACATAGTAATTAAAAGAAAGTGATGTAATCATATCCAGTTGGCAGGCTGGACAAGCTATTTTGATGTGAAAAGCCTTAATAAATTGGCTTGTTTTGCTTTTTTGTTTGTTTTACTCTTTACGTATGACTGCATGATTGTTTAGGCTGATGGTGAACAAATCTCTGTGTAAACCAATTGTGCTAAGTTTATATATTTATTTATTCATTTGTTTACAATTCACGACTTCCCTTTGCCCAGCGGGGTTTTGATGGGAAAACACGAGATAATGGCCCAGAAGCACGCTCCACACTCACATTTAACTGTAACTGCTGAGCCTTAGCGTGCTTGTTGCTGGTAGTCCACATTGAGGGAATTCTTTTTTTTCTAAAGAGATCTGGTTTGGTTTGAGGTCACACAGGAAATCTACAGCCCAAACAGAGCCAGTGAACAAAACAAACAAGTGACTGGAGGCGAAGGCCAGGCCAGCCTCTCTGTGTGTGTGTGTGTGTGACCAGCCTCTACACACCCACCCCATCAGGTATCAGTGGTCATTTCAGGAACCCCAAAAAGCATCACAGACTGACCTTTTTATTGTGTAGTCAGTCACACATGAGGTCAAATTTTTGTTCCCACCAACTAAAAAAGTCTTTAAACTACAGTAACATGAAGCTGCTTGCATTCTGTTTGGCTTGCTGATCACATTCTGTGAATACCAGACCATTAGAATGGATCCACTTTAGCATTTGTAGTCTCTAATTGCAGGAGCTCTCCCAAAATAACTACAAACAGTCAGTGAAACAAGAGAGGACTTGTTTGCTGACAGTCTGCTAATTATGGAATTGCTCTTTGGTAGAAAGAAACCACTTGTGGTGGTGTCATCATATCTGCAGGCCTCCATCACTGTGATTCTCTGTTGATGATCGTAATAACATTGTTTGGCAATAGTTCTATAAGTTTTCAGCTCCTGTAACCACACGATAATCACTTTTATGTAAAACATATTAGCTTTGAAATAACAAATAACCTGTCTGTCACCTTTGATGGAAGTCAAATCCTATCGCCACTGAAGGAATATTCAAAAGAAGGGTTCAAATAAAAACAGAAAGCAAAATGATAGCTGCTTATGTAACACTTAAAGTAAATGCTGTCTTATTTTGGGATATAGACAAGAACCACAAATTTACCTGTTTTTAATGTTATTTTATAATTCTTCACTTAGGTGAGAAACTTCATGTGGACATCATAGATTGGAAAAAAAAATTGTGTTTCAGCTGCAACAAAGCGCAGTTTTATTTTTCATTTATTTCTAAAATGCCATTTTAATAACATACATCCCTTTTCCAAGTACTGCCGTAGTTAAGGTTGTGCTCATTTCATTTAGATATGGTTGTTTATGAATGCACACCAAGTGTAACCTTTACTGTTTGTTCAAAGACTAATTTTAATGGTTACTTCATGTTAGGCTTATATATATATATATATGCTCTCACACTTGATTGCTTCACAAAGAAACAATCAAGTGAACATTTAATCATTTGAGCTATACTTTTTCAGCACTTCTACAACTCATGTAGTTGCACAGGAGGCTAAGTTCAATTCACATTTAGTAACACCTGCTCCTTTCAGTAGTAATCTAAAAGTTTTAAAGCAATAGTTTAGATCTTTTGAAGCAGGGTTCTTTGAAAAGCAAGATATTAATTGCTCATAATCGTTCCCCCAAACCCATTTCAAAAATCTGGACCATCGCTTTAACAATCAACTGCAACAACTGAATGTTTTTCAGATCAGGTTTAGATATAATGCAGAAGTTTGGATGGATACTAACCCTGCTCCCTGCAGCTTATCGTTTACCAGAGTATCCTTTCCAAATGTGTGCGCCACGACTCTGGTTGCCTGAGGTTTATGTACAGATAAGTTTTTAATATGCAATGTCTATTTGCACTAAAAAAAAGCCTAAGAGATGATTCAATCCTGAGTCTGTTGAGCTGATAACAGTTTTATGACTTTATACAGGAAAACTATAGAGCTGAAGAAAAGACAAACTTTAAGGACTTTAAGCCAAACAGACCTGAGCTCCCTTTTCTCATTTCCTCTTCTTTACGAACTCAGTCTGGCTGATGAGCTCCACATCTTTGTATGAGTGGGTGAGTTTGGAGTTGAATTTGTCACGCCCCTTTAAACGTTGCACTTTAGACGTAAATTGTCAGAGGATCAAACCCTCGTGTTATCTGCTTTCCGTTGCTCTTCCCTCCATTTTGCCATCCTCCCTGACCCTTTCATTCTTTTCCCAGATACTGCAAAGCTTCTGCTGTGAATTCTCCATGGCTCGATCTCCTGTAGACATGCAGCATTCCCTGGGTCCATCCTCTGTCGCCTGTGAGATAGCGCAGAACACACAGCATGCACCACTATTAAGATTCCTTATGTTATCCAGATAAGGAACATGAGAGGTCCTCTACTTTTTCTCTTGCCATGTTTTGACTCAGACTGTATAATGTATGTGTTCTTTGTTTCAACAGAAGATTTTTCAAGTTCTAGATTAGCTTTATCATAGTCTTTGGCAGACATTTGAAACCTTGTCCAGTCAGAAAATGTTACAAAGACACCCTGTTATTTCAGCTTTACAGACATGACTTTTGTTTTATTCCTGTTAAAAGAACTCAGTTAGACTGACACTGGTTATTAATCGGGGGTAGAAGTTGTTGGATGGAAACTGTTTGCATTTATTCTTATCCCACCTCTGCATAATCCCTCATCACCATTATCATGTCTTGGCACGAGAAACCACTTGCAAGCCCAGTGAATAAAGTCTGTTTGCCTTATAAATGTGGGCTGGCCATTTTCAACTGCAATCCTGCGCAGCTTTCAGCCGCACCAGACTGTAATTTAATGTGTGCCTGTGGAATTCAGTGTCGAGTCATGTTGCTTCACTAAAATACCATCAACGGCTTTGTTCCACCACAAAAAAATACATTACCAAAATGAGGTCAGCCACACATGTGGGTGACACTTTACATGTAATAAATTACTCTTTACGGACTTGCTAAAAGCTGCAGAAAGCCAGATAGCCAGATTTACAGCTGTGCTCGATATATCAGCACTTCCAGGCATATGTATCTGAATTTTTGCTTTAACTTGCAGCTTTATGGTTTGTGGAATTTTCCCTCCCGATAAAAGGGTCTTTCCATTCAAGGTCCTTTGGTGTTCTTGTAGATCAGTATCCTGGGGATCATCAACCTGGGGCTGAGCCAGTACTACTCTGTCTGCACCTCTGCGAGATGGGCTCATGAGGGAATGTCTTATGAGAGGGGAGTGCAGGGGGGTGTTCTAGCAAAGGTAGTCTCAGGGCAGCAGCCTCCTGGAGGAATCTGTCCCATTACCTGAATTCCTTGGAAGGCAAGCTGCTGCAGACAGGCGTGTTAAAATTAGAGATGCTTGTTTGTTACTGCCCAGCTTTGGGAAACTTGGGGTGGGGGGGCCTCTGATTCATATTCTCTCCCTTCGTCTTCCAGGCTTCTGTCTCGTGGAAATGTGCCATCAGCAGATCTTTATCGACAGATCCGTCCCTGCACGAGCTCGCTGTTTGTCTTTGTTTTATTCAGCCAACTAAACTCGGAGCCAGGATGAGGGATTTGTGTGTGCGCATTGCAGTCCTAATGTGAAAATAGTGTGGCTGTTGGTCCTGACGATCCTTTTCCATTCTACAGATGTTGCTGCGAATGATAATAACATGAGCCCGTGCCTCGAGGACAGCCGTGCAGATTGTTGGACGCCATAAACAGCAAAAATGTCAAAACAACTTTCAGACAAGAAAGGAGATGAGAATCCAGGCAGAAAAGTGCGTTGAAAATACACTGTTTAACAAATAAAGTTCGAATCAGGCTTTACCAAGAAGAACTCAGCTGATTATGGTTGCAGAAGACACAAATTGCCCCTTTGTCCTTGCTGGTCCAATTATCTGGTCGAGGGAATGAAAAGTATGTTGAGCAGCATGTTAAACACAAGGCTGCGTGCAGGAGGTGTCATCTTTCATTCCTCTGTAGAAGGGATAATGAGAACCTGGATAGGCGTAGCTCTATCCATCCATCCAGCCCTCACAAGGGTACACTACATTACCCAGAATGCTGTCTATTTTTAAGGCCTCAGCTCTGTTAACACCTGCTGAATGATATGAAAAGCCAACTGCTTTTTATTATTGGCAAAAATATTAAACAAGTTCTTAACTTTCATATAATTTTTACCACTAGTAAGTAAGAGTTTACTTCCTAAAAATTCATTTTGAATTATCTGGAGTCTGGACACAGTGTGACTTTACAACAAAAAGCCAAACAGGTCAAATGTCATGAACTGTTACACAGTTAAAAAAAATAAAATAAAATAATGTCCTCATGTTAAAAATAGCATCTATACACATCCAAGTTAAGGATATTATGTCAAATGTAATCTGTTATAAGAATTAAATATTCAGTATATCAAGATTTTTTTAGGCTAAATCTTTGATAGGAACAGATCTTTGAAATCAGTTCACTTTTCGGGGATCATATTCTATCCAGCAAGCAAAAAATAATGCGGTGGGAATCTATAGCTACAAAATACCAGTTTTTGCCCTCCTAATGTGGCTCAGTCTGCCACTTCACTAACGTTATTATGGATCGAGTTGCTGCTTGCTGGGTCATTGAATTATCAATGTATTTCGTGTGCACGACAGTTTGCTAACTTTCACCAATCTGTGAATAATTTTGGGGTTTGGAGAGGCAGTTATAAAACAGAGCTCTGTCCTCATTGCACATTTCTTTGGCAGTAAAGTTCTCATTGTGTGCTGATGAGGTCTTTTAATGGGCGTTTCGTCACCAAAACCAGCTGACACAGCCTTTCATTAATGATATAACTCTAACGACACATTTTCACTTCAGCTGCTGTTTTGTGGGAAACCAGCATTACCCATTTATTTGATATAATCTGTGTCAGTTTACTGTTTGTGTAACAGTTGATTTTTTTTAACCACAAACACCAAATGGGGGATGTGAGCACTCCTATTGTTGTGGACGAGCTCACCACAGCTCAGTCTGACAGACAGAGCAAAAATACTGTCTTGCATGAAAAGTCTGTCAGAGACATATCATGTCTTGTGGTAGAGCTACTATTGGATCAAGCTTTGTTGCAGACATACTTTAAATTAAATAAACAAATACAAAAGACAGAAAAAAACTGGATGAAAATTTTAAGAGTACCAATGTAGCTACTACCCAAAATTTCAATATCAGATTTGTAATAATCTAAGCTAAGAAAAAATGCCTACAATTTGATGTATAAACACAAGAAATGTAAAGAGAACCAAGATAAAAAAACCGCTAAAACTGCTGCCAGTGGCTCATTAGGGTCTCCATGGTAACCACACATCTGTGTCTGTCACTCCCTAACTGCACTCTTATTGGGAGGCAGACAGAAACAGACTGAAAAGTAGACCTCAAACAGTCAGTGTGTGAAGTTTCTATAAAACAATATTATCTACAAACTGATTAAAACTTCATTGTATGTACAGTTTGTATATCTGCTAAAGAAGTTGTGAGATTAAGAAAAGTTTGCTAAAGATTTAAAATTTTTGAGACTTCAAAATTTAGAGTGTTTGAGATTTTCAACTGTCAGTTAAATCCTAAAACTTAAATTGAGATGTCATAAAAAAACCATAGAGGATGTCAAAATGTCAGTTCAGTCACGTAAAGTTCAGCTTTTTGTCACCTTTCTAACGTTTCTACTGTTGAGTATGCATAATAGAGATACAAAGAGGGCTGGATTTGGCAAAGCCCCATATGTGTCTATATGGAAATTCCTTTATTTTTGCATTTTGTGTAAGTTGCACAACATACTGCTACCAAAAGTCATAGATATTACTACCAATTCAGTTCCAAATGTTGATGCAAAATTTGTTTAAAGCTGTGTGAATTTAATAAATGATGATAAAACTGAACAGAATAGTATGCTAGAGCAGAAACAATGTGTTTGAAAAAACTGAAGAGATCTTAATGTATGTCTATGGATAAAATATTTGTAAATAAATTTAAATATTTTTAAAAGTATAAAAGTTGCAAAAGACAAAAGTCATAGCACCCATCTCTGGAATGAGCTGAATGTTTTTTTCATATGGCTAAAATAACACAGAGTATACAGAAGTAGTTAAATTGCAAAAAATAAAAAATTAAAATTAAAACATTCCAAAAACTAATCAAAAAACAAGAAAACAATAGTGTGACTACTGAATCAGCATTCAAATCAATAAATAAACAAACAAACAAATAAAATAAAGATAAATCTTTTAATAAAAAATATTCACAAGGCATATTTTCCCCATTTTGTGATCTGATCTTTAATAGGGCTTTCATTATGTCCTGGATAACAAGAGGTGGTTTAAAGAAGAAAAAAAAAGGACATACCTAGGGATTTAAACAATCAACAGCTGGTATTATTTTATGGTGAGGATAGCCTTATCTGCCCAAATTCATGTTGGAGTAACAAAAGAAACACAGATAGAACACATAAAGCTGCCTTTCTTATTTGTGATAATGTAGAGCATGAAATCTATGAGGAGCTTTTGCCAACTTTACAGCTAATAACCAGATGAACCATTTGTGCAAAGAAACTCATCATCACATCACATTGCACCAGCTCTCATTCCTTGTCCTTTTGGCTCGCTGTTCTGTTTCGCAATGGTGCGTGCTCGCACAGATGCAAAGTGTTGATCTGAACGGCTTTACTGGAAAGGTCCGCTCTCAGACACTGCTTGTCTGTCAATCAACACTCTCCTAATTGGACACGGTGTTGTTGCCAGTGTTGTCCGGTTTCATTTGGAGCTCTTTGCTTTCCAAATTATCTGCAACTCTCAGTCAAAATTTAATGAGGTGGGAATAATGAAAGAAAGTTGGATCATGTGCAGGGCTTCTGTGCTGCTCCTAATGATCGAGATATTATCGTTGTCACTCACCCCCCCCCCCGCAACGTTTCCACTGTGTGATTTCCATTGTGCACTGAGCTCATTAAAAGGCGCCGCCAGACAGAATTAACTTCTCCAGGCCCATTTGAGGCCTTTTGAGGAACATATCTGGCAAATTAGTCCAAAAGAGGAACCTCTCTTGAGATTGGCTTTGAAAAAAAAGCACTTGACCTCTGGAGATCTGGGGAAAAACTCCAACACCTGTGTCAGGCAGGGATTTATTTGGATCTGATATCCAGAGAAGCTGTCATTACCTTCGATCCAGAACGAGAGAGGAATGCTAAACAAAAGGTGTTAGACTGCTGGTGGGTCCATAAACACACACACACACACACACACACACACACACACACACACACACACACACACGCACACACACATACACACACACACACACACAAACACTGCAAAAGAGTCATGGGTCAGTCTTCCCCATTACCAGCCAGTCTTCTGTGACGCTAAGAGACAAATGCTAGCAGAATATTGATGAATCATTTTCAAAACTTGTCGTGTGTAAATTTTGATAAAAGTTTTTTTTGTTGTAGAAATGACATGAAAGTAATTGCTACTTTGAAAACAGTGATGGATTGTCGATATTAAGAAGTGCTGGTTTACCTTTTTGACATTTAAACCATTGTTGCAGCTGCAGCTCAGCAGGTAAACTGCTCGTCTGTCAGCTGGAAGATTGGTGGGCTGATCGTGACTCAGTCAAAGCACTACACTAGAAAAAGGACTAAATAAATTAAGTTTTATTCACAGACTTGTACAAACCTGCACTAGTTTACTGAAACTCATCCTTTCCATGAGGAAATTTCAGTTCCTGTTTTAAAGAAAGTTAAGCTAACCCACTAAATATAAAATGGGTTTCAGCTAAATAACTTCAAAACAAACTCCACAGGACAACTAAATAAAGGACATAACACATTGATCCTGCTCGTCCCCACAAATTCGCACTAAAGTTGTTAAAGGTGGTCTTTAAATCAAACCAATTAATTTCCATATATTGTTAAATTTTATGCGACAAACCTTTTTTTTTCCATTTAAACTTTAAAGCAAAAAAAACAACTTTTTCCTTAAGTTTGTTGGTATGTTTGCTTCAAGGTGGCTCAAAGTTTCCCTTCTGTTAAACAACCCTGCTCAGACAGACTGGTTTGGAGTGTGGAGAGACATTATTGGCTAAAGATAAAGATAACTGTAAGAAGGTTGGATAATTGTACTATTAGCTGGATTTGTGACATTAATATTGCAAAACAGATGGGTCAGTGTTTCCCATGGTAATTATGATCTGGTAATAAGTAAAACTAGGTTTCTTGCACTGACTTGTGTTCACTTAATCATACAGTTGTACTTTAAACCGCCTTGTTGCTGAAAAGTGCTATATAAATAAATTTGACTTGGCTTGACTTGATTCAAACATTAGTTTTTAAAATGTTTGTCAGTTCGGAATAATCGCACCAGAACTGCAACAGAGAAGGTGCCTGAAAAGGTGTTCTCCAAAAGTTATCATTGTTTTGAACTCAGGAATACTTTGCTTTCTGCTTGTTGTACAACAAAGGCAACAGTCACTTAAAGATCAGGTATAGCAAAGTTTGACAAACTCTTTGGGAAACAAAGTTTTTATCGTCTCACCTTTACTTATTGCATCCCTAAAGTGGAGGTCCAGTCAGGTTCAGTTTGGTTAAGGTCTGACTTAAAATGGCAGACAGTGAAGAATGACATTGTTCATCTCTGTATTTGGTCAAACCAACCCGGTCTATAACTCAACAGCTTTAACCAAGCAATTGAGTTATCAGAATAACCCAGCAGTTTTTAGTGAGTACACATCCCTGTCAACTGCTTTCTTTCTCCTTCTCACGGGCTTACACATCACACTCCTTCACTGCCTCCTGCACAATCAGTGGTGAGTTGTGTGATCTGAGCACCTAACCACCAACTCCTCCTCCCTCCCACTGCCCCCCCCCCTCTACGTCAGGCATTTGGTATTTGAGACACTCGGCTGTAGGTCACGTACACAATCACACAGATATGCAGCACACGGCTACAACTACACACATTCAGGTCAGGGAGGTGACAGAGTGTCGGAGCTGCTCGTATAGTCTGTCACCATCATAATGGGATGGGATTTAAAATGATGCCTGCAACAAAGAAGAATAAGAGCACAATAGAGGTGAGGTGGAGGAAGCTTGTTTAAGTATTTTCTGCAGGCACTTTTTTAACAGAAGACAAATTACCCTCTATCTGGCAGCACTGAAACAACAATTGAGGTGAACAAAGGTTCTGATCAGGCCAGTTTGAGGATATAAATACAGGATAAAATGGGAGCAGAATTTACTGCCAGGACACACGCATATTGCTGTTGGTTAAGGGGTATTTAAAAAAATGCAAAAAACAGAAAGCAAGACACGAGACAGTTAAAAAAAAGCATTTAAATCTTTTTCTTTTTCAGTTTGCATTGTAATTACTCAGACACTTTTTCACTTGCTTGAAGCAAAGCAGTTGTTAGTCTCCTTAGTCCAGAACAAACTTAACCACTTTAGTTAAACAAAGAAGCACTTCAGCAGGGTCAAACAGAGAAGCACTCCACCTTATCTCTTTTACAAACACAAGCTGGAAGCTTTACAGCTGCAATACTCAATATTTGTATATGAACAATGGGCCCAATGACTGAGTATAAGGTGAAACGACTTACTTGTGGTGATGAAACCTCAGAGATTTATCACCTGAATCAGCACATCCCCATAGCTCTGGATGATTGTTGTGGCTTTTTCTGTACTTACGACCTTGTGATGAACTGGCAACCTATCCGAGGTTTTATCCCACCTCTCAGACATTGACGGGATTGCCACCAGTTCCCCGTGACCCTGAAAAGAACTAGTAGGTACAGAAACTGATGTGCATGAATGTATGTATGCATATACTTTATGTATTTGTGGATGATCTATTTTTGCAGTCATACCTTGCACAGAAATTGTTGTTGTTTTGTTGGTGGACTCATAAACTTTATTTACTGTGAGGAAGGCCTCCAGCTTCCTTTGGGATCCTGTAGACTGTTCCACACCTTGATCTTAGATTAATCTTTTGTTAGTATCACTCTCCTGGGGATGGCTACAATGGTCTTGAATTTCCTACATTTGTTCACAGCCTCTCTGACTGCATGTGGATTGATGAAATCGTAACTAACCTTTTTTTTAGCTTGACAACTTACAACTGCCTTATATTTTGAAGTTGTCTGATTTCTCCCTTGTTCACGCTATGATACACACCTCACACTTTAGCCCTTTCAACAATAACTAAAGTTTTTGGTACAAGGATTTGAGATGCCTTTTTCCCATTTCTATGTGATTTATGTAATGACTTAGGAGGCATGAAGTCAACCTGCTGCTGTTGCGCCACTGGGATTCCAAGGGAAGTAGTCACATTGCTGAAAAAGTTGATATATGAAAGGGTAGGTCAGCATTACAGCTCAAAAGTGTCATGTAATAATGACATACGGACTGTGTGACCAACCAGCTGTACAACGGTAAATGTCCAACACACATTTTATGCATCATGCTCAATGTCGACAACTTAGAGTTATACTCCTCGCCTCGTATGGTTCCACATGGCCTGCTTCATTTAGGTAAGCTCATATTATTGTAGGACAGGGTCTTCTGGATTGATTATTTATGAACAGCAAAAAGCAGTTTAAAGAAGAGCTTGTCTTTGTGGCAATTTTACACAATTATTTGAGGAAAATACCTTGGGGTAGATACCTGTGTTTATTTGTTGGATTTTTTTCCTTCAGTTTTATAAAATACCCGCTTTATTTTTTTTATTGTTTACCCACTTGACTGAAACCCCTTTAAGTTCACCATCGAAGAAACTAATCATCTTGCTTTAAAGTAAATACAGAAAATTCTAACATTTAGACAAACAAGAAAGCTCCTCTGTAAAAGCAGCTACACCATGAATATAACATGTTTTGTCTTATTTGTACAGCTATTGATTACCCATGATTTTGACAAAATACTGTCAAACTAAACGAAAAGGTTGATGCTTGGATACTTAATGATGCTTGTGACTCAGCACTTTACAAACTTTAAATAAAAGACAAAATCTTAGCATTTCAAACTTTGTTTTAGAAACTCCCCACGAGGCACTTCAGTTCTAGTTAACATGACAGTAAGGCGTCAGAGAAAGATGAGACTTGATCCAGTCTGTTATTATGGCGATAACTCCATGCAGTGCCAGACAGATGTCACTGTGAATGAAACAAGTACATATGAGTCGACTGAAGCTGTGTCATGGGAGAAAGTTAAAGAAACATGAATCACTCTTTAGACTATCATCTTGTCCTTTCTCATGCTGTGGGCACGGATCTGACTTGCTTTTTTCCCAGAGTAGAACTTGTTAACAACATTATTACAAGCTGGCAGAGAACAGAATAGTGTCTGTGTAAAAGACTAAACATCTGAGCAAAAGAAAATCAAGCAAATAAAACACACGGTACATGGTTTTGATTGCGCTAAATACACTCACTGACAAAATCAAATAAATAAAAAATAAGCACCCAGTAAGAATGGTCAAGTTTGAACATGATTTTGTGCACAAGCAGACCAACAATGGATATGTAATGATTCAATTTGCAGGAAGCTGACACATCAAGAACTAGCACCAGAGGGGATATATGTTGGCATCACAAGTGAAGCAGAGACGTTTTTAGGCTGTTGCCAGAACATCTAAAGGTGAGTGAAGGTCAACTAGACAAAGAAGATGCTTCTTGGAAACATTAGATAGCATTACCAGCACTTGATGGAGTTTGATAAGGGTTGCACTGTGAGTTTGCATGAGACTGGGTGGTTGTACTAAGCAACTGCCCAGGACATGGGAAATACAAGCATCCCAGTGGCTTCATTCTGGAACCAATAGGCATGTGAGTGCACCCACACATGTTGTGAAGATCCCTGTCACCCAAGACAGACTATATCAAGGGAGATCATTGTATTGTGCATCAAGCATTATAAAACACCATTACATCTACACCTACCATTTGGACCCAAATGGTAGGTATTTCAGTATTGCCAATGGTAGACAGCTGGACTGTTTACAACAATCTGTGTCATCCTGCACAGTGTCTCATCTACCAGCATCAGAAGAACAATGCGTTCACAGTCCCACGTGTAGGCTGCCAAACAAAAAGTGTTAGGAGTGGAGCTGTAAACAGGAGGCATAGATTGTTGACAAGTGGCATTGTATCCCTTTTAGCAATAAATCTCAGTTCTGCATTACCATGAATGACTGTGTGCAAATATGATGGCTCTGAGGGGGAAGATCAATCCTTCCCTCAGTGCCAATGTTGTGGAAAGACACACACACCTCCTGGTATTATGATGTGATCTCAAGGGCTGATTTGAATCAATGGGTGATTAACAGGCTTCTGCAGAACATGAAGAAGTAATTTAACCACTGAATCAGTTGTGTTGGAGCAGCGAAACAAGTAAAACATGCAGGATAGTGGACCTCGAGGACCAGCATTGGAGACCACTGGTTTACACCCTTCATCCCAAACACAAACCACAGCTTAAACAACTCAGAACCCTCACACAGTCTGTACCATTTCAGGAAAGTACCATGCAACCCATGAAAGCTATTCTTTTGATGGTTTAATGTTAAATCAGAATAGCAAATTGCAGTTAATATCCTTGCTTTGTTGCACAACGGGAGGAACTTAGTGGTTGGAGCAGTGACTCAGTCTGATATTTTTTCCAAACCGGCTGTGCCCAAACAACCCACACTCTCTGCATGTGTCTGTGAGCTTTGGCTGGAACTGGGGGTTGAAAGGGGATGAGGGTGTGGATCAGCTGAGGATGTACGCTACAGTAACTTCTGCTTTTGACATGCGGAGGCTCTGAGGCCATCCATCCTTCCCCTGACAGTTCAGCTTCTCTTACAGAAAAGGTAAGGTAGATAGATTTGGCTTGCTGCTTTAAAGCCATAATCAGACTTTTTTTTTTGTTCCATCAAGATATGCTTCTTTGGACTATTTCTTTTGGCAATTCTTTGATTTTGCTGTAATAATAACAGTTGGCCTGTGCTCACACTTTTGTACTGTGGTCCTTTGAGAAAGTTTAAACTTTTCACTAATCCCGTTCTATTGAAGTCATGGGAAATAATCAAATCTGTAACTCTGAATCATGTTATCCACAAATGTTACTTTAGTTTCATCGCTGTGCACATCGGGGCAATTCAAGTTTGGTGTGCCTGGTAAGCTTTATAAGACAATGTCAATGTCTATCTAAAGTTTTGCTTGGCTCATATATATATGACACTTATCCATTCGTCAGCCTAGCTTTCAAGGGGCAGGTCTTAGGGCTTCCATAGAGACAAACCACAGATCACCATTCATGAACTGACCTATTTCTGCAGTCAATATACAATCACTGGATTTCCAAACATAGATGTATCTGGACTTTGGAAAGAAGTCTAGCATATGGCATAAACACTAAACAAAATCCTAAAATTCTGACCAGTGAAGAGGCTTTAGCTTTAAATGAAAGTAAAGGAAGTAACATTACACTGGCCACAATAGTGTATACACAAATATACATATATATATATATAGGCCTATATATATATATATATATATATATATATATATATATATATATATATATATATATATATAAAACAATAAAAATACTTGAGCAGTCAGAAGTAATACTAAAGTGTTGTTTAAATCAGTAGGGAGAGACAAATTTATGAAATTCTTGGTTTCCCGAGGAGAATAATATTAAAAAGTCTTTAATCGCAAAAGGATTCCCCAAAAATTGCATGAGAGAAAGACTAGAAAAACACATCACGTGTCTGTACAGTTGTAAAGTCAGTGAGATTTGATGAAGCATTGTTATTAATCTAAGTAGGAAAGAATGACAATTCCCTTTTGGGGGTCGCACAGCATCTGCAGGCAAACATTATTAGATGACTCTATGTATGACACTGACAAATTGAATGTCACCGATGAGTTATGGCAAGAGATTTGTGAAATAGAGATTGTAACAGAAATCTACAGATTCAAACACTTCCAAAAGCACTGATGCATGCAGACAATAACGGAGATATGTTTGTCCTGGAATACTGAATGCAAAATCCTTCTTGTTCCAGCTACAGCTTTAACAAAAAGCAGGTGCTTGTCATGCTCTGAGAAGTTTTGTGTCATTTCTGAATTTGTCATCATTCTCTTGTTCTTTTTTCTACGATTCTCTTTTCTTTTTTTCTTTTGGCAATGGGTTTAGTTAAAGTTTCAGTAATTCGTGAATGATAGAGCTGTATTTTGGCATCTGCACGGGAAGTCTCCTTATAAGAGAAAACATCCAAGGCTACAGCCCTGAATGTCCAGGTCTAAACACACTGATCCAAATCGGCCAGTCTTCATTTGAAATGTCTACTCCAGTATGTTAAATCATAAATATTCAGCCAGCTGCCAAGATGGGTTGAAAATGGGCTGAGGTATGTAGGGTATTGGCAGTGTAATAATGTGCACACCTTAAAATAGTTTTACAAGCTGTGCACAACAAAATAGGTTGTGATTTTAAAAGATTGGCTGCGGAAAACATGGCTGCATGGCTCGCTGGTTGTAAATACTCAGAATTTAGTGAGTGCAACTGAAAATATGCCTATTTTCTTACAATTTAGAGTCACCAACTAATCTCCATTTCCAAATTTACTGATAGCACAGTAGTGTTAGGTCTTATTCCTAACAGCGAGGCAGCCTACAGAAAGTGAACACAGACTACTCCTAAAAATCAGCAAAACAAATGAGTTGATTGCCGACTACAGAAAACAGCAGCACCCCTGGTCTCTATGGTGAGACAATGACTTAATTACCTGAGGCAACTGGTAAGATTTAAAGTCTCCTCTGTAGTTCTTAAAAACCTATTTTACAACAGTTGATAAAAGCTTCCTGACCATGAGCATCACTTCAAGGGCCAGGAGCTTCTCAACCCAAAGCCCCATCCTCATTACAGGACACCTTTGTCAAATACTTCAGACCAGAGAAAGTAGAGTCATTAAGAATTCCTTGTACCCCAGCAAATATATTCTTTGCCTGCTGAACTCCAGAACCTGATGACCAGGACTAGGAAAACCAGGAGAATGTTTTCTTTCATGGAATGTCTTTTTATTCCATTTTTAATTAGCTTTTTTTTTGTTTTTGATTTTGATGTTGACACAATCAGGGAGCTTTCATGTAGACACATATGTGTGACCAACAGCTTGAATCTTTAGTCCATCTCTGCTAGATCCCAGTCCTTTTTGCATTGGGTGGTCCTTGTGTGAAGTTTTGTTTTCATTCTTCTGTTGCTGAGTAGATATATTCAAAGTTTACGTTTCTGTACATCTGGCCTTGCAGCACCCTTGTTTTTGTTCTTAGATTTCTTTTTTTTTTTTTTGCTTTTAGTCACCTGCCTCTAGAGCCTTTCCTGCATTTAGATTTTTTAACACACACAATTGTTTCGGTATTGCCAAGTCAAAAGAATGTTTGCATATTTTAGAAAACTCCTCGCTTCTCAGGTATTCCTAAAATATTTTTTACAATGACTCCCACAAGCGCCACAAAGCTTGTTTGTATATGTCATATGAAATGCATACACGAATAACCAAAAATTACTGCTTAAATTGAGATGTAGAGGAAAGCCAATTTTCTAAATTTATTTGACAAAACGTCTAAGCTATCTTGACGATAGTTTATTTTTTAATAATCCTACCAGTATAGGTGTTTCCTCACTAATAAGGGCAGAGATTTTGACTTGCCAAAGAACATGTAGAACAGACTGCCTGTGCTTGTGCAATACCTGAATGTACATGGTGGCTTTGCCCCTCAACAGTGTTTGACAGACATTTTTCAATGCCTGTGTAAAGTATGTAAACACAGAAAGCTGTGGTTGGTTAAAATGCTGTCTGAATCCAGTCTCCCTGTACAGCTGTATTATAAGCAGTGAAGAAAAAGCAGAACATGCTCAGCTCGACTCGATGTGCAAAAATCATAATAAACTTTCACCCAACTGAGGGTAGGTCTGTGCTCCTCCAACACCTTTCCCTCTCAGTGGCAACATTACGGCCACAAACAGCCTGGAATCGAGTCATATGGTTTCACTTTAAAGGAATATTCTGCAGTCGGTGAAGCTCAGGTTTCCATTCGAGAAGGTGTGGTCTTTTCTATTTAGGTCACAACAGGACTAAGAAGAGAGAAAGTCCCAGTGCATCCAAGCGAGGGAAGGACTTTTTATTGAACTGCACAGTGATTGAAACGGGCCTTTTCTGCTTACTTTTCGAAAAACTTTGCTTTGCTTTGCGTGACGAAAGCTGAGGCTCTGCATATATGAATGCAGGATAATAAAAAGAAACAGAAGGACCCACTCTAACAGGTCACATGGAAAACTGAATACTGAAAGTTTAAAGAAAAAAAAACCAGTTTGAGATGCCTGATTGCCCACATCTGAATCATACATCCACAACTCTCCATGAGCTGCATACCAAATAGTTTTTCATCTGTGCAAAAAAATGCACATGTGCAAGTAGAGAGAGAGAGAGAGAGAGGAGGTCACAGTCTGGCTGGAGCTCCCCCTCATACCACAGGACAGCCATTCCTGATGAATAAAGAGGATGCTTTATGGCTTTGTGGTCCTGCAGGGTCTTGGACAGTCACAGACCGTAGCACTGAAAGCTTTTCCCAGACAGTCAAATAGCTATTAGCAAGTGAAATTGCTTGAAATGGCCACAAAAACCAAGCAAGCTCATTAAACTAGTGAGTGGGTTACATTGTTACCTTCAAGATGTCGATTTTACTTTGAGTCTACACATTCGATAAGACGTCTGCAGCAGATATGCTCTCGTCTGGTTCTAAAAGGGCGGAACGTGTCAGGGGAGAAAAGAGGAGGTGAGTTCATGACTTCATCTTACAGAAACAAAGGATAGTCCAGTTCCTAGTGTGTCATCATCTGAGCATTACCTTACTGGAATGCTTTCCAAACCACTAAACTATCAACAGATGTTCACAATGTTTGAACACACTGTTCAGTTTTTTTTTAAGACTGCTCTCTTCAGTCTTAATGCAATGTTTACCTGATTGAACACAGGTGGAAAGAAGTATTTATTTATTCACAAATGAAGAGCCGACATCACGAGAAAAACAAATCACTTCATGACAATTTAAACCCATCACTCTGAATAATACTTAATGCTAAATCAAGCTGGTCTCATGGTACAAAACTAAATACTGTTTTGCTGAAAAACATTTTTGAAAACAAGGACTTTTTAAAAGGATTATTATTTTTTAGAGGGGAAGAGGAGTGACAGGAACGTTCACAAGGATCAAGAGACCAATTTACAGAGAAAAATCCTGGTTCTTCTGACGCATGACTACATTTTTTTTGTTATTTCCTGGAGTAGAAGGAGATACTTTTTGTATAGATGTTAGCTACATATCATCTAGGACACAGTTTTCTTTTTATTTACCAAGTGACTTATAGAAGTGCCTTCCAGAACCAGAACAAATGTACAACAAATTGCTTTCATTCTAGCAAACTACTTCTTTTGAATGCTCCCTTTAGGGGTTACCACAGCCAATTATCTGCTTCCATCCTGTCCTATGCCAGCATCCTGCTCAGTCATTCCAACCCCTCCAACCTCTTCTGTAATCTTCATCTTTTCTTTCTCCCCTGCAACTCCATATTTAACATTTAACAACTTTGTCTCCAAACTGCTCAACTTGAGCTGTCCCTCTGATTTATTCATTTCTAATTCTTTCCATTTTGGTCCCTCCCAATGAAAAATTGAACATCTTCATTTCTGCTACCTCCAGCTCCTCTGCCTCCTCTGCCTACCCTCAATACAACTACTCCTTGCAGCTTCACTGTTAGACCTGTCTCCCTCTCATCCACACGTGTTCTGTCTTGATTCGACTTCCTTTCATTCCTCCTCCTTCCTGAGCATTCTTTCACCTCTCCAGGCTCTCTTCTACCTGCTTCCTTTTCTCACTACAGATCACAATGCCTGGAAACATCATAATCAATGGGGATTCTTGCCTGACCTCATCTGTTAACAAGTTCAACAGCACACCAGACAAGACGGGGCTCACAGCTAATCTGTGCTGTAATCCCACCTCCACCTTGAGTCCATCTGTCACACCTACTGCACGTCTCACCACAGTCTTGCTGGTCATATACATGTCCTGCACTACCCTCAAATACTTTGCCACCAAATAAATTCCCATATATAATACCACAGAGGATACTCTCACTGTATAAAAGTCATTAGAAACGGCAAAATATATGAAAATTGATAGATTTGACCTATTTTGAGCTATTTGGTTTCAGTTACTGGACACCCCTGTGCGTCATGGACACATGTCACTGCTGAGAAGGAGGTTCAGACGTCTGTCTTACTCAAGGTGAAAGTCAGACCATTTAAACATTTAATCCATGGTTATGACAGTACAGTATCCTTTCAGTTTATACTCATTCAAGAACCAAACTAGGAACTACTGATCATACAAGCAAAGAGGTCTGTGGTGACATGATTTTAGAAACAAAATGTGAATTTTAATGCAAATTAAAAAACAAACCCTGGAACTGTGCAGTGTCAATTTAGTGTGAACTTTCATGTGTCTTTAGGACTGGTCCTAATATTCAAAGCAGAACTGTTTTTCATTCTTATTTGGATTCTAACGTGTTCATTTAAATGCGCTTTTTGTCTAAATCTTTATTCACAAACATAACAAACAAAGGCTTTCTGTCTAGTGTGGATCATAATGTGGTTGTTTATCTCTAAATCTTTGTCCACAAACATCCCATCTAAATAGTTTTGTCCTGTGTGGCTCATCATGTGTCTATTGGCTAAAAACTTTTTTTTTTTCCAATTATCACAACCAAATGTGCAGTCTAATGTGTTTGATTAGATCTTATTTTCTGGTAAATCTTTTACTACAGTTATTACATTTAAATGATTTCAGTATTGACTTTACATTTTTTTTTTCATGCTTTTTTTATTAACCAAACAGCTTGAAGACCCTGTTCTTGAATGATATGTCACGAGTCTCTTAAGAGACCGGTTGTTGAGAAACTGATTACCACACTCAGAGCAGCAGAAAGATTTGTTGACAGTGTTTGCGCCTGAATCAGGATCCCCAGTCTCTTCCCAGTCTTTGTCACTGCCTTCGCAGAGTGTATCAGCTGAGAGTCAGGACTATTTCCTTCATCATCATCCTCACTGACTTCAGTTTCTGAAGAGCTGGAATCATGCTCATGAGTATTTAGATCTGGGTTCCAGGTGGTTTCCAGTCCTCCACTGTCCTCTCCACCAGTTGCGCTGTCATCTGGTCAGCTGAGCTGCTGGTTGGAAGATATTGGTGCATTCATATCTGTGAAGAAAAAAAGGAAATATATGCCCTATACTGAATCTGCACCTCCAGCAAAACTCTTGTGTTATGTTCAAATCTAAAAATAGAAGAATCAAAGAATCAAATATCCAATGACTGGCTCAGGTAAAATCAGTGGACCATAAAATCTTACTTAGCGATCACCTTTTTATAGGTTACTTTACAGGATTTTTTTAGCCCCATCAGCAGCTCTCTGGGGGGTGTGTGTGCTTGAGCAGGCACTTTTGCTCATGTGTGCAGAAGCTTGTGGATTAGGTCTGGTCTCTGGCTCTTGTCAGCAAAAGCCGGACATGGCGCTCTGAGGCCCTGCATTCATTCCATGTTGTTTTCATTTCATTTCACCTTCAGTAGGTGCACAAAAAAACGTTTTCTCAAGTCTCCACATTCCAGAAAAAAATGTTTAAAAAAAGTGCTAGCATTTACTTTTACACACACCTGGATTGTGGCTGTTCATTTGATATCCACCATTTTTTCTTTTCAATTATGCAGCACAATCCTAAACGTATGGAGCATTACTTCCTCCGGACTAAACTGTTCTGGCACACTGGACAAGCAGGCAAACTGTAGGTGAAGCTTTGATAAACACATTTCCTAACCCCTCATTTATCAGGGAAATCTACACTACACTTATCTCGGCCATTAGTAGATGTCTACAGCTGGATACGGATGTAGGACCAGAAATTTTCTTCATGCAGACGGGCCCTCTCACTCTGTTAGCAGCGCAGAATGAAGCAGGAAATATCAAGGCCTGTAATTACAGTCAGATACAGAAGGTATGGAAGTGAACGTGCATTCCTGATTAAAGTGCAGCCCAAATTAAAGATGGACAAGATTTCCACCAAAACACATTCAAGTCAAAAAGTGTTTTGAATTTTCCCAACATAGTGGGCATTATGTTCACAATTTAAATTGTGAGGTGTTAAACAAACTCACATCACTACGTCAAGACTTTGCACACGCCATGATTTCAAGAGGACTAGTAAAAACCTTGTCATTACATGTTGACTCTAACAACCCTGTGATAGGACCCAGCAGCCAACAGGAAATGGTTGGCAGGCTGAATCTGGCCAGCAGTTCAGCAGTTAACCTGATCCGAAAGTGTTGTGTCATCTCACAGCTCTGTTACTGGAATCAGATTTGACTGGACACCTCCGGCACTCACCAGACTGCACCTCCTTGTCTGAACAATCAGTGGCAACACTCATCATTTTGCTGCAGTTTTTGAAGTGATATAGTGAATATGGAGACTACCTGTTTCTGTTTAATTTAAATGAGCTTAACCCATCTTTAAGTTAAAGCTAATTTTTGTAAAGGTATTCTCTTTTTCTTACACAAACCAAGATCATTCTGTGCATCAACAGCTCTGTTTATTGGAAACCAGTCAAAGTAAAACCTTGATCAGCCACTGACCATGTTAAGCTCACATAGGAAAAAAAAAATCTTCATTTGTTAAATCTACTTCATTGAACTATATTATAAAAGTTTGACCAAATCTTAAGGAAGCGTTGTAATCATGATCTCCAAGCACAAACAGGGCAAAAGTCATTTAACTGGATTAACAAAAGATTTGTACGACTGCTTTCGTGAACAGAGGTAACTACCAGTGTATATCTTTTTGTCAGAAGAATGTGCGTCTGTCTGTCTCAGGGCAGTTCAGTTGCCCCTATGCACCCTGGTTCACACAGATGACCTCATACCAGAGAGATGCGCCACACTGACGAGGTGCTGAGATCCGAGCCCCACAGAGGCAGCCCTGAGCGATGCCGCCTTTCTGTTCTTGCCTGTTCCTTTTTCCTCTCCCTGATGGTGTGATTTGTAGACAAGCAGACAGGCTTCTACTCATCACGATCACATACTGCCTCTAATAATGAATTGCTTTTTTTGTGTGTGGTTTTGATTTTGATTTCACATCAAAACCTGAAAAATTTAACTGTCAGCTCTGTTTCCAGAGCATGTGTGCTGATTCTTTTATTTATTTTTTTGTTGTTGATGTCTTTTGCTGACATCCTGTGTAATAAAGTCCCAGACAGCTTTGTTGTGGTGGGAAGCAGCACTGCTGTCCCAACAGACTGCAAATAAGCCAATGAGATGAGGCCCTCATGTAAAATAAACTGGATTCCACTGTACGTCACACTTCCCTTATCCATAATGAAAACTGATGCTATCGTTTCTTTTTGTGGGGATAACTAAACCCCTATTTATTTAATTGCGCTTGGTTGTTTGCAGAGGCAACAGTGACTCATAGTCACATCACGTACAGATAGTAAAGAGATAGACAATAAAGATGCATAACCCACAGTTATAAGGGCGGAAACATTTCAACACTGTAAAATAATACACCATGATACACTCAAGACCTGTTTTAAACTTCTATAAAAAAGCATTACCAAAACTGAAAGACAGGCTTCTTTAACTAAAGTTGTTTTATGATTTTAAAGGTGAAAAGAGAAGCTCTGAATGAAGGGTAAACTAATAATTCTAATCATACTTTGTCTTGGATTTGGTAGGTTGTTTACTAACAAAACATCAATCCTGCAGATCATTCTGACCTTCTGAATAAGAATTAGCATTTTATGGATTAAGATTTCACTGAACAACTTTCAAAAAGATTAAAATAATTTCAGATTTGACCTAAATTGAAATAAAGATAGCCCATCAGTGACTGGAAAGGAGGCTTTAAAGAGTTTTAAACAACATTGGGGCAGCTCTACCTGCTGTCACACACTAAAGATAATGGTAACTGTTTTATTCTTTTTGGTTTTCATTATTGTGAGTTTACATATTAAAGATTAGGTAGTTTTAGATTTTCATTTTCAATTAAAATAGTTTTTAGCCTGACTCTTTAGTTAACTATTTGCAGTGCACACATTTAGTTAACTTTATTTGTCAGTTGGCTATATTGTTTTTGATATGCAACAGATTAACTTTCTTTTTGTTTGAGTTACCAGTTTCCTTTGGAGTTGCTGCTGGGGTGCCACAAAGAAGAATCCCAGCCACTTTTCTTCTCCTTATATGGCATAATCTTTTCAGTGGGCCATACCATTCATTTGTAAGGGGAGGGGAAATTTATTTATTACTTGTTTAGTTTTCTTCTGTTGTGGGTCACCTAGTTCTGTTATGGGTCACTAGTTTTGTGTAGTAGTATTTGTTTTATTTAAGTTGTTAGTATTTCTGACCAGTATTAAGTTTTTGTATGTTAGTTTGTTAATTATTTACCCCTTGTGTGTCAGCAGTGGTCTGATCAGCCACTATTTAAGTTTCCCTCATGTCTTGTTTAGGAGGTCAGTTTTTTGTGCTCGAGCTGTGTGGGTTGCTGCCTGGGTTAAGGTCTGTTGTATTCACTTTTGTGTTAGACCCAATTCATTATTTTGAAACATTTTTTTCCTGACATTTTGTAATAAATTAAGAAGCTTTTTTGAACCTATTCATTGTTTCTTTGGCTGGTCTGTGCAAATTCCTGACA